>NC_090934.1:957058938-957361968 GCF_040938575.1 Ambystoma mexicanum | reverse complement strand
GCACCTTAAGAGGGCTTCTGTGGAGAAGCCCGCGAAAAGACAGCGAACAAAGGGACCAAACCTGGTTTGGCGCGCAGAGAAAAACACGAGAAAGACTTTACCAAAAAGAAATGGCGAATAAACACAGCCGGAGCCAAAATAAAATGTATTTGGTCAAGCGGGTTTATGTTCAAGGCTAAGATAATAGCCTAAAACATGATCACGTTTATATAAGATAATCGTGGTAGAAAAGTTAGGGTAGGTACCACTGCCACCAGCCAAGTCTTAATGTAAAGGGAGCAAAACAATGCCCCAAGAGGCACAGACAAAAAGGGTAAGAGTTAACCCTTTCCAATACTCCATGTAAAATGGGGTGTACTGGGTCTGTGGTTTAAAGTGACTAATGTAAAGTTAATGGCAACTTTACCCTTTTCTGGGGGACAGTAGTCAGCCCCAGAAAATGGAGTCAGTGGGAAGTCTCAAAGACAACCCTGTGTCACTGCACTGAAGGTGCTGTGTAACACACATGAAAATATGAGACCATGAAGTAGGCGACGCTCCAGTACTCAAGATCACACAAAAAGTGAAAACACACACAGGAAAACACATGTAAGAGTGGGAAAAAGGCTCACAATCTTACCAGGTGAGAAAAATAAATCCTAGAAATCCAGACAAGCTGCTGAGGGACTCATTAGGTAAGGGAAATCAGCCATTTATGAGAATTCTCCCCAACAGTCTGCACTCACCCTGCACTTGCCACCAGCTGGCCGTTCCTTATTTTATGTTATTATCTTATTATCCCATGTACTGCACACCCCCCCACCCCCGCACTCTTTTCTCCCTTCCCTTGCGCGATCTGAATGACACCTGGCCTAGTAAGATCGTTGTCGTCTTCCCTCTGTTCCCGCTCCCTTGCCTCATCGCGCCTTGACACACCTGTGTATAGGAGCGTTATAAATGTCATATCACATTATATCATATCACCATGGTGCTACCAGGTTGAGCCGGAAGCTACGAGACTCAATGATCCTGCAGATGACCGTGTAAACCAAATAAGTGGGGGGAAAAGCATACATGTTCATGTTGTTCCACAGTATCTGCAACGCATCGCCCAACGAGCCCCAGCCCCGCCCCAGCCATGAGGCAAACTGAGGGCATCTCTGGTTGGAACTTGTGGTGAAGAGGTCCACCTTAGGGTGGCCCCTCCTGCTGAAGAGCCCCTGGAGGACTTCTTGTTTCAACTGCCACTCGTAATTGACCATCTCCAGTCTGATGAGTCTATCCGCCTCCAGGTTGGCTTCCCAGTAAGGTGGACCGCTGACAAGAGAATGTTGTTCGACAGTGCCCACTCCATTGTCTATTGAAAGACCACAGAGAGGCGGGGACCTGGTGACACCATGCTTGTTGATGAAGTACATGCAGGTGAAGCTGTCGGGATGCAGACAGATTTGCTGCTCAACATGGGGAGAAAGGCCTTCAGAGCAAGCCAGATGGCCATCATCTTGAGCCAGTTGATGTGCACCACCTCCTCCTAATGAGACCAGTTTCTATGGACGCTGTGGTTGTCCAGGGTGCCCCCATCCCTCTAGGGGCGAGTCTGTGGCCATGGTGACCTGCGGTAAACGCTGACAGAATGGCCTGCCTACCAGCAAGTTGGTGTCTGTACCCCACCAGGCGAGGTCCTGGTGGAGATGCTGTGGTATGCTGACTGGCTCCGCCTGAGAACCATTCTGCCGATTCCAGGAAGCTGAGAAATTCAGTTGCAGCTTCCTCATCTTGAGTCTCCTGTGCGGTACAGCGAGGGGACATGCCGCCATTATTACCAGCAGGTGCTGGTACCATCAGGCTGAGGTTACTGTTCTGCTGAGGAAATGCCTCGTAGCCCTTGATTGCTGTGATCTTGTCCATTGAGGGAAAGATCCTCTTGGTCCTGGTATCCCATATAAGACCCAGAAATTACAGCATCTGAATGGGCAGTAGCTGGGATTTTTTGAGATTGACAGAAAATCCCAGATCGTATAGAGTATATATGACAGCCTTAGCCGCGACACGTACTGCCTCGGAGCCTCTGCCCTAACTAGCCAGTCTTCGAGGTAAGGACAAATGTGGTGGCCTTGTTCCCAGAGTAGAGCTGCCACTGTATTCATTATTCTTGTAAAGACCCTTGGGCCAAGTTGGGTAGAAAGGGAAGAACTCTGTATTGAAAGTGAAAACCCATGACCCTGGACGGCAGGAAGGACCGATTGGGTTCCCAAATTGGGATGTGCAGGTACACATCCTTCAGATCCATGGAGCACATCCTGTCTCCCCCACACAAAGCCTCTGCAATGAAGGCTGGAGTAACCATCTTGAACATTTGGAGGGGAAGGGAAATGTTCAAGGAAGAAAGGTCGAACACAACTCTCAGGCCAGCCTGGTTAATTTTGTGTATGGCGAATATTTGGGAATAGAAGCCCCTGCCTCGTTGAGAAACTGGGACTTCCTCCACCGCCTGGCTTGCTACGAGCAAGCAGATTTCCGGCAACAGAGTTGCTGTCCCAATCTGCGGTAGCTGAGGGCAGGAAGGAGGAAACAGAGGAATCGGTAACCAAAAGCCTGTGGACACTACAGAGAGTATCCACGGATCCGCAAACTTTATCTGCCTGGAGTGTACTACATGAATGGCAAGCCTGCCCCCCACCGGAGACTCGTGGATCAAAATGGACCTGTCACAACTTCTTTCCATTTGAGACTGTGCTGAGGAGGGGATTGGAAAAAACCCTTGTTAGCCGCCTTGTGCTGCTTGTGCCTGTGTTGGCTTGGAGAAATGTCAGGTTGCCTCAAGTGCCTATCCTGGAAGCCCTCAAAGGACCAACCCTTGGCCGATCACTGGTGAGCCTGGCTGTAGGTGTTGTGTGTGGACTTAGTTTAGATAAACAAGGATTTAGCTGTCTGGGAGCTATTCTTTTTCTTGTCTAATTCCTGTAGAGGGGAACAGGTCACCCACCTCAAATGGTAGGTGGAGGATGCGCTCCTGCACATCTGGGTTGAATTTTGTTTCCCTGAGCCAACCCGTCCTGACGTCGGTGGCAATACAGTTGGACTTGCCTGAGGTTTCAATGTGGGCCACCATAGATTCCATTATATCCTGGGCCACATTCCTGGCCTCTGCCAACCCTGTCTCGCTGTGTACAGGTAGCTCTGGAAGGAAGACTGCAACCTTCTGCCACAACTTCTGATTAACAGCCGCCAACATGGCGGCGTTAGCCGAACGCAGGTGGAGCGTGGCATTTTAGTAGATCTTTTTACCAAATGCCTCCAAAGGCTTTTCCTCCATGCCCAGGAGTGCCGAAGTGAATGCAGCTGAGGAAGACTGCGGTTGGAGTACAGCAATGCCGCTGCTATAACAGAGGCGTTTGGCAGGGGGTGCACCGACAATAAGAGGGAGTCCCCTTCTTTCTGCCGGTATTAAGCATGCAGGTACTTATTAATGGGCTGGGTGGAGTGTGGTTTGCCCCAGCCCTTTTTGGCTAGGGATACCACATCCTTCTGGAGAGGTTTGCCAGTTCTCTTGGCTGGATGAAGTTGCTCCGCCTGGGGTGGAGGTATGCCTAGCTACTCAGCTAGACCCATCAGTCGCTCATGGAATGCTTTAACTTGCGATGTTGTGCCGGTTCTTCCTCCTCGACCGTCTCCGCAGTTGTGTCCTGCAGATCCGGGGGTGCAGGGGGAGTGTTTGGCGCGGGCACCTGTGGTGTGCTGACTGGCAGTGCCCGGGGCTGCTGAGAGGGTTGAGCGGGGGGCTGAGCTGCCGTGGTTGGCGCAGGCGCGAAGGGCTGAGCTGGACCCAAGTGCTGGACCCCAGCGGGAGCTTGGGGCTATACCAGAGGGAGCATGTCCCGATTACATCCCTGAGGATGCTACCCATATGTGGTGATCTCATGAGGGTGAGGAACCTCTCAAAGAACCTATCCTTGCAAGCAGGAGGGCTGCCTAATAATGTAGGTGCTCCTGAGGGCATAGGGACCGGACCATGAGGTTGCGGGCTCCTGGGTGGGCCCTGTCTCACCAAACTGAGGGATGCATACCTTCCCTGTGAAGTGGAGGGATAGGTTGTGGACCAGGTAACAGCCATTGTCCAATCCCATCTGGATGCGCGCTCATCTCCGTGTGGGAAGGGCGTGGGGTGAGCCGCCACTTTGTCTGGCCTGGCGGCCACTTTGTTTGCTCCGTGCCACATGCCTGGGGCGTGGTAATTGCCGAGTTGGGTCCAGTCTCCACCTGCATACTGAAGAGCGAAGGTTGGCACCTTCCCTGCACCTCAGGTCGAGACCTGGGAGGCAGAGTGCCCTCGCCCATGGTGCCGGTAGTGCTGCGTACAGGTGCCCCCTCGGACATGGATCTGGTACTAGGGCAAAGTCACTCAGGACAGAGCCTGGTAATAGAGCCTTGCGGCCCCTCAGCCGTAGGAGCGGTAGGATCTTGCGACCCCTCGGTCCGAAGGGCCAGTAGATTAAGTAGCTTCTGTTTCCTTGCTGGATTTAGGACCTGGTTGGTCCCTTCCGCTTGGGTGCTTCACTGGGAAGCAGTCGCCATTACAGGGTACAGAGGATAACAGAGCACCTACCTTGAGCCTGGTCTTTGTCTTCACGTATGCTTTGGGGTCCTCTGGAGGTGACCTTTCGAAGAGCTCCCTCCAACTGGTCAACCGATTCTTCAGAGTGCGCAGGGTCAGGGCGTAGCACACGGTACAGCAGTCCTAGCCGTGGTCTGGGCCAAAGCACCAGAGGCACAGTGCTTGGGGGTTGGACATATGAAAGGGACCCTTGCAGGCTGGACACCTGCTGAAACCCACTGTCGTCGACATGCTTCGGGGAGGAGCATGCACCAGAGATAGAGCAGTACCTGTCAATAAGAAGAAAAAAGGAAAAAGAAAATAACTTCTTCCTGGGAAGTGCGTGCGGAATTACAAGGCTGGAGGCGTAACCCAGGAGCTCTGGTGAAAGCAGTCCATTCCCGTTGATGCAGAGAAGAGGACCGAGGAGTGGCGCTGTGGGGCGGAGTCAGGGGAGCGCATGCTCCCAGGGCCGCACACATCTAAATTTAAAGGGGATGATGATTGTTTCTGGTGAAAAAGGTTCAGTTTCCCATCCCTAGCGAGGCACGCCCATACAGTATGGAGGAAAGGGGACGGGACATAGGAGTAGGCCTCAAATTAGTTGATGATGCTAAGGTGTTTATGGCCTTCAAGCGCAATACTTCCTGCGTGAAGGTCTTGGGTGAGAGCACGATGGAAGTTTTGAAAGGGGTGAGTGATCATACCACACTAATTATGAGTCTTATATAAAATGGACAGCACGGGTCATGGGTGGGATCCGCACTCAAAACCTTTGAGGGTTTCACACAAGGTTTGGGGCAATCCTAGCAATACTACAGTGGAGCTTATCTCTTGGAATGTGTGTGGTAGGGTGAATCTATTTAAATTCATGGAGAACCCTTCCTGCGTGGGAGTTCACAAAATGTACATGTTTCAGGAGACCATGGCAAACTCCCACTTTGATTTAGAGGGTTACGACACTTTTACGAGCCCAGCTGTTAGTATGAAATGTAAACTATTATTCCACTCAGAATGGCTATCGGCCGTGATGTTAACCCCTATCCTTACCCAACCATCCATGTTGCTTATTAACATGTACTGGAACCCAACCGGTGTTAAGTTTATAGTTTATTCAGGATTCTCTGGTCATACTTTTTGAGGTTTGGTTCACCGGGAGAAATTACAATCTTGTCATCTTGGGAGGGGACTTTAATGCCAACTGTGAGAAGGGTTCGACCTACAATAATGGTGTTCCTATTCCACCTGGTACTTGTGGTGAGGTACATAGTGGGATTAGCTGAGATCGCTTCCTCAGAGACTGGGACATGACCTATTTGGAATCGGAGTCAACTAATGAATCACTGGTATATACCTGGCATAGTGGGCCTAGAACATCGAGGATTGATTACTTTCATATATCCTCAGGCCTTCGAGCAAAGTGTGGACCATTAGCTTTTACTGATCGAGGTCTAGGGAATCACTACAATTGTCATCCCCCCCCTTGAACTTGTCCTGAACAATTATGACCAGAGAGCAGATCTCACATGCATAATACTAGCGTGGGGTGGGCTGATTCTTAAGTGGAAAAGAAGAATGGTTAGAAGGTTTATGAAACGCCTGACCAACACACTCTTGTGAGCCTAGGGAACAGACTATGACTGAGTGCTCCGGACGTTGGGACATATGTCCATATAAGATTATCATGGACTGTTTAAGATCTACTGTATATGGGAACAATCATGGGTTCCATGTCATTTAATCGCAGGATGTTTTTTCATGAGGTTTTTTACCGCGATTTTCTTCCAAAAAAAACATTGAATGTTTTTTGGGGCAGGGGGGGTTCCCCTCTCCAAACCCCCCCATTTTCTAAAAAAAACAATGTTTTTTTTTCAAAAAAATACTGTACCCAATGATGGGGGTAGAGGCGAGATTAAGCACATCTTTGATGTCAGAATTAAGGTGTCTAAGAGACTCAGAAGCCAATATCTGGCTCTGCTCAGAAAGTAGAACTTGTACTCCATCAAATTAATTAAGGGGAGAAAAAGTGTGTGCCAAAAGCATAACAACCAGCCTCGGGAGCAGGAAAAAAATTACATATCTTTGGATGAGCCTGAGAACACTTGGAGGACGGAAGATTCTGTTAATTTAGCTGCAGTAAATGAAGATGATGCGCTAGAGGCTCTATGCATGCAGATTTCGCTGATGGAGAGATCAGAGCAACCACATTCTGAGAGATCAACGGACATAACCACGATGGGAGATAAATGAATAGTTACTCACCGTAGTGACTAAGGAACAAGTTACTTACCTGTAACTGTTGTTCTCCAGCATGGGTCTGGCATTGATTCACATGCTCATGAATGTTCCCCGGTAAAGAAAAAATCAGTTAGTTTCATTTCTGAACTGTCTTTCTCCTAACAACCAATCACTGAGCTCTGGGTCATACTGCCCCCAGCCAATGACTGCCCTCTACCCAAGCCAATCCCCTGGCAGCCATCTTAAGATTTGGGAGCATGTAAAGTGGCAGTAGGACCAAGAGAAGAGCTGCAGAGGGGTAGGCGCGAGGGTTTGCATGTGAATCCATGCCAGACCCATGCTGAAGAACAACAGTTACAGGTAAGTAACTTGTTCCTTCTCCAGCATGGGGTCTGGCATGGATTCACATGCTCATGAATAAGGAATACATAGCAGTATACACATGCACAACCACGGGAGGTGGCAAGGCTCAACATAAGCATCTCTTACCTCCTCACCAGGCTCACCTTCAAGCGAACAGGTTGCGCAGCACTGCTTGGCCGACTCGGGACTCCTCCCTGGAATCCCTCTTGACGCAGTATAATCTCCTGAAGGTGTGTGTCGACCTACACCTCCACAAAGCAGCCCTGCAGATGTCCAGCAGAGGCACACCAGACGGGAACGCCATAGTTGCAGCGATCGCTCTGGTCGAATGGGTGTTAGGCAGAATCCTGTGCAGTGCCCTTAAGGACCACTATACACAAGACTACAGGTGGCAATACAAGTTTTACCTTTGGTACAAGCCTGTACCGCTATGTCAGAGTGGTAGCAGTGGTGGAGCAGCCAGGCTTATCTCAAGAGAGTATGAGCAGTAGCAGAGATTACACAAAGGGACCACAATTACTGTGACTCAAGCAAACACGGACTCAAGGTTTCAGGTAGAAAAATATAAGTACATTTATTTTTAAACCATTCGTTATAAACACAACACTTCTATTGAACTCAAATAAAAACCACACGTTAAATATACTACAACTAACCAATTCACTTTGTACAGTATGCCTCAAGGTAAGTACCCTGTGTTTGAACAAACCGGTGTTACAAACAAAACACGTTACCGCGAATACGATTGCGATCACTTTTTGACAGTTCGGTCTACTAAATAAACGCGTATCCGTGACATGAAATTCTACCGGGGCAAAACACACTTAGCACCCGAGATACCCAGAGGGAGTTGGAGGTAAAAATCACTGGAGCTTCGTTGTGAAGGACGTCTTCTGAAGGGGGTCTGCACTACACAGGGATGGAGCCGGCAGCAGCGACAACGGATAAAAGGTGTGCTCCTTAAAAACAGTAGAAGCTCTTCAAATGGCTATCTGGACCACTACAGCAGCGTGCAGCGATTTCGACCAAGGAAGAGGATCCTCTGGCTGTGGAAGATGAGCTGGTTATCCCCACCAGGCTCAAGGGAAGAAGACTCTGGACTGGATCTTCTCTTAGTCATTGAAGGGTAGATAGCTCAGGACTGCAGCAGGGCTTCACCGGGACGGAGCAGTTGCAGCAGCCGTCGTTCTCTCCGCTTCTATTCAGTTCCTTGTAGTTCCAGTGGCGACTCTCTACCTTCTAGCACAAGAGACCTACCTTTTATGCGCAAAACCCCCATTCACACAGCCTGGCTGTCAATCACCCAGCAGGGGGGTTGTCCAGCCTGGAGAACCACCTCAGCCAATTCTGGCAAAGTGCGACTTGGGTTTCCTAGGATACCCTGTGCAGGGGGCGACTACACCCCTCCCTCACATTCAGCCCACCTAGACACCCAGGCGCCTGGTGGAGGGCTTCTGAGCAGAAGCCCGCCAAAAGACGGTGAACAAAGAAGGCTAAAGCTAAGGACTTTAACAAAACATGGCGAATAAACCCAACCGGAGCCAAAAGAAAGACGATTTGGTCAAGCAGGTTTATGTTCGAGGCTAATATAATAGCCAAGAACAATACCACGTTTATCTAATATAATTGCGGTAGAAAAGTTAGAGTATATACCATTGCCACCAGCCAAGTCTAAATGTTAAAAGAGCGAAACAATGCTCTAGGAGGTACAGATAAAAAGGGATACAAATTAACCCTTTCCAGTACGCCATGGAAGATGGAGTGTACTGGATCTGTGGTAGATTGACTAAAGTTAATGGCAACTTTACCCTTTTCTGGGGGACTGTAGTCAGCCTCAGAAATGGACTCTGAGGAAGTCTCAAAGACAACCCTGTGCCACGGCACTGAAGGTGCTGTGACACACATAAAAAGAATGGGGCTACTGAAGTGGTGTACTTCAGAGTCCACAATAACAAAAACAGAGAAATACACATGGCAAAACACAGGTAAGAGTGGGGGAAAAGCTCACGCTCTTACCAAGTGGAAAAAAACAACTCCAGAAGTCCAGCAAAGCTGCTAGGGGACTCACTAGGTGAGGTAAATTAGCCATAATTGAGAATTCTCCCCAACACTGGGCTCTCAGAGGGCCAGACAACAGTCGGTTTGCCGACCGGTGACAATGGGGATGCAGCCAGAGAGCCACCTGGAAATAGAAGCCTTGGTGAGGGCCTTCCCATGGTTCCCAGGGCCAACTTTCACAAAAAGTTGCGACGTCTTCCGGAAACTCTTTGTGCCGTCCACGTAGAACTTCAGCGCTCTAGCCACATCCAGCGAGTGCAAAGTCCTTTCAGCCGGCGATGAAGGCGTCAGAAAACACACAGGCAACACCAAGAACTTGCTTAGATGAAAGTCAGACGGCACCTTGGGCATGAAGGAGGGTTGCGTCCGCAGCACCACCCTCGTGTCATGAAAAGTCAAATAAGGTGGCTTATAGGACGGGGCCTGACTCTCACCCACGTGCAGAGGTGATGGCCACGAGGAAACGCCGTCTTCCACGACAAGAACTTCAGTGGGACTGTTTGCATAGGTTCGATTGGAGGGCCCATGAGCCTAGTCAGCACCACATTGAGTTCCCACGCTGGGGCTGGAGCCTTCACCGGCGGGTACGAATGGAACAGTCCTTTGACAAACTCCTTAACCAGATGGTGTGACCATAACAACGACCGTCTGAGATTTGGTGTAGCGGGAGATAACCGCCAGATGAACTTTGTTGGCGGCATGGGCCAGTCCTGCTTTGGCTGACGACAGCAAATACGGTAGCACCTGCGGAGCCGTGACTCGTAGAGGGTCAATCCTCTAGGCATGGCACCAAACGGCGAACCTCTTCCATTTATGTCCATAGCATTTAAGAGTAGACGATGCTCTGGGCCTGGCAAGTATGTCCTTGCAGTCTGCTGGAAGATAGTAACCCCCCCAACTCCAACGCTGCTGGATGCAGGCCTTCAGGTTCAGTGATCCTGGTTTGTGGTGCAGAATTGCGCCTCCCTCCCTGGTGAGAAGATCTGCGACCACCGGAAGCTTGACTGGAGGGGACGCTGACATGTCGAGAAGGTCCTGGTACCAGATCTGCCTCGGCCACGCCGGTGCGACAACGATCATCGTGCACCGGGACCGTCTAAGTTGATTGACTAGTCGAAGAAGCAACAGAGGGAACGCATACAGAAACAGGCCGTCCCAGGGGAATGAGAATGTGTCCCCCATGCTCACCGGCTGGGGAAACCTGCTGGCGAGGCTCCGGCACATGGTGTTCGTCGCTGTCGCAAAAAGATCGATCCGGGGGTTGGCGCCTCTGCGGAACAGGTGATTCACTTGGTCCAGCCGAAGCTCCCACTTGTGGCAAGAGCGCAGATCCATGCTGAGGGAGTCAGCGACTGTGTTCTTCACTCCTGCCAGATGAAACGGGATGAGGAACATGCCGTGGGCGATGGCCCAGTGCCACAAGTCCTGTGCTTCTTTGGAGAGCACAGGGGATCTGGTGCCCCCCCACTTCCTGATGTAAAACACTGTGGTGGTATTGTCTGTCAAGACCCGCACCACCTTACCCTTGAGGGCCCAAAACACTGCCCACAGCTCCAACACGATGTGCAACATTTTCTCCTCCGGTAGCGAGAGGCCTCTTGCCTGAAGACTTCCAGTGTGACATCCCCATCCTTGCAGGGAGGCATCTGTCGTGACCGTCTCCTGGTGTGGTGGGGTCTGGAAATCCACTCCTCCGGACAGATGTGCGCGAAATCCCAACCACCATAATGCTCGACGGAGGCTCTCGTCGAGTGTGATCTTGTCCTGGAAGCTTCTCGACACTTGTATCCAACGGGCATCGAGGAACTCCTGTAGGGGACACATCCACAGCCTGCATAGTCCAATGAGGTAGATGCATGACGACATAATGCCAAGCAGTGACTTGATGAACCTCACTGTGGCAATTTTCAGGTCCAACAGCGTTGTACCTTGCCCAAGATGGCTGCTATCCTCTCCTCTGATGAGACGCCAGGTACAACACTGTGTTGCTTCGGGATCCCAGAAACAGCGCATGCTGCGTTGGAGTCAAGCAGGACTTTGCATAGTTCACAGAGAACCCCAGATCTGTCAGTAGGCGAACGGTCCTCGCCATGTGGTCGACGGCGATGTCCTTTGAACTGGTCCGGATGAGCCAGTCCAGATAAGGGAAGACGTGAATCCCCTGCAGTCACAGCTGCGTTGCCACTGGCGCCAGGCACTTGGTAGACCCTTTGGCGCCGACTTCTATCTGAAGGGAAGGGCCTTGAATTGGTAGTGCTTCCCTTGAACCACTAAACGCAGGAACTTGCGGTGCGCCTTGTGAATGGGGATGTGGAACGCAAGTCCAGCGACGACAGGAAGTCCGCCTTCCAGCTGTCCGAGCACGTGATGAAGTGTGACCATCCAGAATTTTTGGGACTTGATGTATTTGTTTAGTCGACGAAGGACGAGGATGGGCCTCCAGCCTCCGGTCTTTTTTCACGAGAAGTACCTTGAGTACACTCCGGAGCCCCAGAGCCTCTTTGGGACGAGCTCGATCGTGCCTTTCCTTAACATGGACTGCACCTCCAGCAGCAGCTGAGGGACGTGGTTTTCCTGCCAGGCCACCGCTGGTATTTAAGGACACTTCTGTTTAAATTCCAGGTTGTGTCCGTGGGCGAGAGCGTCCAGCACCCAACAGTCGCTGGAGATGGTCTTCCACACGCTGACAAAGTTTGCCAGCCGGCCTCCCACCGGAGTGCACGGGTGGGAGTGCGACGCCACGGACGGTTCAATCCTGCTTGGGCGTTGAAGGGCTGCCTTTGGAACCCTGGTGACGACATCCTCCTCCGAAGGCCTTGGAGCGTCCCCTGTTGGTCTCCTGGGCTGAAGAGCGGGAGGGTTGGCGGTAAGAAGAGGAGCCCCTGTTAGGCAGAATCCTATGCAGTTCACTTAGGAGCACTACAGGTATATGCAATAAATCCCCTTTGGTATCAGTCTGTACCACACAGAGTTAGTTGGTAGCTGTGGCTGAGCAGTCAGACTTCTCTCAAGAGGGAGATGAGCAGTATTCAGGATTCACACAATAGGACCACAGTACTATGGAACAAGGAAACACTGACCAAAGCTTTGTATCAAAAAGAATATATATTTATTTTACACACTCTCAATTCTTCACACAAATAACGATCATTAAAGCAAGTTAAAACAATCAAGTAAAGTATACACAACTCCCTAATTAAATTGTAGACAAGTTTGAGCAAGAGTGAAAACTGAGCAAAAGGGCACAGTGTAAACCAAGCAGAAATGGCACTCTAACGATTTCTTCAGAGGGAAGGAGAGGTCAAGTTATACAGGGTTAGACTCCTAAACGCAACAGCAACACTTCCCAATTGGATTGTGAACAAGTTAGGCAAGGTAGTACTTTAGCACAAGCAATACTTAGGGGAAAACCGAGCAAAATGGAACTTCAACAATTTATAAAGGGGAAGGAAAGGTGGTTATAAGAGTTTAGGAGCACCAACAAATTTCCTAATGAAAAGCAATCTAGAGAAGGCAGTTGGTAACAGATTTAGCCAGAGTCAATAGGCCTGTGCCAGAGTCAGTGGTACAAGGCAAAGTGCCCAGGTTCAAACGGTTCTAGTAGCTGCAGTCAAGTCTTTGTTTAACGATTGAGAAGGAAGGTGCAGAAGGTAAAAAGACAATGTTAGACGATAGGGGCGGCCTGCCCAGAAGGCAAGTAAAGGATTTAAAACACGTTTAGCAGTACCCAACTAAACAGGAGGCCTGGCGGAACAATGTACCTTAAAAGTGGAAGAGGCTCCTGCGGTGGTGGTTGTTCCTGGCAGTTCCTGCAGTTCGGGAGATCCAGCAGAGGAAGAGAGGCTCTCGTCGTGGAGGAAGGTTCGAGTTACTGCACTGCCCAGGGATGAAACCGGCCACGGTGATGCCAAAACGGAATAAAAAAATACGCTCCTTTAAATCGCAGTCGTGGTGGACGGGTGCCTGGCTATTCGGTCTCCTAGTGCTTGGCACTGGCGATTCGACCAAGACAGGTCCTGGAAGGCGATTGGCGAACTGGTTGGTTTGACCAGCTCAAGGGAAGAAGGCTCTTGCAGGTGAAGATCTTCTCTGGTCGTTGGAGAAAAGTGGTGAGGATCTGCAGCAGGGCTTTACCGGTGGTTCAGTCGTTGCAGATGTCTTTGGCTTACCTCCTCTTCGTATTTCTCAGGTCCAGTGGCAATGCCTATCTTCCAGTCCGCAGGTCCCTGTTTTTATGCAGAAACCCCCCCCATTCATTCAGCCAAGCTGTCACTCACACAGCGGGGTGGTTATCCTGGCGGGATAACCCTCCCAGCCTATCAGGGGGGAGTGCGACTTGGGTTGCTTAGGCAACCCTATCCAGGGTGCCTGCTCTCCCTCCCACACATCCAGTCTACCCCAGACTCACTGGCACCTGAAGGAGGGCTTCTGTCCAGAAGCCAGCCAAAAGGACTAACAAAGGGTCCCAACCACGGTTTGGAATACAGAGAGTGACACAAGAAAGAATTATTAAAGATCTGGCAAAAAAAAAAAAAAAAAACACACACCGGAGTAAAGTTTATATTAAAATGACCCGGCGGTATGTTCACGGCTGTTAGTAAAAGTGGTAGCCTCGAACAAAGGGAAAATCCCATAGAAAATATTTGCGGTCGAATATTTATGGTAGTAACCACTGCCACCAGCCAGAAACTTTGGAGAGAGGGACTGGACAGTACCCTCTAGAAAATGAACACCAGGGAAAAACTATTAACCCTTCCCAGTACCTGGAAGATGGTTTGTACTGGTTTTGTTCTTAACTATTGACTAGCAAAGTCAATGGTAACACTGCATGCCCTGGGAGACAGACAGTCCCAGGGTATGGAGACTATGTTTGGGGGGTCACTATGACACCTCTGTATTACTGCACTGAGGGTGCTGTGTAACACATGTAAAAAGATGATACCTATGGAATGAGAAAAACTCCATAGCCCATAAGCACAAAAAAATAGCCTGAAACACACATCAAAACTATGTCTTAAGAGTGGTAAAAAGAGTCTCACTCTTAGCAGGAGTAAAAAACAAACCCTTGAAATCTAGCAAAGCTGCTGGGGACTCTATAGGTAAGGGAAATTAGCCTTTTAAGAGAATTCTCCCTAACAGCCCCTGCCAAACCCCTTGGAGGATCCTTTGGACTTGCTGGCTGAGGACCGAAAGGACGGCCTCTGTTGTTAATGAGTGCCCAAAGCACGTGCCATTTCCGTGCCCGTCTTTATGGCTTGGAGAGACTCATCCACAGCCTTCCCAACAAATTGTTCCTGTCGAAGGGCATGTCCAGCACCTTTGACTGAACGACCTGACGAAAGTTGGTGGCCTTGAGCCAGCCACGACAACGAAGGCAAACGCTGTTGCCCATTTGGCAGAACCCCAAGTCCGCAATGTCCGTGGCCACCGTGATGGCGTGGTCCGACGCCACCTCGCCTTCCTGCAGAATCTCCAGTGCTTCCGACCGCTTGTTGTCGAGAAGGAAGTCCAGGATGGGAGCAATCTTGAACCACAACTCAAGGTCATAGCGAGCCACGATGGCGAGGGTCTTGGCGGCCTTGGTGGTCGTCGCTGCAGAATAGATGACCCGTCGTCCCATGGCATCTAACTTCTTGCCCTCGCTGTCCGGCGGGGTGTAAGCCGCCAAGGAAGAACCACCAGAGGACGACTTCTTGGCCACCACGGAAACCACAGAGAGAAGGCTGTGCCTGAAAGTACTTGGGCGCAGAGTCCGGCACCCTGAACTTCTTCTCAAGGCAATCCCCCTTCGCCGGGGCCATAGAAAGGTTCTTCATGAGAGACAAACATTTGTTCCAAAGGCCTCTTGGCGCTGATATAAGAAGCCCTCCTTTTCGTCTGGAGCGAGCTGAAAAAGTTCAGGCGCTCTGGAGATCAAGTGGAACAAGTCTATCTTGTCCGGCGGGAAGATCTGGGAGGCGGAGATGGGAGGTCCCCTAACCTGCCGTCGTCGTCCGTGCCCATCGTCGCTGTGTCCGGATGCGTCCGATCCCTCGGGGCGGGTAGAGGGAGGGTCGACGGGGGTGAAAGGTGGCAAGGAGGTGGAGGGTATGTATACTCTTCTTCTTGGCCGGAGGCTTCCCCGTGGCCAGGGGTTCAGCAGTCGCTGGTGGGGCCGCTGGCGTGGTAGGCATCCTCAGAGACCAGCGTATGCAGTGCCGAGAGGATGTCCACGAGAGGTCTCTAGGAGGTGCAGGCGGAATATGGCGCTGGGGCACCGGCTGGGAGGCCAGGCCCTCATCGCCTTGCTGCTCTTCGACAGTGTCCTCGCCGCCGTCGGGGCGCTCGTCGTAGGGCCTGCTCCCTACGTTTCCCTCCTCCTGGATGGTTTGCAGGCCGGGAGCTCCTCCTCAGAGGAGATATCTGTACCCTGGAAGGCCACCGCACCTCCCCACGCCCCCTCTTTGCTCCCAGAGGGGAAGGTCTTGGGGAGATAACGGGCATCTTCTTCTCTGGGGTCTTCACTATGAGTCGGAACGCAGCCTCCCTCCTGGTGAGGAAGGGACACCCTGGTCTTAGGGATCGTGCCATGCGGAGTGGCCTCGGCGGCCTCCACCAGAGACACCGCTAGCCCCTCGATGGAATGTTGGATCTTCACCGGGTGTACCTGGGCCTTAACAGTCAGGGCAGGAGTCTTGTCCCATTTGGTTTTCTCCTTAGGGGCAGGGTCTGTGCCCTTCTCCCCCTCCCCCTGGTCTTCTCTGGCAGGATGGACTTGGGCCTCTCCTCGAGTTTGCCCTGATGATACGACTTCCTTTTGACCGAAGATCCTGAACGTTGAATGGTGGCGGCTGATCCGACTTCCTTTGGGCCGAAGATCCTGAACTTTGACTGGTGACGGATGCTGGAGACGTCGAATGCGCTCTGGCCGCCGAGAAGCCCGTTGCAACGGCGCTTCCGGTATAAGTGGACTCACTGCTCAGCCTTCGTGTTGGACCCCCATGGGAGGGGTGCCCTCAAAGGTCTTAGAAGCCTGCTCCACCTTCTTGGAGCTGGGTGAAGAATGCTGCTGGGACCCACCCAGAGCAGGGGCCTTGTCCTATAGCCACTCGTTCAGCCGCCTGTGCCGATCCTTCATCGTGTGAGGGGCTATCTCCTGGCAAAACGCACAATCCTCCTCCTTGTGCGTCGGGTACAGGCAGTAAAGGCACTCCGAATGCTTGTTGTCCGAAAAGACATTCCACAAGCCGCAGCTGGAGCAAATCTTGACCGGGGGAGGTGAATCATTTTCCTCCGACATGGTCCACATGGCGTAGGCCCGAGAATCTTCTCGAAGCCTCCACAAAGAAACTCAACGAAATACGTCCTTGAGGGGCGCTGAAGAATCCGAAAAACGGGTCCCCGTTAATCGGAAGGTTCATCGATTGAGCACAAGGCCTGATTGACCAAAAAAAGAGTAATACTCTTCCAAAAAGCGCAAAAACGCAGTAACAGCTCGAGAGCTAAACACAAGGACTCCCAAAACTTAAAAATACAGTAAAAATCTGAAGATGGCTGCAAAGGGAAGGGCTTGGGCTTGCCGATGATTCCCAGCCTGACGGGGAATATTCATGAGCATGTGAATCCATCACAGACCCCAGGCTGGAGAACGTACTCTTAATCCATAGTCCCCCTTTCCTCCATACTGTATGGTCGTCCCTCGCGAGGGACGGGAGATGGAACCTTTTTACCATAAAAATCAACTTCTCCTTTAAATGTAGAGGTGCCCGGCGGTGCAGCCCTAGGAGCATGCGGTCGCCTGACTCTGCCCATCGGCGCCACTCAGTCCCCATTGACGCGTCGACAATATTCAGAATTGCCTAATGACGCCAGCATAATTAGGGGGGAGGATAGTGGGACGTATGGAGGAAAGCGGACTATGGACTAAGAGTATGTTAGTCACTACGGTGAGTACCTATTAATTACTCTTACGTCCTGTCGGCTTTCCTCCATACTGTATGGGCGATTACAACTGAATGTAGCCCCAGGTGGCGCAGAGACCCTTCTCAAGAAAACAGGTTTCTTAGTACCGGCTACCCGAAAGTCGCATCTGAGCTAGAGGCGACGTCCAAACAGTAGTGCTTAAAGAAAGCCGAAGGGGTGGCCCAGATAGCTGCCCTGCTGATGACCTGCCAAGTCTCATGCTATTGGAATGCGATGGCTGTGGCCTTGGCTCTGACCGCATCGGCATGCAAGTTAACTGGCACCGGTTTGTGCTGTGCCTCATAAGCCTCCTTGTTGGCCACGACCATCCACCTTGCTATGGAGACCTTGGAAGCCTGATAACCGGGACTTGACTCATCGAAAGTGACTAACAGGGCGTCTGACTTGTGGAAGTCCTTGGTCCTGTCCAGCTACTATTTCAGAGCATGTCTGACGTCCAGACAGTGCAAGACCCTCTGAGGCTCATCCTTGGGATCGGTGAAGAACGTGGATAAAACAATCTCCTCGTTGAGATGTAAGGAGGAGGTCACCTTGGGTAGGAACGCAGGGTACGTTCGCAGGACCACCATGTCCTTGTGAAAAGTATTGTAGGGCTCTGATGCCACCAGAGCCTGAATCTCGCTGACCCTGCGAGCAGAGCGGAGTAGAGCTGTCTTTATGGTGACCAGCTTGATGTCCACGGATGACATTGGCTCGAAAGGTTTGTGCGCCAAGGCGCCCAACACAACATTGAGGTCCCACGCCGGGTGTTTTTTTATTTTTATAGGTGGGTAGAGTCTGAAGGGCCGCCAGATGACGCTTGACCACCGGGTTGGAAGCGGAGAAGAGGCCCTCCTCTGAATTCCTGTAAGCCCCTATGGCTGCCAGATAGGTGCGGCATGTGTCCACCGTTAGGCCGGGGTGGGCGAGGTGTGCTGAGAAGGAGAGCACGTCGTTCAAGTTGAACCTAAGAGGGTCGATAACCTTAGAGTCGGCCTAATGACAGAATCTAGACCATTTACTCCTATATTGTCTCCTAGTAGCCTTGCTTCTAGCGCCCTGGATGATCTCTAGGTTAGCTTGAGAGAGGTTCAAGTGTTTTAACGTGACCTGCTCAGGTACCACACTGCGAGGGCTAGTTTGTGAGGAGCAGGTGGAGTACCCTGCCCCCCTGCTGGGCCAGGAGAGGAGCCGGACCCAGAGGGAGGTGAATGGGTGATCTGTCCGATAGGCTGAGTAGCTCTGAGAACCACAGTCTCGCCGGCCACCAAGGAGCTATCAAAATGATGCAGAGGTGACGAGATTCCCTGATCTTGCAGATTACCCCGTGGACAAGGGGTGTGGGCGGGAAGGCGTATGCCGTCATGTCGTTCCACTGTATCTGGAATGCGTCGCCCAGGGAGCCGGAGCACTGCCCCTGCCAGGAGGCATACTGCTGGCATTTCCTGTTGTCCCGAGGGGCAAAAAGATCCACTTGGGGGTGCCCCTATCTGAGGAAGACCTCCTTCAGTACCAGGTCCAATTGCCACTCTTAATTGTCCGCCCCCAGTCGGATGAGCCTGTCTGCCTCCAGGTTGGACTCCCCTGGGAGGTGGACTGCAGTGAGGTAGATGTAGTTCTGCAGTGCCCACTCCCACATGCTGATGGCCAGATTGCACAGTGAAAGGGATCTGGTACACCCCTGCTTGTTGACATAGTACATGCTGGTGGAGTTGTCTGTCTGGATAAGAACTCCCTTGCCCACTGTGAGAGGGAGAAAGGTCTTCAGAGCCAGCCATATGGCCTTCAATTCCAGCCAATTGATGTGGGACTCCAGCTCCTGCTGAGTCCAGACACCATGGACGCTGTGGCTGTCCAGACTGGCTCCCTAGCCTCTAAGGAGGAGTCCGTAGTAACAGTGACCTGAGGGACCAGCTGCCGGAAGGGCTTGCCCTGCCGCAGGTTGAAGTCTGTGGAGCACGACATGAGGTCCAGTTGGAGAAAGGAAGGAATGTTGACTGGCTATGCTTGGGAGCCCTTCTCCTGATTCCATAAGGCTGCAACGTGCAGCTGTAATCTCTTCATCTTGAGCCTTGTGTGGGGTACGGCCAACAGGACTGCTGCCATTATACCCAACAGATGTTGGTAGCACCAGGCCGAGGTCAGTGCCCTGGAGAGGAAGTGAGAGGTGGCTTTCTTGATGGCCGCTATCTTGTCCTCCGAGGGATAGACTTTCTCGGAGCTTGTGTCCCAGATGAGGCCGAGAAAGGTAAGGGTCTGCGTGGGCTGCAGCTGAGACTTCTTGAGATTTATAGTGAACCCCAGGTCATGGAGTGTATTCATCAGTGCGGAGGAGGTATGGTGACCGCTTCCAGAGATGTGGCCCGGACGAGCCAGTCGGCCAGGTATGGGTAGACATGGTGGCCCTAGGCCCCAAGGAGGGCTGCCACTGCATTCATCAGCCTGGTAAACACCCCAGGGGCTGGGATGAGGCCAAATGGTAGTACCTTGCATTGGAACTGGCAGCCCATGATCCTGAACCGCAGTAAGGAATGATGCGGCTGCCAAATCGGGACGTGTAGATAAGCGTCTTTCAGAACTAGGGAGCACGTCCAGTGTTTCTGCAATAAGTGCTGGCGTAACCATGTTGAATTTTTGCAGAGGAAGGGAGAGGTTGAGGGTGGAAAGGTCCAACACAACTCTCAGGCCAGCCCGGGTCATCTTCTGTATGGCGAAAATCGTGGAATAAAAGCCCAAGCCTCGCTGGGAGAGTTGGGACTTCTTCCACAGCCTGGCTCTCGACGAGCGACTGGATCTACGCCAACAAAGTTGCTGTCCCAATCTGTGGGGGAGGAGAGTAAAGTACCAGAAGGCGATACCCTGTGGAGACTACAGAGAGGATCAAGGTGTGTGAAAAACTCTGCCACCAAAATTGCATGTGAAAGGCAACCCTGCCGCCCCCCACCCCCCACCGGAGACACATGGACCCAAAGCGGCGTCTTTTTCCTTCTTTGCCTCTGAGGCTGTTGCAGAGGAGGGGAATTGAAAAAAGCCCTTGCCCCCCCCCCCACCCCCCCTTATGTTCTTTCCTCCGTTGCTGACTCAGACAACGGTCAGGTTGCCTGGACCTTCGTTCTTGAAAGCACCAGAACCCACCAAAGGCCCGCCCTTTGTCAGAGCGTTGCTGTTACTGGGTGTAGGCCTTGGGCGTGGCCTTCTTAAGAATAGAAAAAGTTTGTTGTTTACAAGCTGTTCCTTTTATCTAATTCTTCATATGTGGTGGAGTGAAAGAGGTCACTATCCTCGAATGGAAGGTCCAATATTTGTAACTGGACGTCTGGGTTAAACTGAATAGCCCGGAGCCAGCCCTTCTCATGTCCGTGGCGATGCAGATGGCCCAACCAGAGGTATCGATGTGGGCCATGGTGGACTCCATGATGTCCTGCACTACCAGTCTGGCTTCTCCTAGGCCCGCCTTGAAGCGCGCTTGGCTCTGCGTTCTGGGAGGAAGTCCGCAATTTCCTGCCAGAGCCTTTGGTTAACGGCTGCCAGCATGGCATCCGCATTGGATTGACGCAGATGCAAGGAGGAGTTGGATTGCAGCTTTTTCCCGTACTCCCAAGATCTTCTCCTCCTTGCCTAGCAGCGTTGAGGACTGAGGTTTCGAGTAGAGCGACAGCGATCACAGAAGAGTGCAGTTGACGATGCGCCGAAAGCAAGTGTGTATCCCCCACCATCTGCCTATACTTGGCGTTGAGGCATCGATTGTTAAGACGGATTTCTGAACTCTGTCCTGGTGGCGCAGAAGTTCAGAAGGCCAACCTAATTACTTGGAATAGGGTAACCTCTGGACGAGCCAGACCAATCAAGGTAGCGATCGCGGCGGTCAAGACTAGGTCTCAAGAGGGGTGAGGGTGACAAAGCCCGCAATGAGCACACAAAGCAAGGACACTTACAAACTACTCCAAACAGGTGTTATATTAAAAATATATACACATTTATTCCAAGGCCTTTAAAACAATGACCGCAGCGAGAAAATCACAATATAACTATAGTAAACCAACACATACCATATCAACACAATATATATACAAATACAACAAGTCTCAAGCGTTAGATACACGAAATGTGTAGTCCACCTAAAAGGGAAGGAAAACAGGCAGTGCGAAATAATGCTTAGACCCAGTCCACCTTCAGAGGCACCTAACTAGAAGGAAGTCCGAGCCCTGCGAAGAGTGGAGCCTTGTGCTCAAAAGTACCTGCACACGCTGGTGCCAACGGGCAAAAGGGGAGTCTCTTCGAAGGAAATCAGGCAGTTCAGTTTAGTGCACAAATGAAGAACAACAAATTCTGCGACTCAAGCGCAGCCTCCACTGTGGGCAGAAGCAGAGCGCGAGTACGGAAAAGGGTGCTGTTTTGACACAGCGGGGAAAAGCTATGGGCTCCTGCAGGAGGGCGACCAGTTCCTAGCTATGCTACTCACCGGTCCCCGATGCAAGCAGACCCAGGCTTCTCCGCGTCAGTTTCAGTCGCTGGCAGGTTCAGAAGAGCAGGGAACGTCTCGTCGTCGTGTTGAGTCTGCAGCAGCAGAGTTGAGTAAAAGAAGTCCCAATCGAAGAAACCCGCACAGTTTGTTACCACAGCAGGGCAACGGAGCGGCCGTGTGTATCTGAGCCAAATGTACACTACTCACTTCAGACCTGGGAACGCCAAGTGTACGAAGCGTGTGAGTGTGAGAAGGACTCGAAATACTACACAACCTGGCGGCGGTTATAGAGCAAGACTCCTGTGTAAGCTGGTCAGTCTGCTGGATGGCTCAGAGACGCTTCCGAAGGCTTACTGGCAGGAGATGGTGAAGATGCCGAGAATAGCTGTTCCCGCTATTCCAAGGGTCGAAGTACCAGTACATGCCTTCTGGTTCGATCAAAGGTAAAAAGGGTTTCACAAGGCGACAGCAGTGCAGAGGGGAAGTCCTTCAGCGGGTCACAAGCGATTCCTCGGTTCAGCCTCTTGGTTGCAGGATACTTGGCTCCTGTATTCCTTCGTTCGTGAGAACTCAGGAGATCGACATGGTAGTGGTGTTTCCAGCCCCCTCTTATCCACGGTTCCCTTCGCGCCAAAACGGAGGGGACCCAATGGGAGATCCGCTCATCAACACTCACACCATTCGTGGACCAATCACGGACCACGGTGGTCCCAGGCATTCACACCACCCTAGACTCTCTGGCACCCAGGATGTGTATTGGGACCAGACATCCCAGCCCACATCTTGGAGGCACACACAAGACATGTAGAAGCCTGCGAAAGCATCCGTGTTTCGCGGGAAAGTACATGCCCAAATAAGGAAGGCCCCAGGTCGGCTCGACCTGGGGAAGGTGAAGGGAGCAAGACGGTTAGCGGACAGGACAAAGGAGCCTCGTGGTCTGGCCATTTTGGGAGCCAGGCCACCATTTTGGGTTAAGCGCGAGAAACGCGCTTAGAACGCCAAAAGGAGCTCAAAACACAAGAAACGATCGCTGCCACCATTCCCGTCCGTGAATCACTTGCACCGATCAGTTACAATCCTAAACGAGTATCTAGGGCCTGTAGAAGGCTAGAGACCCAAGAGAGCTGTAACTTAGCTTACAGTGCCCTCTTGTGTCATGTTGCACGAAAGCCGCAACATGATAAAAGAAACTACGGAAAACAGTGTTTCCCGGTACTGACTGTCTTAAGGGCATGTCAGTTTCCCCGTAAGAATGGAGCGAAAGCCCAGAGGAGTGCGGCAGAAGGCTGCACTTCACTGGCAAAGTCGAGAACAAGGTGAAAAACAACAGCAAAAAGTTGCCACATGGAAGGAAAATTCCCTACAATGACGAAATCTTTCCTAACACCGATTGACAGGTTGGGTCGAGTGCGGCTTGAGCCACCCCTTTTGGCCAGGGCAACTACGTCTTTCTGCATCCAGATCCAAGTTCTGGAAGGGGGTCTTAGGGTGAGGGCTTCTGCCAAGACCCCCTCCTCGGACTGCTCTACCTCAGGCTGAGGAAGGCCCAAATAGTCTGCCAAACCTGCAAGGCGTTTGTGGAAGGCCCTGGCTGAAGATGGCATGTCGGGGTCCTCCTCGTCATTGTCCAGAGTGCTCAGAGGGTCCGGAACTGGTGGCGGGGTGCTGGGCGTCGTGAGCGGAGGCCGATGTGGAGCTGCCTGTAATGTGGGAGGCAGGGTAGCCAGAATCGGAGGAGCCGGCTGGGGCAGCGGTGGCTGCGCTGGGGCCTGTGGCACCGGAGCAATTGGAGGAATGACTATGGGTGCCGGTGGGGTCACCCTGGGGGAGTATGTCCCTGATGGGATCCCGGAGGATGGCCCCCATCGAGAGTTCAGATCAGCCCTAGGGACCTTTCGAAGAACCTGTCTTCGGAGGCTGTAGAGATGGCAGATGATACTGACGGAGTTGTTAAGGCCAACTGGGGCCGGGGCACACTCTGCGTGGGGTGCAGGGGAAGCCTGCCCTCCGCTGCTCATGGATAAACTGTAGGCCACGCACCTGGTTGACACCAGTCCCACCTTGTGACTCTTTCCTCCACCCGATCTGCAAGAGGGGGTATCGGACGAGCAGCCATCTTGTCTAGCATGGTGGCCATTTTGTTGAGCTGCTTGCCACGTGCCAGAGTCGTGGTGTCTGGCTCGCTGGAACCAGCCACGTCCAAGACGCTAGGTGTTGGAACAAAAGGCCTATCCCGCACCTCAGGCCGTGACCTGGAAGGCGTATTGCCCTCGTCAGAGCTGCCGGTAGTGCTGCGTGAAGGCACCCCCCTCGGACATGATGCCGGTACTAGGGTGTTGCCCCTCGGGAGTAACCCTGGTAAAATAACCTTGCAGTCCCTCAGTACTGACCCCAGAAGGATCCAGAGACCCCCTCAGCCGTGAGGCCGGTAGCTGGACTAGCCTCGGTACGTGTGCTGGTGCTAGAATCCAAAAGGTTCCTCCCGGTCGAGGACTTCCTTGAGAAGGATTCACCTTTACGGGGTGCAATGGTGACTAGAGGCCTTTCCTTCGGCCTCAAGCGATGTTTGACGAAGTCCTTTAGGTCCTCCGGAGGTGACTTCTTGGAGAGCTCCCTCCACATAGCTAGCCTGTTCTTCAGTGCGCGTGGAGTCAGTGCGTCGCACGTGGAACAGCCTTCCCAGCAGTGGTCGGGGCCAAGGCAGCGGAGGCAAAGGGCATGGGGGTCGGATGTAGTGAAGAGCCCGTCACAGGCTGGACACCTGCTGAAGTCGACATGTGCCGGGGAAGAGGGTAGCATCAGAGGACCAAGTACCTAATTGAAAGAAAAAGATAAAGATAGAAGAATATCCGGGGAAGAGTGCGTGGTATTACATGGCCGAAGCCAAACCCAGGAGCGCTGGTGAATTCGGCCTGTTCCTGTTGACGCGGAAAAGGGGACTGGGGAGTGATGCCGGTGGGCGGAGTCAGGCGAGCGCATGCTCCCAGGGCCGCACCCTGCACTCCTCTAAATTTAAAGGGGAAGAAGATTTTTCTGGTGAATAAGGTTCCGTCTCCCGTCCTTTGCAAGGTACGCCCATACAGTATGGAGGAAAGGGGATGGGAAGTAAGAGTAAGACAAGCCCAGAGATCAGCCCAATATTTCGAAACCAGAAGGGGATGCTCTAAGGAAACCCAGTAGGATGAATGGAACGGGAGTCAAGGCGTTATCTAAAGTAAAAAAAATAACGCATACCATGACTTATGGATCGAAAAGATGTGTAATCTTACAAGGGCCCCTGGATAGGTGAACTCTCCCCAAACTTATGGGGGGGCTGCCAAATTTCAAAGGGGGGCAGTGGTGGCCTCAAGGTCTTTGATGCCCAAACATACTCTCTCTCTCTCTACTGCCTTGAACTACGGTTCCCGAGGGCATTCAACCTACCAGCGCCTTGAGATCATACCAATGATACATAAGGCGCAATATAAATGCAAAGTAACATAACATACTAAAGATAAAGAAATTAAGCTAGTGTCTAGTAACACGTTGGAAATGGACAAGGGGAGGTCTAGTAATGGGGGCACTTGTAAAACCAGGAATGTGTCCCGTGTAAAGTTTGCCCAAGATTTAAACAAGGAGGCAGACACCCCTTTAGACTTGAACATTGCAATCGTAGAGGAGCGTGGCCCTAAACCTATTGAAAACCGATGTAGTAGGTCAACTGAATCGATTAAACCAGGATGTATGGTAAAGCTGGTTGAAAATAATCTGACCGCTGGGAGTCCTTTTTTGAATAGGACCTCCCTGTTGCGGCTGTGGGCCACAGTGCCATGGTTGACCTCTATTAGATCAGTAGACATTGTTGAATTGGCTTTTCCCAAATGGGATAGTGTGACCAATTGGGTACTCCTCCGGGTGGCTAGTCCGGCAGTGGCTGCTCTACTCTGCGCCAAGGTTGATGCTGTAGAAGACATGGGTCTGTGTCTATTAGTTAGTGGATATTCCATGGGGTTGCGGTTAGGGGGAACTTGGGAGTGCAAGGAATGTACAAGATAGTAGAACCTTCTGGTTCAAGCTACAATATGTTCCTGATACCTGAATAAGGTGGATATGGGACAGGTATGGGAGGGTCTCAGGGACAAGAGGGACCAACAGCTGGGTTAAATGGTACCGTAACATTGAACCATTATCCTCACTTAAACTACTGACCTTTGAATTTGATTTGCTAAAATACACGTGGGCACAAGCACTTACTAGACAAGGATGGCTCAATGAATTTATTATTGGGTAGAGATGTGTTTATGCTACAAGAAACCTGGCAGGATAGCCCCATCTATATAGAGGGCTACCACTTATCACGTTGGCCAAGAAAGGCCTTAAATGTAGACCATCTGGTGGGATAATCATTGGAGTTAGTCAAAAGCTGTGCTCACATGAAGAATGGCAATTTTGTGATGGGGGATATGCACAAGGGGTTGAGTTGAGGTTGTATACTGGTAATGCTGATATTGTGATGCAGATAATAAAAGTTTGGAAACTATTGAGGAATTTCTGCATAGATTGGAAGATTGCACAGCAGAGAACCTCAAAGAAAATGGTGAAGATGGCTGGGTTCAACTGGGCTGAGATCTGAATGCTCGGTGCATAGACCCGTTGTTGTGTACAAATTACAGTAATGTTGACCCAAAAAGTACTATGGTTCAGGGTGGAGGTAACCCTAGAGGGGCCATATTTTTGCAGTGATATTAACCCATGAAACCTGCGGGGGACACCCCCGCAACCCCCATATATTTTAAAAGGGAGCGGGGGACACCACCGCAACCCCCCCCATCCATTTACTCCATAAATTATCCCCACCAAAAATATTGCCTATGGCCGTTCCCGACGACCATATGTACAGCGATATTTTTGGTGGGGATAATATTACCTGATACCCCCTAGAGGGAGGCGCTTGCTTAGTTTCCTCCGTCAATGGGGTCTGGGTATGCTAGTTCTCTTTGTGGAATTAATCCAGCCTATCTCCAGAAAAAGGGATTCGTTAAGTTGTTTAAAGGTGCTCCCACGCGGGACCTTTTCTAAGTGATAATTACTACCTGCTAGAGCAAGCACTTTACACACTGGCAAAGTACATGATTTCAGGTAAAAGGTACCCTGAGCACGTAGTGCCATTCCCCTCTGCGAGGTTAAGCCCAGTTGTAGCCTCGGATATTGCATAGGCGAGGAGGGCCTGAGGCCTAATACTGTTCGCCAATAATGTCCCTGTAAAATGTTAAGCCAGCTCAGATCCTGCATGGCTAAAAGCCATAAAGTATGGCAGGTACAAAGGATTGTTGGTACAATGCCGGCCATACTATACCCTGCAGTTCCTTTTGCAAATTTACGAGCCTGGAGGGTGAGCAGCTGGACTTGCCTTTTTTGTGTGCAATTATCGGGCCATAATTGGGTAGTACATCGAATTCCAGGCCCAGGTAGGGGTAAGATTCAGTGAATCCGATCACACCCAGACTAGTTTCAATTCTAGAACACCTAGGCCCCTTTCTGGTGATTTGTACTATCTTGGTCTTCCTTAAGTTGATAGTTAGTCCCAGCTGAGATGAGTACAGTGAGAGCTCCTCTAGCATGCTCTTGACGCCCGACAGAGTTCGATCAAACAATATCAGGTCGTCTGCGCAGAGCATGCCCGAGATAGGTGAATTCCCTAGTTTAGGTGGACAGTTGGATTTTGCTGCTATGCATAGGGGGAGGTCAGCAATGTAGTGGTTATATAACATGGGAGCCGCCACGCATCCCTATTTAACCCCCATATTAATGCGGATAGATTCTGTCACTTCTCCCTCATTGAGTCTAACACTTGTGCTATTCTCACTGTGCAGTGCCCTCAAGATATGCATTATCCAGCCATGGCAATTTAGGTCGCTGAGCTTAGACCAGAGTGTCTCTCGCACCACATGGTCAAATGCGCTACTGAAGTCTACGAAAACTATACATAAAGGTAGCCTCTTTATTGATGAGAGTGGAGTTAATCAATGAATCCAAGACTCTGATGTTGTGTGTTGTGCTAGAGCCTGGTCTGAATCCAGCCTGGGCAAAGCTCAACACTTTATTGTCCACCACCCAAGCCTCCAGCTCTCTAAGCACTAGTGTCGTAAAGATCTTGCTCGTCACGTCCAACATGCACAGAAGGCGGTAGTTGGTCACATCCCTCCGGTGACCCTTTTTATGGACCTGAAAAAGCACCGACCTTCACCATGTCGAAGGGATAGAGCAAGACCTACAAACCCGAGAGTAGAGAGTCAGAAGAACCTGAGCCCAGTTGTTTGGATCCTTTTTCAAGACTGAGTTAGCTAAACCATTCGGGCCTGGAGCATTTGATGTCTTAGTATCCATGATGGCCTGTTTCACAATTGTGTAGCTCATAGGGAGCGGCCAGGCTTCACAATATTCCATCACACAGGTGCACATGTGAGGGCTTTATAGAGCTTAGTCTTAACATGGCCAACCCACTGTTGAGCCGGGATTGGGTTCAAGATTTTCTGAGTGTTCCCCCCCCCCTGCCAGGGAGAGAATTTGCAAGATTTTCTGTGTGTCTCTCCTACACAGGGTCCGAATAAAATGTTGCCACTGCCCTCTCTACTGGGATTTACGATAGTGGTAGAGCCAGGTGCGATACTGCAGTTTTAAGCACTTTATGCAGGCGGTAATCCCGTATGTGACTACAGAGGAGTGGGCTTCCGATCTACAAGCTCGGATTACCCGCCTCATTTGGCACTTTCGGTCCCGAATATTCATGTAGCAGGGTTTTCTACTCTCCCCTCCCCCCCCCCCCATCTTACCTTAGTGGCTTGGTTATCCTTAAAGAGGGCTAAGGATAGGTGTTCTATCCAATTTTCGATAGCCTCAGGGTTTTTACCCCAGAGTTCCCCATTTATCCTTCACACAGGGGGAAGGCAAGGGTGTTCACCTTCTCGATATTCTTTTGGGACGAGCAAATCCTGTTCCGTTTGATTTGGGATCACATCACATCACTACAGAGGCTCAATTTCCCAACCCCCACCTGCACCACACATAGTAAGTACAATGGGGGCATGCTCACTATAGGTGTTCAATACAATTTGTAACTGTAATACATAATCCCACAAGGAGTCGTTGATTGCCATGTAGTCTGAAATAGCACTCTTTGTCCCTACAACCCAGGTCAACTGCCCAGGATGATCTCCAGAAGTGCACCCATTCAGGACCGTACAGTTCCACTCCTTCAGTAAGTCCAGCCATATCTCCCCTTTGTTGTTGGATTTCGTAGATGGCATACTACAGTAGTCAAAAACATGATCAAAGGCCCCACAGCCCCCTGGGTCCACACTACTCTCGCATTGCAGTCCCCACCTAGAATGGCCGAGCTGCTGTCTGAGGAGGCCAACCAGGTTGTAAGGATAGAGTCTAATTGGTCATCAATTAACTCAGTGATGGATTCATCAGGGGGGGTCATATACACAAACTAGCAAGGTGTTCCGACAGCTGCCCCAACCACCTGGGGATGACACCTCCACTGCCAGTATATTACCCCCAGGATTTGCCTGGTAGACTATTCTCGGGTTAAATATAGACTTGGCACAAATCAAAAGGCCGCCCATGGGACGGCCCGGCTCGCCCTTCGTGGCCTTAACCTGATAGATCGTATACCCATCAAACTCAATGTCAAAGGTGCACCACGTTTCTTTTAACAAAAAATTCATGAGTGCGTAACAATTCCACAGAACCATCCCCTTTCAGCCAATGACTAAAACCTCTGGTATTCCAACTAGTCAGCGACCAATTTCACTCTGGGGCTTTCTTTACAGCAATCATTGATTTCAACCACTCCCACCCCGGAGAATCGCTACATGTGGCCGTGACCTTTGTCGGAGGTTGAGTTGGAACAACATTGTCTTGAGGGTAACTGCATTTAACACAGCCCACCGAGGCCACTTCCTTTGAAACTGGTATGTCCAGGGCATAGCCCAGATGATCAAGTGAGGCTTTATGCAGCCTGATAACTGAGATAGTCTCAGGCAGGCTGCAATGAAGTTTAGTGCCTGTGGGCCCAGAAAAATGGAGGAGTTCAACAAAGTCAAAATCGCCAGAGTTCAGAATCCTGAGCGACGGGATCTTATGGAGCAAAGCCAAATCTGGCGAGTTCCTTTCGATCCCCGAACAGGAGCTACTGTTAGGGACTGAGTCCAACCTCTCCGCAGGCGCTACCGCTGGTTTAGTGTTGTTAGGTATAGGCATAAAGACAGGTAGGAGTTGTTCTTGAGACAATGTAGGGTTTGTAGGTGACTTCTCTGTCAGGCCCAGAGTGGGTCTATTAGGCTCAATTGACGGTGGGGGGAGGTTGTGAGATACCGCCTCTAGAAGCCAGCTGATGAGCGTACCCACTGTCTGTGCTGATCGCCTTTTTCGCAGTGCAGCACGTTTTCGTTGTTTCTTTGAGATGTTAGTGCCACTGGGGCATAATGTAGAGTTCAGAGGTTGAGCCGTAGCTGGAGGCTTATCCCCTAAAGGTGGCAAATCAGGGGTAGCCTGTGGTTGCTGCCGCTTGGCCAACCTTGCCTGCCGCCTTGAAAGAGGAGCTCTCTCAGTAGCTGCCTTTACACAGACCTTTATCAGGGGGGGCAGATACCATAACCTTATGCCCATCTGCTGTGTCCGGTATGGTATGAATGGAAGCCTCCCGTAAATCAGGTGTAGCGGTCGCTATTGATTTTTTAAGCGAAATCAAGTGCTTATGTAACACTGAGATGGCTAGCCCCTGCAAGTTAAGGTCTTCATGAACAGTGCCATAGAGCTTTAGCAGAATTTTTACTGCAAAATTTAAGATTCCATTATTTTGACCTGCACTTGATGCATCATGAATGCTAAAGTCATCTTGCAGGGAATCACTTACTGGGGGTGTAGAGTCATACCGGAGATTTGGGCTTGCAGAGAGTCTCATGTCCACAGCTGGGGCAGATGGTAAATTATCCCCCAAGACTTCCGGGGATACCTCCTGCACTGAATTTGCGTGTGCCACGGTTTTAAGACCTGCTCCCCAGTTTGGACAGTAGGCAGCTCAGCTGTCTCTGGGCAGCCTTCCAACTCACCAGGAGCAGAATTGATTTCTAGGGTTAGATCTTCCTTTGTCCCTGCCCCTAGTAGATGCAGCAGTATGGTCCTGGAGAGCGTAGCATAACTGCAAAAGCAAGTCGTTATCGAGGTCAAGGGGATGATAGCTGTTTTCCGCCTCGGGCAAGTGCACCATAGTATCCAGCATAGGTGGCTCTGTCCCCTGCTGTGCTGCTTTTGCCCTAAAAAATACATCCAAAGGGCCTTTGTGGGGATCCTGCTCCTCCAATGAGCTTACCCCCTTTCTAAACCCCCTGGTCTCCACTTGTTCAGAGTTCTGACGTGTCCGCCTGAAGTTTTGTGGAGCTGAGCGCATAGGGTTTCTTTCTGCGGTTCATAGATTTCCCGCGGCTGGCGGCTTTCCTCAGCATTTAGGTAGTAAAGGCGGGCGAAGAAGGAAGAGGATGGGGAAGATTTAATCCAAATGTACAAATTTCAGCCCTCCCTCCTGCAGCGGGGGACACCTCAAGGTAGGCACACTTTGCAGGTTCGAATAGAGGGAGGGGAATGCAAGGTTTAGGTAATCCCAGGCAGGCCAATCCGTATGTGTGATACTTGTCAACAAAAAAGCCACGCTAAGCACAGTACCTTAATTTGAGTTCCGTGGTCTCCACGTCTCACCAGTCCTCACAGGGAACACAGGAAACACACTGCGCACACCGCGCGCTCCGCGAGAGAGGTGGTTTAAAAGGCCAACCCCTCTCGAGCAATTAGTGCAAATAAAAAGCAGACTGGGATTCAAACTTGCAAGTGATCAGGTCCAACACAGGAAACACACTGTGCACTGTACAACTGAGATCCTTCCCATCGGAACCCCCTGCTCCCTCGTCCTTCCCCTCACTCTGGCCTTCCTCCTTGGGCACTCCCCCTGCGCCTTCAACTGAAGCCGGAAACCTTGGAGTGTTCTTCGATTCCTCACTCTCCTTCCTCCCTCACACTCACCTTTTCTCACTTTCCCTCAGAGACTCAATGTAACCCAAGCCCTGGTCCTCTCTAGGCTTGACTACTGCAACAGCCTCCTCCTGAATCTACCATCTTCCACTCTGCAACCTCTCCAGCTAATCCAGAATAGGGCAGCAAGACTTATGCTTGGCCTTAAGCCCAGGGACCGCATCTCTCCTGCACTAAAAAGTCTTCACTGGCTCCCAAGTTGGTGCACGGATTAAATTCACATCCCTCTGCATCATCCACAAGGCTGTCCTGCCCCAGGGACCACACCATCTTCAACTCTGTGTGAAAAGCGGTTTGCTAAACAGAGGGCAGTACTTCAGTCACTCTCGCCGGCTCCCTACTTTGGAATAGCCTCCTCCTGCACCATGGGCAGGATCTTCTCAAATTCCATAAGCTCCTTAAGACCTTCCTCTTTTCCTCCTTCCCTTCTCCTCCTCTGCTAATCCCACAGTTGCTCAATTGGTGTCTTGGGGCCTTACGCAAACCTCAGGACCCTGACGTCCCATACCAATTCTGATCAGCTCCAGTCTATCCACAGCACTTGCATCTGCACACCATCCGCCCTGGAGGTTTCGCACTTACACCTCCTGTGGCACCAGTCCATGTAGCACTCAACATTCCAGCACTTAATCTGTGGCAGCTCAGACTCCCCAGCACTGAACCCCTCTTCCTTGTTGCACTTGCACATTCTGAAAACTCACAAGGCATAGTAGGTTTGTCCCTCTTCCACCCACTGCTCTTACATTTTGTTTTGTAATGTATTTAGAACCCGTGTTCCCTCCCTGCCCTGTGGGCGCTTTGAAACAGTATGTTCTTATTGTATAAGCGCCTAACAAGCAAACAATAAATAAAACCATGAACAAAGGAGCTGCCTAAGCGTGTGACCCATGTCCCTTTTTTTTTGCCATCTTCCTAAAGGAAGATTCTTCATGGGACCTCTACTTCCTTGATGAGGGAGTGTGCTCCATGGGTCTGCAGTGCCTGGCAGAAGCGTAACTGAGGCTAGAGGCTGAGTTAGAGGCCCAAGCACTGTCATCCAACCAAACCACTAAACTCCTATGGCAGACCCTGATGGTAGTTGTTCATATTGTGATCCGGATACAGACAGTGGCATTCTTCATGAAAATACTCTTTGTACACGTTCTTAAGGTGACAAGTCAGCTTTCCTTCCTCGTGTCTGCCATAACGTCCAACAACTCCTGAAGGCCTTAAAGTACAGAAACCCTGGAGGCAGTAGAATGGGCTGAATGTTCACATCAGCCAGTGAGAAGTGACAGCGCACCAAACCAGATGGATCTAAAAAAAAAAACTACTTAAGAATAGGCAAAATCCAATATCTGAAGAGAGTTTTCGTGAGGACTCCCAACACTTAATGTGTGGGCACAAATCTGAATAGGTTAAGTTATCTTATACCGCACATTGTTACCATTGACATAGTCTTCAAGCGCGTACGTGGTTCTGTAAGAGAGTGGGTTGGGTAGGTTAGTGAGCGAAGAAGGAGTAGGATAGAGCTTGTGCTTTTCTGTTGGTGCTGGTAGAACCAGGAGGAAGAGTCGTCTAGTGTGCGTCTGGTTTCGAGGTGTGTTAGGATTGTGCACACTGGCTTATTGTGTCCAGATGGGTAGCTTCCAGAGATTGGATGTTTCTTTGCAGCAGTTGGTTTCATGGTGGATGCATGGGTTGTGCATTTCCGTGGGAATTCGACTGATCCATGGATCGTGTCAGAGTGTAGGGTATGCTGGAGAGGAATCAGAAGCGGGGGTGTTAGTAGTTGGTGGCTTTTCTTCAGTACCTATTGGTGTCGCTTTTTGTGCTGGTCATTGGGAGATGAATAGCCATGTTTTCGGTCGTTTTCTGAAGGGAAGGGTCTTCTGTCCTCCTAATTTCCATCGGTATGGTGTTCCCTAGGTTAGCAATTAGACGTGAATGTGCTTCCTCTGAATTTCCGTTTTTTTTTAATTGTTTCGATTCTATGTGGAGGTTGCTGCTTGATCTTAGGGCTCTTCCTGGTTGGTAGCAGCTGATCCTGGTCTGGAGGAATTCAGCTTCTTGTCCATTTAATGATTTGTGGGCAATGCATAGGGCTTTGAATGTAATGTGTTTTTGTTTTTTTTACTGGGAACCAATGTAGGCTTCTTAGAGCTGGTGTGATGCGGTTTCTTCGGTTTAGTCTCAGGAGTATCCTTGCTGCAGTGTTTTGGATGCGTTTAAGTTTTTTTTCAGGCATTACGAGCTAGAGTCTGTTTACATAGTCGATTCTTAATAGTACTAGGGAGAGGACTGCGAGGGTTCTATGTGCGAAGGAGAGGTAAGGGACAATGTGGCCATCAGGGGTGGAGCTATGGGGATCAGTCTAATTGGCTGTGGGCAATATGACCCAATATGGCTAATAAAGCACTAAAGTGAGAGGCAGTTTAAAGCTCAGACAAAACAGTATACCCCTGGCAACTTAGACTGTGAGTCGGTACAGAAAGCTTTAACTGACAAAGTTTGCAAAGCACAGTCTAGCTTTTCTAATAGGAAAAATGCTAATGCAAAATCTGTCTCTCAGACTCTTGTTCCTGAATCCCAAGTCCAACAAAAGCCATTATTTTCGTTTGAAGCTATTACAGTGGACCCCCTTGTTAAAACTCTGAAAGAGAGGTGCCCTATGGTCTGTCAAACAAACGTCCTTCCTTCTAAAATTGTTGTAGAACACCCAGACATATTTGCACCTTTCACTTGTTTTATCAACGCCACGTTTTATGCTATGTACCTAACCTTTTGAAGAATGTAACCGTCACCCAATTATTAAAGAAGCCTAATCTAGATCCTGCAATCCACTCTAATCTTAGACCTATCACAAATGTCCCTTTTCTGTTGCAAGTGGTTGATAAAGTAGCTGCTACTCAATTCCCGAAACACCTGGAGAAGTCAGATAACTTACACCACCAACAATCAGGTTTTAGGACATCACATGGGTCGGAGACTGCGCTGTCTGATTTGCAAACTGAAATGTTGAACATTATGGACTGAAGTAAACCCTGGCCTGCTAAGATCTTTGCAGCCTTTGACCTTGTAGATCACACAAAACTAATACAAAGATTGAGGGAAACTGGCGCTTGTTCTGTAAGCACAGTGGGGTGATTTGGGGCTTTCCTTAGTAACAGGATGGCTGAGATTTTTTGGGGAAATGCTTTCTCTAAACCAGAGGCTATCACATGTTGAGTTCCACAAGGGGCATGTTCATCTCCCGCTCTCTAATATTTTCTACCGTCCGGTGTGTGATCTCTTTTTCACTAATTATGCAGATGATACACAGCTCATTTTCAAGCAGAGGGGGATTACGCAAAGGATGCTTGCTTTGTTGCATCCACATATGAAAAGATACGAAGCTGGATGGCGAAAATGGTTTGTGTCTTAACAGCGAGAAGACTGAACTCATTGTCTTTGGATCAGCTCAAGCAAGAGAAAAACTAGGACACTCCTATGCAAACGTTTATATAGATCCACACCCTATAAAAAAGTCAACACGGTTAAAACACCTGGTGTCACAATTAAGGCCTTGCTTAATGCAGATGCTCAAGTTGCGGGTGTAATGAAAACAGCTCTGTATTACCTGAGGCTTCTGCTCCTGTTGAAGCCTTTCATTTCTAATATGTCACTCTGGTCAGAGCTTTGATCATGCCGAGGCTTGACTATTGTAATGTCTTGTTATGTGGAGTGACCAAATCTTTTTTTTTAAACTTCTTTTTATTATTCAGCGTGGCAGCAACGAACAAACGAACAGCATGAGGCGTTACAGCATGCATACCATAAAAACATTGTAGGTGCACAGAGGTTATTACATAGAACATCACAATCCGTGGGTACAATCACCGTATGGATTGGGCAACAGAAGCCCGCAGCAGGGGAGAGGACCTAGGCTGGTGGGGGGAAGAGGGCGGGGGGGGAGACCTCCGGTGTCGCAGTCCGATCGGACATGTAAGAGCGAAACTTAAGCCATACATTTCTAGGTCTGGAGTGGGTAGGTTGTGTATGGGACCAGGCTTCCTCAGAGTCCGAGGCCCAAGTGACCGCCCTCAGCCATTGGGCGTGTGTGGGGGGCGAGGGGCGAAGCCAACAAAGCAGGATGGAGCGCACCGCAAGCAGGAGACAAAGGCCGGCTAATTTTTTGGAGTCACGGGAGAGACCTGGGAGATCGTGAAAGAGGCATACCAACGGAGAAGGAACAATGGGATGGTCGAGAACCGCAGACATTGTCGAGCAAACTGCCTCCCAAAACTGTGAGAGGCGAGGGCAGGACAGAATCATGTGAATGTAGCCAGCATCATCATGATGACACCTAGGGCAGCTGGAAGGGTGATCCCCGGACATGCGATGTAGTCTGATCGGGGTGTAGTGAAATCTGTGTAGTACCTTGAATTGAATAAGTTTGAAGCGGGAGTTAAAGGATACTCGATGTGTGCGCTCGCATAAATGTGCCCAGCGTTCGTCTGAAATCTCAACACCCAGGTCCGCCCCCCACAACCCCTTCAGTCTAGCGAAATCTGGGGTAGATCTGGACTCCAACATCGTGTATAACCTAGAGATTTTACCCCTTGTGGGCCCGGGGGAGGTGAGCTCTTCAATAGCTGGGTCGTCCGGGGGCAACGGAGGGAACATTTGGTAATTGCGTTTGAGGGTTCGACGAAGGGATGCGTATTGAAGCCATGCGCCCTGGTCACTCCTCAGGGGCAACGGGAGATCGGGCCATTCAACAAATATACCCCGGTCGAACACGTCACGCAGCAGCTCATAGCCTGCGTCCGCCCAGCGGCGCACCGTGCCCGGTGGGACCTGCGGGACCCCCGGGAGGAAGTTCCAGAGGGGAAGGTTGCCGTGAAAGGCGTGTGTAGTTTTAACTAGTTTCCACATCTTTGCCAGAGCAAGGGAAGTGCAAGCGACCGGGCTCTGTGAGTCCAATGCCGAGGGGGCGGGGTATATCACCAAAGAGCGGATATCCCGGTCACTGACCGCAAGCTTCTCAAGTCGAACATGCGGGGGAGGGTCAATTGTATTAAACCAGTGAGATGTGTATTGGATTTGGGATACCAGCCAGTACTTGAGAAAGTTAGGGGCACTGAAGCCCCCGTTAGAAATGGGAGTAGATAAGGTGTCAATTTTAAGGCGGACCGCCCCCGAGTGCCAGAGAAAGGAATTCACAGTGCGGGTCAAGTCCCGGAAAAAGCCCTCCCCCGGCCACAAGGGTATGTTAGTGAACCTGTAAAGCAACTGGGGTAACACCACCATCTTCAATAACCCTATTCTGCCTGCCAGGGAGATCGGGAGCTTGTCCCAGGCCCGGACCTTAGCCGTCAGGTGTGTGAGATACTTCTGATAGTTTTCCTGGAAGGTCAACGCCTGTCGGCGAGTCACCACTATACCCAAGTAGGTGAATGTAGACTGAGCCCATGTGAAGCCCAAGGTGTCGGGAGGAGGGAGAGTGCCTTCTGTGAGTGGGAAGAGAGTGGATTCTGAACAATTTACTTTGAGACCAGAGATTCGACCGAACCGAATTATGTCCTCCAATATTGGGGGTAAGTTGATGGAGGGAGAGCGGACAAACAACAATGCATCATCCGCATATAGGGACACTACGTCCGCCTGGCCCGCAGTGCGGAGGCCTCTGTGAGCATGAAGCTGGCGGAGCATGTTGGCGAAGGGCTCTATTGCTATAGCGAAGATCAAGGGCGAGAAGGGGCACCCCTGCCTCGTCCCCCTGGCAATCTCAAAGAGGGGGGAGCAGTAGTCGTCAGTGCGAACCCTGGCCACCGGGGAAGAGTAAAGCAATCTGACCCAGGAGAGAAAGGAGGGGCCAAACTTGCAGCTATCGAGAACCCGCCACAGGTACTTCCATGAGACCGAGTCAAACGCCTTTTGCATATCAAGGGTGACAGCTACTGCCTGCGTGTCAGGACTGATTCTGTTAATTATGTTAAATAGGCGCCTCAAGCTCAAGGAGGTGGAGCGCCCGGGGATGAAACCCGCCTGATCTGGATGGATAATAGATGGCAGGAGGGGAGCCAACCGGAGCGCCAGGGCCTTGGCATATACCTTGACGTCACAATTTATGAGTGAAAGCGGACGGTATGAGCCACATTGCAGGGGGGATTTGCCTGATTTAAGTAGTACAGCGATTGTAGCCTCCCGGAGTGAAGGGGGGAACACACCGGACTCCACAGACTCCTCCCAGAGAGCTAGCAAGTGAGGAAGCAGCTGTGACTTAAACTGTTTGTAAAATTCGACCGGAATACCGTCCAAACCGGGGGCACGCCCCGAGGATAAGGAGTCAATAGCGTTCGACAGCTCCTCCAGTGTGAGGGGGGAGTCGAGGGAGGCCGCGGCGTCCGGGGACAGGGCTGAGAGAGGGAGGGCACCGAGAAAGGAGTCGATCTCCGCCACCGGCACCTCATCTGAGTTGGAGTATAGAGTTTCGTAAAATGTAAAGAATTCCCTGTTGATGTCTGGTGAGGAGACAGCCATGGAGCCATCAGGTCTCTCGAGCCCGATTATGTGTGGGCACCCCGTCTCATGACGGATCAGACTTGCTAGAAATCGACCAGGGCGCTCTCCCTCCCCATATCTCCTCGCCATACCAGGACTATCCAAGAACCTTTGTTCGCGATCCGCGAGGGATCGAAACGTGTCTAATTCCGACCCTATGTCAGCCAGGTTGCTCGAGGTGGAGTGAAGTGATCATGCGGCCTCCAGGGTAGATAGTCTAGATTCACTAGCAGCGAGATCCCTCCGGATTGACTTCAGAACCCCATTCTCTTTGGACAACGCAATCCCTCTGATATAAACCTTAAATGACTCCCATAGAGTGGCCTGGGTCGCTACCGAGCCCGTATTAGTCTCGAAGAACTCCTCAATCGACCGCTCGAGCTCGGAGCAGAACTCCGGGTCCAATAAGGACAGGGGTTTCAGCCTCCAGCTACGTGTCCGGCCAGGATCAGGACCCCAGCCAATTGTTACAGTGACTGGAGAGTGGTCAGACAGGGTTCTAGGGAGGATCTTTAGTTGTATAACGCTCTTAACCAGTTCGTTGGAGATCACCCATCTGTCAATGCGGGAATAGGAGTCATGGACCGAGGAGTAAAAAGAGAACACACGGGAATCCGGGTAAAAAATCTCCACGCGTCCACCATGGCGAGACGGGGCAGAGATGATAGTGCAGCATAGGCTGCCTTAGAGAGTAGACGGGGCCTGGATCCAGATCTGTCTAGGGCCACGTCGAAAATCGTGTTGAAGTCGCCTCCCCAAAGGATGGGAACCAGGGGGAAGCCCTCAAGAAGGGACATGACATGTACATAGAAGTCCGGGTCGTCAAGGTTAGGGCCGTAAATATCGATCAGGACCACCTCCCTGTGTTGAAGCGTAGCATGGAGCAGAACATATCTGCCTTGAGGGTCTATTTGTGAGGAAATAAGGGAAAACTTGAGACTTTTGTGAATAAGGGCCATGACCCCCCGGCTTTGGGTGGAGAAATCGGTGTAGTATCTATGGGGGCCCCAGGTTTTGGCAAAACGCATACACTGTTCCGCGCGGGAATGTGTCTCTTGCAGAAACAAAATCTTGGACCCATGACGCTCGGTCTGCAGCTGGAGCTGTCTCATTTTTTTGTAATTTCCCAACCCACGCACATTCCAGCTCATGAAGGTCAGGTTACTCTTGGTCACAGATGCAGTGGTAATCGATAGAGAACGAATGTCAGTACCCAACGGGTCAATTTCAAAGTCCTGCAACACCAGGCCCTGAGCGCCACCTCACGGCTCGCCTTCGCTACCAACGCCAACTTTTTAACATCAAACACCCGAACATGTCCCACCCCCACCCACACCCCCCCCCCCCGCCAAACAGAGGGATGACAATCCCAACCCCCCTCAACCAAAACCAAACCAAAGGCATCAACGCCTGGGGGCCTGAGGGCCGGACTAGCCGCCGTAGTCCGGGCTGCGGCAGATCTAATAAGATAAGGGGTGCCCACAGTGGACCTTAGCAAATAACTTGGACAGGGTTCTGGCACGTGGTGGTAAGGCACACATTTGTAAGAATGAACACAACAAGCAGATTCCGAAGTAAAGGATCAGGTAACCCCGATACGGGGAGGCGGCCTCGCACAGCCCCTCCACGTCGGGGCGGAAGGATTACTGCAAAAACATAAGGAGAGGGGAGGGGTCAACCAGGGAAATGTTCGTCGATGAACCTGGAGGCCTCCTCCGGGATCGTGAAAAAAAACACCTGGTTGGCGTGTTCTATGCGGAGTTTGGCAGGGTAGAGCATGGCGTATTTGACTGAGTGGTCCCACAGCCTGAAAAGTCTTGCGTTCACGTTGGACAGCCGTGGAGAAGTCCGGATAAAGATGAATCCTTGCACCATCCAGTAGTAGCTCCCCTTTGAGCCTAGCTGCCCTGAGGAGGGCATCCCGGTCACGGAAATTCAGCACTCGGGCTATGATGGGCCGGGGTGGAGCCCCAGGTCTGGGTTTAGCCGTCAGGGCTCTGTGTGCCCGCTCAATAGCGAAGTGTGGGGAGAGCTCGGGAGAATCCAGGAGCGAGACCAATGTGCGCTCGACAAAGTCCTCCATCGGTTCGTGCACTTCATTCTCGGGAACCCCGATAATGCGGAGGTTGTTGCGCCTCGATCGAGATTCCAGGTCCTCGTTCTTCTTCTCTACCTCAAGGACTCGGTTGGAGAGAGCGGTGACCTCGGTGCGCAGGGCTCCAAATGCATCCTCGGCGGAACCGACCCGTGTCTCGACTTCTGACACCCGGCTGTCAGTCCGCTCGATGTGGGCCTTAATAGAAGATATAGTACCGTTCATGTCATCCAGTTTTGAGTGGAGTGCGGTGAAGCCCTCGCGAATGAAGTCCATCATATTTTGGGATCCCGGTGCTGCATCGGGTGGAGGTGCTGCTGGGGTCTGCTCATTGGTCTCCTCTGACGATCTCGACGCAGCCTTAGCAAACATGTTGATGGAGCTCTGTTTCCTCACCCCTCCCTTAGTCATACTGGCGATGCTGGAAGTCAAGTGGGGACCCGGGCCCTATACCACCCGAGGCAGGGCGCAAAGTGTGGTGCGAACAGGGGGTGATGCAGGTGAAGCCTTGGCTGCGAGTCCGTGTAAATGTGAAGTTGTGGCCACCGGCGCAGGCCGCAAGGTCTCAGTTAGCCCAGAGAGGAGCGGGGAAAAACGTGAGGAGACCACGGAGGTGGCCGTTCCCAGGATTGGGGGCAATGGCGCCCAGCGAGCAGTGTGTGATCCTGGACCAAGATATGGGTGGTTGAGAGCGACGAATGATGGGGGGGCGCCTCCCGGCACAATGCCCATGTAGTAGATAGGCCGCAGCAGCGTACACAGTGGTAGAAGACAGGACAGGCGGCCGGTGGACTGAAGATCCCGGGCGGTGTAGTGGCGGCAAATCACTGTGGCCCCTCATGAAGGCCACCACGGAAGGAGACACCCGCAGCCCGCAGTAGCCAGTGGAGCGGGGGGATGAGAGAGATTCCGGGGGGGACACCAGGACAGATGCAGGCCGGGGGAGGTGTTAGGCCCGGGGCAGCACCAGCCGCCGATGGGCCCAGAGGCCGGGGGTGCCGGTGGACAGTCCCCAGTACTGTGTATGGAGGGGGCGAGGCCGCGTCGCTGCCCAAGACAAGTCCGCGGGGGCCTCCCCGACCCACGTACCTGGTGGCCTCAAGGATCCGTTCCGCTGTGTGTGTCTCCCGCTGTCGGCAGGGGGGCTGGCCCCGGCGAGGTCCAGCAGAGCGGGCGTCCCCACGAGTGCGCACAGTGCGCGGGCTAAAGACGCGTCTCAGCCACCCCCAGCCTCGCCACAAGCTAGGGGGGAGGCGGATCGTCACCCGGCAGCCCGCACACGGCTTCAGGCGAGCCCCTCCGCTCCGTTAGAGGACGAGTTCCTGCGCGGGAGCGCTGCAGTCGGGTGGGGGGATGGTGCGGCGGCGTCCAGGAATCCCGCTCCGGGGATCCGATTCCGGGCGAAATTCAATCCGCAGGGTCCTCGGGGCGGCAGCCACAGAAACGCATAAGCCGCGATCGGCTCTCCGGCGTTTAAAGGTGCCGCTTCAGGATCTCGAGATCTGCTGGCTCCGGAGCTCGATACTCAGGCGGCCATTTTGTTCGGCGCTCAACAGTGCCCCCGAGTGACCAAATCTTGTGTCAAAAAGTTCTAGATCGTGCAGAGTTCTAAAAAAAATCCTGAAACATAAACACATATCAATGCATATGAGAGAATCGCACTGGCTCCCTGCAGAGTTTAAAATGAACACCATGACGCATAAATGTCTGTTCAGAAATGTACCTAGATATTTGAAAGAGTTAACCCCCCATTAAAAGAAATTCAATGACATATTTCGTAATTTAGTATTCGTTAAAAAGCCAGTCATAGAAATTACTGGCGATGAATGAACATAGAACCGTAGGGACACATAAAAATGTCATCCTCTGCCCAAACCTAAGCTAACCTATCCTAAGACATCCTGAGCTGTCACGACTGCACCAATTGGCAACCATTGTGGAATATTTGGGACTCATTCATCACCATAATCCTCCCAAGACAATGCCTAATCATACTTTATTTTCCGTTTGCAAGATTTTGGTAGGTACTTATTTAATTTCGCAAACTATATATCCCAAAATGCACCTTGTGGCTGTTCTCATTCCCTGGCTATTCATATACAGCAGTCATAGAACCAAAATCCCCAGAAACCTTGGCGATAAGTGCTGATTTCACTTTCCCAGGACCAGAAAGGGAGGAGGCAGATTACCTTCAGGTGTGATGCTCTAGGTGCTAAGACAGGCTACTGGACAGGGCAGGTCAGTATTCAAGCAGCTGCCTGCAGGAGCACAGGACTCTTGTATTGAGTTCACTTCCATCCCTTTGTGCTTTGATCCTTGGAGTTCTGCTGTTTCCTGTTGCCTCCAGAGCTTGCTCCTGTTTCCATTGCCGTGTGCTCCCTGCCTTGCAGCCCTGCTACTCTGCCTACACTTTCCTGCTTTCTGCACTGCAGCCCTGCTTGCAGTCTTCCATTATCTGTCTGCAGCCACTTGCTCTCTACCACCTATTATCTTGTTCCTTGCCTGCAGTTCCTTGTTCTATGCCAAACGTCTGTGTTACCTGACTTTAGTTTCCAGTTCTGAGTTTCCTTGTGTTCGGTCTGGAGTCCTTCCCTTGTTATTCTAGTCCTGATGTACATTGCCTTGAATTCCTTGTTACCAGTCTGCAGTTCAGTCCTTGTTTTCCTAGTCCAGAGTGTCAGTCCTGATTGTTCTTGTTCCTTGTCTATAGATCAGTCTGCTGCTCCTGGATTCCTTTCTTTAGTTTCTAGTCTGCAGTTCCAGTCTCCTGTACCATTGCACTTAGATTATTTTCTTCTTGCTTTTCCTCTTTCATTCCTGGTCTCCGTTCTGAACCTTGCTTACTCGGACTTATTTCTGTTACTGTTCTTGTCCTCACTTGTGCTTGTGCAATTCCTTTGTTCAGAGTTTGGCTGCTGGGTTTCCCAGTAGGCAATCTCTGCCCTTTCCTTTGCCGCGTTTCAATATTGTACCGTGTGCCATATTGGTAACAGTGTTCTGGTTCCTGCTTCAGGAGGCAGTCATTGTTCAGTTCCTGCTGGACTAATCCAGGCTTCAGTCTTGGGAGTACTGTTTATTTGTGCCTTAGGGGCCAGACACTGAAACAAACTCCTGCTGCTCATTTCCATAAGCATTCAAAGAGGGGCCCTGTAACAGTAACCAGCTCAGTAGGCATGAGTTTCACCAGACCCTGGAGGAAACTCTTCCCCCATTTGGAGTACACCTCAAGTGGGAACCTAAAGATTTTGTCTTACTTGTACTCCTCGACCCTTTGGTTCACTGCCTTTGTTGCCCGCCTGTAGTACGTGTCTATCCTTTGTCTGCAAGATTCCTTACGCCCCGGTCTCTTGTGCACTTTTCTCCCCTCGGCTTTGCGGGCACGTCTCTGCCCTCAAGCCCATGACATAAGCAGTAATTTATTTTGTTTTCAAGATTAGGGAAACCATCAACATAGCAGCGGGGACAGGACAGAAATGTTTTCCTTTAATACAATTAAACAATTTAAAACATGCCTTTTTGTCCGTCTCCGATGTCTGACTTAACACAGTCCTATTCGGGCCATGCAAGGTGAAGCCGGTCCTCCTCTACCACTGACATGGAAGCCCAAGATTTTGGTCTCGGGGCATCAGTGAGATGTCCACAACCTTCTGCCCAAATTCATTCCTTTTTCATGGTTTAGGGAAGATAGTAGGGAATGGTAGCCTGAAATACTTCAGGTGGGGATTTCTTGAAGTCAGAGGGCCACTCTCTGGAATCGGAGTGACTGTGTTTCATGGAGAACAAAGTGGGTCATGTAAGGGAGGCATGGTATGAAAATGACACTGACACAAAAGGTACAATTTGTAAAAACTTTATTCAATATTCAGGGTTTGGAAAAACTCCTACTTTGTCCTATAGCTAGGATGGGAGTATGCTCTACCATCAAATAATAAATAAAACAGTCCTAGTAGAGTTTGTCAAATCAAAATGACCTACACTAACAAAACCTTATGCTTGCTCAATCTCTTGTACAAAAAAGTGTGTAAAGGAAAATCACTGTTAGAATATAAAGAATAAATGTGGCTGAATCAGCTCTCCTCCCCACATTAGACGGCACAGAGAAAGGCAGTCCCCGTAGACAGGATGACACACACTGGTTCAGGTTCTCAAAACAAAGGAAGTTTAAAACATGGGTCGACGCCCGCCTGTCATTCCATGTTAGAGTCTCTCTTTCCAGCTTTCAAAACACAGTTCAACAAAAAGTTCACGTCGGTCTCCCTCAGTCAGGCTCGGACCTTTCAAAGCAAAAAGTTCACATAAGTCTCCTTCTATCGGGCTCGGACCTTTCAAACACCACATGCAGTGATTCCCTTCCCCAAGCTTAATTCACATCCTTTAGGGGGTTCCTTCCCCAACTTATCACACTTCTGGTCTCCCTTAGTCAGGCTCAGACCTTTTTCCTGATGTCCAAGACTTTTTAATGTGTGTGGCTTTTACTATAGACCTCTGTAGGACCACTTCGACTTTCCCTTCCGCTCACACTCGTGTCATTTGCCCCAGTGTCTCTTGGTCTGGGTAGTTCGATGTCATAAGTACAAAAGTTCAACATTCACCTTCACCCTCCTCCTTTTCCTGGGGTTAATTTTGATCACTGCGCTTTTTATAGTTCATTCACTTTATCGCTTCATAACAAAAACAGTTCACCTTTCACCGAGACTTTCGTGTGGGCTACTTCCTTTTGCCGGACCACTCCGCTACGCAGTATCGCTGGCTTCAAAACTATTGGTAATTCAAAGTTAATCACAGGTCTGCCTTCCTTCGCGTCTCACCCACACGCGTACAGCCGTCAATTGTGCGATACATTGTTGCAACTTCAAGCTTTCCTTAGCACACTGGTCTTTCATGTTGTTTGCCAACTCAACGGCTGTGTGCATTTCTTTCTTGTCTTTGCAGTTCTTAATTCACGATTCAAAGTTAATACCACAGGCTTGGCCTCGCCAACTCTGCCATTCACCCGGGTGGGTTGCTTGCGTCCATGCAACACAATACAGTCTTCCTTTCTGGGATTTGGCCGTCTCCATGTGTCTTTCACCGCCTTTTGGAGGCAACTACCTCCTACAGGGAAATCCTAGGGTTCTCTACCCATGGCTCTCGTCCCTCGGTCTGTTGCTCTGCTCCAGTAGGTTTGACTTCACCCCAGAAGTTCTGCTCTTAATTGTGCTCCGCCTTACTCAGAGTCTGTCTATATGTTCCGCCTTTTATCTGTGTGAGGAGAGCTAATTCATATCAGACTTATGCACTTAAAGCCAATTGCCTGACTTTGCGTGACCCGATTAGAGGGGCATGTCCAATGAGATATGTAAAGGTTAGCTTCTTTACTCTCAGTCACCCTCTTCCTCTGTCCAGTGTTTGTGTAGAAAGGGTGTGCAGGGGGGTTGTGACATTGGAGAATTCTATAAAATAGGCTGGGTCATGTATACGGGAAAGGGGGGAATACAACGCCTCACCATGTGTCGCCACTCCCCGAGTACCCCTCACCCAGGGGATCCTCCCGCACTGGTCCAGCCCAGGGTCTGTATCCAAAGAAGTCATACTCTGCAGCGTCAGAGTCTGGGTCCAAACACCGGCACTGCGGTTCTGGCACTGACATGGGCTTTGTGCAAGCCTTGACGACAGAGGCCTCCAGGAGAGAAAGAGATGTCCTATGTTAAAAATTGCAGAAGCATTAGTGTTCCAAAGCAGCGTCTGAGTGTGCGGGAAAAAGTAACAGGCGCAATTGGCTATATGTATACACACCGCCCATGAAATCACACCTAGATCCATGGACCCCTAGATCCATGGACGCCAAACAGAGTTGCAGTATATCCACTAGAGGCTAAAAACAGTTTGAAAGTCAGACATGCACCTATAAGTTGAGGAACCTGTGGGAGAAAGGATTCAATTAGAAACTTTACATAACCAGTTGCAAAAGTTAAAGTACAATTGGTTCTAAATAGTCATACCTTAAAGAAGATGAGAAGTCTGTGAAGGAGGCCCATCCAGTTTCTTTAGATGGCATGGTTTCTTCTGTACTCCAAACATCAGACTCTGATGGATCTATAATATGTGCAGTTTCCATAGGTACATCAAAGTTTGTTGTCCAATTTGTCGCTAGCAAAATAAAACAGCATCAATGCACTTGCTAAATGTAAAGAAGCAAGTCAAGAGTTATCCCATGAAACATACACCATAAAACAGACCTTTCATGAACAGCTCAAGAAACTTTTCCTCCCATGGAGTGGACACAGTTTCACCAAAATGACTATGGCACAAATTTGCAGCCAGTTATGCACATTGATCTCAATTCAAAGCCATCAAAGACAGTTACTAGTCTGGTTGGGTCCCGATGATTTTCAATTGAAAATATCTTTACCTTGTGTAATACAAAAAAGTAACAATGCCCACCAAACTGGAGACTAACATACATCAAAGGTGATCTGTCAGGTAAAGTGAGTCGTTTTTAAGAAAGTACCAACACATGTTCCTCCACCAAGTTTAAAATCAAGACAACCAAATAAACAAACTCTGCAAAATAAACATGTTTTTTCAATTTTTCCAACCTATAAGTAAACTCCAAATAAAAATATCTAACATTGCATTTTAAAGAAACAATAGCAGATAATTTCTTTAATCTACGTGGTTGCATGGGACCCTTCAATAGATAATCTTTTGAACGATGACCACAACTTTACTGTTCACAGTGCAACACTTCATTTAATGCGACATAGAACCTATGAGACAGCAATGTACTAAAAATATCTTGTAAAATTAATAGGATGTAGTCTTGTGCCATTGGCAAAGCCAAATGATCTGGTTTATTATGTGCACTTTATGTAGTGGAACAAACAAATTGCTTACATCTTGATATGGATTAATCGTTCCTCCCAAAGATTTTTCATCTCAGATGCATCATTTCCAACCACCAGCTGTTCACTGAGCTTTCAGTCACCACAGGGTATAAGTGAGGCCCTGCGCCTGCTCCAGTCAATACTGTTAAGCACTGACTCTGGTCGCGACTTCAGGGGCAGTCCATATGGAGCCAGTTACGCCACATGAACTCAGTGCCACCTTTTCCCCTAGCAGTCAGCATACTTCAGCACACCAGAGCTGCAGGAGGTGTATGAGCTATCCCCTCAAGAGAGGTGGGCTGAGAGGGTGAAGTGGAATCTGTAAGAGGAAAGACACATCTGAGAGAAATATTAACAAGCAGTGCATAATTTATTCTTCCAATGCATTATTTCCTCCCACAGATTCTTTATCTTCAATAGATTCTCTTAGCAGTGCAGAAAGGTGGAGGAAGGAAGAGAGCAAGAAAGCACCAAACTCTGAAGCACTGTATGGAAGAAATGTGCATCCTGACAGGACAAGGAATCCAGACGGATGTTTGGCAAACGTGTGCAGAAAAGCCCACATAGCCACTTGACAGAACAGAGATACCCTTCTGCAAAGGAGAGGCAGCCGCAAGGCCTCTGGTAGAATGAGCCCTCGGATATTCAGGCAATTCTTAACAGAGGACAATCCACCTGGATCAAATCTTTTTGGTAACAGACTTTGCTGAACCCATAAGCTGGCCATCCTTCCTGATGTCCCTAGCCTGAGAGACATAGCTGAGAGTACCCGAAGGGTCAGGCAGAGGGAGAAAAAAACCAGGAACATGGATAATGTTAGAAATATGGAAATCCAACACTAACTTGGGAAAGGTCAGCCTCATCCAGAGAGTTACCCTAACATTTAAGAACACTAGATAAGGCGGCTTAACAGCAGAGCCTGAAACAAATTCATCTGCCTAGCAGAAGTGTGGTGTGAGCAACCGCAAAGGCCATGTATGTAAAATTTCACATGCAGCTGTTGTAAGGAAATTAACAACAAGGTTCAAGCCCCACACAGAAACAATACAATGGTTTGGGTAAAAGTGGTTAGTTGGTCCCTTGCAAAAACTGCTCAGGAGTCCTCTTAAAGACCAAAATAGCACACCGAAATAGTACACCTTCACAATGCTGCCACTGGATCAAGGAAAAGTAGCAAGTCCAGCACAGAGGACGTTGGAGACTTCAAAGCACCAAGCAGAAAACATATGCCACCTGTAGGCACATAAGACTTAGTGGTGTACCTCTCTGCACAAAGGAGGACATCAACGTCATAAACAAGGTCCAAGTCCCTAAACCTCAGCTAAGCAGCCAAGCATTAAGGTTGAGCCTGTCACTGCCTGGGTGGAAGACTCAGCCTCCTCCGAATAGGACAAACATATGGAGGAACTCATTGGCCTTCGCCATCAAATTGCATGTCCAGGAGTTTAGCCTGAACATATGTGGCGAAACCCGAAGTTCTCAACCATGAGGTATCAACACCATTCCTGTGGTCATTGTACTGGCCACACAGTCAGCTGTATCTAGGCCCAAATGAAGAATGTGACAGAGTGCCTCCTGGCTATCCTGGACCAAGGTCCAAGGTCCAATCCTTCTCTCATATCTCCCGTCGGTGTGCGTGAAGGGAACGGACACTCCGCGGCTTCTCCACATCAGAGGGTTCTCGAAGTTTGTCTGTATCCCCCATGCGGGGGATAACGGAGAACCAGCCCCAAAGGAACTCAGTCCTCCTCCAGTCCGTCCCTCCCGCCGGTGCAGGAGTACTTTGGTATGAGTGCCGCAATGGACGAATGTGCGCAGTGCACTTGAAGTGCCCCCCGCCACCAATACCTCCTTGGCAGCCGGGGGACCTTCCCCTCTGCCTTCTGAGAGCTCTTGAAGCCCAGGCAAGCACGGAACAGTTAATCCGCTCCCGGGGGTGGGAGAGTCAGGCCTGGGTGCAGAGGCCCCACCCCCTGTGGAGAGAGCTGTCTCTCCACCAACACGGCCTCCACAAGAGCTTTTACGAGAGACATGTCCGGATAGGGGCTGTGGAGGACGCCATCCCTCCTCCCTTTGATAAAGCCATTGGAAGGAACTACAGCAACGTCGGCCTCCACGACTACGGAGGCCCTTCTAGGGCAGCTGAAGCCCTCCACGTTCTGCTCCAAGCTGCGGGACAATCTAACACTGGCTGGAACCATGCCAAACTGCTGCACCATTGAAGAGTTACCAGCTAGACAAGATCCACAGTCTGAACCATAGGCCTGGGTGCCCAACGCCACAGCATGAACCGGTCAGTTTGCCAGCCACCTACCTCGTGGGTGTGGGGAGACCCAGGGAGCACCAACTGGGGGAAGCTATTGACTCTGACCGACCACACATCTAGGGTCTAGGGTGTTCCTTTGTCCAAACAGTGGGGGGCCCAGACGATAACACCGTGCCTTTTATCCAACCCTGGGGGGTTCGCAGTGAGCTCACCAAGTGTACAAACTTGGGTGTTCCCATCCTATAATGCAGAGGCTCAGCTTCCTCTGAGGAGGAGTTTGTGGACTAAGAGCAGCCTGTGCTTGGCTAACTGGACCACTGCTACCCTGGCAACCCGGGAGAACTCCTAATCCAGAGCTTTCTAACTGAACCCCGTCACTTCGGGGGGACCCGGGGGCGTGGATCCCTTCTCGGAGACCGGGACCCCCTCCATCCAGTGCCTCCCATAAATTGCCCAGTGGTAGGGGAAAACACTTGGCTGCACCCCTCCCCTCAACACCCTACAGTGCATCCGAAAGAGCCCCTGAGGAGATTGTGGGCCAGGAGATTGCCGCCCTGGGCGCACCAGTCCTCCAAAGAACCCGCTCAGCAGTTTGCCGACTTGGTCCCCGTGAGTGCCCCCACCATCTGTTCCCATTCATGAGTTGGGTTGAATCTCTCCAAAAATTCTGCCACGACCAGGCCTCCCCTTTGTCGAAAACAACTATGCCTGCCACATCGTCAGCTGATGCAGAGGAGGCTCAATCATTAAGCAAAGTCATAGTGACTCTATTAGATGAAATTAGGGGCTTCAGGGCGGACATTGGGGAGCAGCTTGACAGGTTGGACAAGAAAGTGGACAGAATGGACAAACTTTATCCAAGACCTTGAAGATAACCGGACCTCGGTAGGCCTGTTGGAAACCCAAATCGACATGTGGTTCTTGGAGCTGGAGAGGAGAGAGGAAATGTGCACCCTGAAGATGGACGATTTTGAAAAACGAAAATGCTGCAACAACCCAAGGTTCCTTCGCTTCCCGTAACGCAAAGGCAAGACTCCAGGTGATATCATGAAAGCCATTAATGCAGTGGTCAGTAAGCTTTTAAAAAAAGGGAAATACCAGTGAACCTACGATTGAAAGGGCCCACAGAGTGGGAGTAAGTTCCAGGGGGCAGAGGTCAGTGCTTGCAAGGTTCCACTATTTCGCTGATAAGTCAAAGATTTTGGAGTTGGCAAGGAAGAGGGGTCCGATAAGAGTGAGGAAATTCGCAAATAACTATCTACCAAGACCTCTCTGCGTTTACCCTGTCAAGAAGGCAGCTTTGTGGGCCTTTAACAAAGTGGCTCCAGGCCAAAAGTGTTCGCTACAAGGTGGGGGTTCCCATTTTCCCTCACCTTCGAACATGAGGGATACAAATTTAACCTCATCACAGAGGACATACAGCGGGTGATGCATGAGCTGTTGGGTGAATCCGCCCCAGCCACCACTTTGGGACTCGAGGGGGAGAGCTGTCAGAATCCCAGAAATCTTATATAAACGTGGTAATGCTTTGGGCTATTATATTAGCCTCAAACATAACCAAATACTTTTTGTTTTGGCTCCGGCCGGGTTTATTCGCCATTTCTTTTTGTTAAAGTCTTTCTCGTGTTTTACTCTGCGTGCCAAACCAGTTTTGGTCCCTTTGTTCATCGCTTTTTCGCGGGCTTCCACACAGAAGCCCTCCTTTAGGCGCCTGAGAGTCTGGGTAGGCAGGATGTGAGGGAGGGGTTTAGGACCCCTGCCATGGGTTCCCTTGGTAACCCAAGTCACACTCCTGTCCGAATGGCTAAGGGGACTGGCCTTACCAGGCCAGCCACCCTGCTGTGTGATTGGCAGCCAGGCTGTATGAATGGGGAAAACTGCATAAAAAGCAGGTCTCTGGAACTGGAAGAGCAGAGTCGCCACTGGAACGAAAGAACCAACGAGGAACTGGAAGAAGAGGACCCCTACGATGACTGAACCGACCGGTGAAGCCCTGCTGCAGGTCTGAATCTCCAGAATCCGACGACAGAGAAGATCCTCCAGGAAAACTTTTTCCCTTGAGCAGGTGGGACCAACCACTTCACCCAAACTGCAAGCCAGGACCCCTCCTCTGGTCAAATTCGCTTAGCCAGGAATGTCAGACCCTGGGTTTTAAGGAGCGCACCTTTTATTTGTTGCTTGGCTCTGCTGCTGGTTTCTTCCCTGGGTAGGGCAGGACCCTCCAGTATCCCTACTTCTGATCAGTCCGACAGTCGCTCAGGAACCGTGAGCCTGCAGGAACTACCAGGAACGTCTGCCTCAGCTACAGCTCCCTCTCTGTTTTAAGGTACTGTGCAAATCTGGTTGTGCGTTTCGTTCAGCCGCGGTGAAAGTGTTTGAAATCTTGCTCCAATCCGAGGGCTTGTCCTCCTCTTCTCTTTGAACTAACTTTTCTACCAACCAACCTCGTCTGGAAACCGTGCCACGAACTTTACCGCGAACTACCCTGAACTGTATTATTTTGAGCAAAAGACTTTTGAACCATTGACTTTGGCCCTAAGCCTTTTCTATCTGATTGTATCATTGTAGTCTTTCTTGTTCGCTTGCCCTGAGTACTTACCTGTTGGTGTGGATTCAATTCTGTTAAACTTCTGTCTTTCCCTCCCTTTTAAATTGCTGGAGTGCCATTTTGCTCCCACTTCATTTTGTGAGCTTAACTTGTCTGGAATTTAAGGGAAGTGGTGGGGTGTATTAAGAGTGATTTTTGGAATGCTTATAATAGTGTAATGTTATACAACTGAAGAGTGAAATAAATGTATATTCTTTTACTTGAAAACCTTGAGTCAGTGTTTGCCTGAATCATAGTAACTGCTGTCCTTTGTGTAACTATTTGATACTGCTCACTTACTCTTGAGATAAGTCTGGCTGCTCTGCTACTGCTACCACTTTAACTGTGTAGTACAGGCTTGTACCAAAGGTGAAATTGTACTGCCACTTGTAGTCTTAATTGTGTGCGGTGTTCCCAAAGGGTACTGCATATAATTCTGCCTAACAGACAGACGCTGCGTCCGCAGCAACAGGAAGTTCAGGAAACTAAATCCGTCATCCAACGGCGGCCAAGGTTGGGTCCCTGCTCCGACATCGCAGCGCAACTGCGATCAGCTATCCACGTCCGAAAGGTCAAGACAGAACTGGGTTTGTCAGATTCCCAAACGAGGGTTCAAGGACGGGACCCCTTATTCACATACTACTCGAGGGTCCACAACACGTTTGAGAATAGATTACATCTTGGTAGATTCCCCCCTGCTAGAGCGAGTTAGCGAAGCTGTGGTTGAGACTATCCCGTGGTAAGATCATGACCTGGTGAAGGTATGAATGGAGACTTACCCCAGAGTCTTTAGCTCACCATCTTTCACAGAGAAGAAATATCCCAAACATATCAGTCTTTGTCCTGCCCTGGGGCAGTCCAGCACCGAAATGCTAGGCAATTCTCCTCTGAACAAGAGTACCAACAGCATCCCCAGACACGTGTTTGGGAGGAGCTGTGCCTCTCTAAGAATAGTGAGCAAGGGGTCCACGTCTGGATTCCCCTAGTAATTTAGGGTCAGACCCAAAGTTACTTAAATATGCAAATTGACAAGGGGGGCCACAACTAACAAAGAATGGCTAACTAAACTGTGGGATATTTTTACATACATGATAGGATGGAAGGTTTTCTACCCGAATGGGGCACAGAGTTGTTAAAAGAAGGAGTTGTTAAAAGAAGGGTTCAAGGGTCTTAAGCTCTAATATGAATGGTGAGCCCAGGTTTGGGCATGGCTACTAGTCTCCTGGGTTGAAAAGGCATCTGTATGGCACAGGCACAAGTTATGGAACTCGTAACGCCAAATAAAACTGTTGGTTTGGTCCCGCGAACTAGTCTTCTGGTCACACTGGATGGTTGTTTAAGGTAGCATATCGGCGGGGAGGGGTATAGGGGATAAAAGGGTTTGTTTCAGATGTTTTTTTGCTTGGAATACAATTTATTGCCTAATGAAAAATGTTCAATAAAATTTACGTGAAAGCAAAAAAAATGTCCGTCAGCACAAACTGCACCTTAGGTCTTGAAGGAGCCAACAACTTTCAACCACCTTAACCATCGGGCGTTGAAATGAAGCCTGAGATGGTTAGTGATGGAGTTGGTGCAGGGAACATTCCAAACTCAGTAGAAGGAACAAGTTACTTACCTGTAACTGTTGTTCTCCAGCATGGGTCTGGCATGGATTCACATGCTCATGAATATTCCCCGTCGTCAGGCTGGGAATTCTCGGTAAATAAAAAAAATCAGTTTTGTTTCTGAACTGTCTTTCTACTAGTAACCAATCACTGGTCTCTGGGTCATACTGCCCCCAGCCAATGACTGCCCTCTACCTAAGCCCCTCCACTGGCAGCCATCTTCAGATTTGGTAGCACGTAAAGTGGCAGTAGGACCAAGAGAAGAGCCGCAGAGGGGTAGGAGGGAGGGTTCGCATGTGAATCCATGCCAGACCTGTGCTGGAGAACAACAGTTACAGGTAAGTAACTTATTCCTTCTCCAGCATGGGTCTGGCATGGATTCACATGCTCATGAATACAATAATACATAGCAGTACACACATGCACAACCACGGGAGGTGGCAAGGCTCAACATTAAGTATCTCTTACCTCCTCATCAGGCTCACCTTCAAGCGAACAGGTTGCGCAGCACTGCCTGGCCGACTCTGGACTCCTCCCTGGAATTCCGGTCGATGCAGTAGAATCTTGTGAAGGTGTGCGTCGACCTCCACGTAGTAGCCCTGCAGATGTCCGGCAGGGGCACACCAGACAGGAACGCCGTGGTAGCAGCGATCGCTCTGGTCGAATGGGCTCTCGGACGGCCAGGCAACAGTCGGTTTGCCAACCAGTGACAGTGCATGATACAGCCGGAGAGCCATCTGGAAATGGAAGCCTTCGAGGGGGCCTTCCATTGGTTCACAGGTCCAAAGTTCGCAAAAAGCTATGATGTCTTCCGAAGGCTCTTTGTGCGGTTCACGTAGAACTTCAGCGCTCTAGCTACATCCAGCGAGTGCAAAGTCCTCTCAGCCAGCGACGGGAAGAAAACAGGTAACACAAAGGGCTCGTTGCGATGGAAGTCCGACGGCACCTTGAGCATGAAGGAGGGGTGCGTCCTCAGCACCACCCTCGTCTCGTGGAATGTTAGGTATGGAGGTTTGTAGGAGAGGGCCTGGATCTCTCCCACTCGTCGTGCGGAGGTGATGGCCACAAGAAACGCTGTCTTCCACGACAGGAACTTCAACGGCGCCAAGTGCATAGACTCGAATGGAGGCCCCATGAGCCTGGTCAGCACCACATTGAGCTCCCACGCCGGGGCCAGGGCCTTCACCGGTGGAAATGATCGGAACAGTCCTTTCATGAACTCCTTCACCAGGCGATGGGACCATAGCGACGAGCGCCCCGGAGTTCTGGTGTAGCGGGAGATAGTCGCTAGATGGATCTTGATGGAGGCATGCGCCAGCCCCGCCTTGGCCAGCGATAGCAAGTACGGCAGCACTTGAGGGGCCGTAATCCGCATAGGGTTAATCTTCTGTGCATGGCACCAGACAGAGAACCTCTTCCATTTGTGTCCATAGCACTTGAGAGTGGAGGACGCCCTGGCCTTTGCAAGCACCTCCTTGCAGTACGCCGGGATATCGTACCTTCCGAACTCTAGTGCTGCAGGAGGTAGGCCTGCAGGTTCAGCGACCCTGGGTCGTGGTGAAGGATGGTGCCTCCTTCTCTGGCAAGCAGATCTGCGTCCGTCGGCAGTTTGACTGGAGCGGGATGTTGACATGTCCAGAAGGTCCGGGAACCAAATCTGTCTCGGCCACGCCGGTGCGACGAGGATCACCCTACACCGGGACTGTCTGAGTTGACTGATGAGTCGGAGCAGCAACGGCAATGGCGAGAACGCACACAGAAATAGGCCGTCCCAGGGGAATGAGAAGGCATCCCCATGCTCCCCGGCTGGGGAAATCTGCTGGCGAACCTCTGGTACTTGGCGTTCGTCGCCATCGCGAATAGGCCGATCTGGCGATTGCCCCATCGTCTGAATAGGAGATCCACTTGATCCTGCCGCAGTTCCCACTCGTGGCATGAGCGCAGCTCCCTGCTGAGAGAGTCGGCAATGGTGTTCTTTATTCCTGCCAGATGGAAGGGTACCAGAAACATCCCCTGGCCGACGGCCCAGTGCCACAGATCCTGCGCTTCCTTGGATAGGGCTGGGGGTCTGGTGACCCCCTGCTTCCGGATGTAGAAAATCGTGGTGGTGGTGTTGTCAGTGAGGATCCTTATCACTTTGCCATTGAGGGACGGGAGGAACGACCTAAGTGCCCAGAACATGGCTCAGAGCTCCAAGACATTGATGTTCAGAGACCTCTCCTCCGGGAGCTAAAGGCCTCTTGCGTAGAGAACTTCGGTGTGCGCTCCCCATCCCTCCAGGGAGGCGTCTGTCATCACCGTTTCCTGATGTGCTGGGGTCTGGAAGTCCATGCCTGCCGCCAAATGCGCGCGGGCGCCCCACCACCGGATCGCTTGGTGGAAAATCTCGTTGAAATCCTGTCCTCGAAGCTGCCTGCAGCTTGCATCCAACGGTCGTCGGGGAGCTCCTGCAGTGGTCCTATCCGCAGCCTGCAGAGGCGCACGAGGTGGATGCACAACGACATATAGGGACTTGATGGACCTCACCCTGGCCACCTCCATGGTCAACAGCCGTTGTACCTTTCCCAGGATGGCCTTCGTCCTTTCCTCCAACGGGGAGGCCAATCACGCCACTGTGTCGTGTCTGGCTCTGAGGAACAGGACGACTTGCGAATGTACCAAGTAGGATTTCGCAAAGTTGATCGAGAATCCCAGATCCGTGAGCAGTTGGACAGTCTTTGCTGTGTGGTCGACGGCGAGTTCTCTTGACTTTGCTCGGATGAGCCAGTCGTCCAGGTAGGGGTAGAAGTGGATCCCCTGTAGGCGCAGCCATGCCGCCAATGGTGCCAGGCACTTGGTGAATACCCTGGGCGCCGACTTCAATCCAAAGGGGAGGGCTTAGAACTGGTAGTGCCGCCCCTGGACCACAAATCGTAGGAATTTTCGATGTCCCTTTAGAATGGGGATGTGGAAGTAGGCATCCTCCAAGTCCAGCTACGATAGGAAAATCGCCTCCCTCCAGCTGTCCCAGCACGTGCTGGAGGGTGACCATCCGGACTTTCTGTGACTTGATATACTTGTTTAGATGACAAAGGTCCAGGATGGGTCGCCAACCACCGGTTTCCTTCCGGACGAGGAAGTACCGCGAGTACACTCTGGAACCCCGGAGCCTTTTTGGGATGAATTCTATGGTCCCCTTCCTTAGCATCACTTGTACCTCCTACAGTAGTTGCAGGACAAGGTTTTCCTCCTTGGCCATGGGTGGTATATGGGGACACCTTCTCTGAAATTCCAGGGTATGCCTGCACACCAGGGCATCCAGCACCCAACTGTCGGAGATGGACTCCCACACGCTGATTAATTTCGCCTGACGGCCCTCCCACCGGGGTGCATGGGTGGGAGCCCGACGCCACGGCCGATTCAGTCCTGCTTGGCCCCGGTGTTTCCGCCTTGGCCTTCTTGACGAGATCCCCGTCTTGCCACATCCTCTGTAGGCCTCCTGCAACAAGGAGCGGGCCGCTTGACGGTACGACGAGGAACCACCGCCGAATCCTTTAGAGGCACCTTGCTTGCCTCCCGAGCTCCGAAAGGACGGCCATCGTCGTTGAAGAACGCCCAAGCCGTCTCGGTGTCCACCTTGATGGCCTGTAGTGACTCGTCCACTGTCTTACCGAACAGGTTGTTCCCGGTGAAGGGCATGTCCAGAACCCTGGTGGAAGTCGTGGCCTTGAGCCAGCCGCGCTGGCGAAGGCAAACGCTGTTGCCCATCTGGCGAAAGCCTGTGTCAGCGATGTCCGTGGCCACCGTAATGGCGTGGTCCGAAGCCACCTCGCCTTCATGAAGGATTTCCAGGGCCTCAGCCCTCTTGTCATCCGGAAGTCCAGCAGGGGAGCAATCTTAAACCACAGCTCCCTGTCGTAGCGAGCCACAATCGTGAGAGCGTTGGCCGCTTTAATAGTCGTCGCCGCCGATGAGATGACCTGACGTCCCATGGTGTCCAGTTTCTTTCCCTCAGCGTCCGGAGGGGAAGTTGAAGCCGTCGCCCCGCCGCTTTCTTCTTGGCCACCGCAGAGACTACTGAATCCAGGGACGGCTGTGCCCTAAAGCAGATGGGGGCGGAATCCGGGACCCGGTATTTCTTCTCATACCGGTCTCTCTTAGCAGGAGCCGTGGACTGGTTCTTCAGGAGCACCAGTCTCTCGTCCCAGATGTCATCCAGTAACGGGACCGAAAGGACAGTCTTCCTCTTGGACTCCCGCCGTTGGTAGAGGAAACCTTCCTTCTTCTGTTCTTCGGGGCAGAGCTGGAAGAGCACAGATGCCCTGGCGATCATGGCGTGGAAGGAGCCAATTTCGTCGGGAGGGGAGATCCGAGGGGGTGGCGAAGGAAGGTCCATTCCGTCATCGCCACCATCATTATCCGACCCTGTGGTCGCCGTCTCCATTGCCTCAGATGAGGGGGAAGGAGGTGAAGGCTGTACATGCTGGAAAGGAGGAGGGGGATGAGCTCTCCTCAGCTTGTTCGGTGGGCTTCCTGACGGTCCAGTTTCCGCTGGATCGTCCGCTGGGGGTAAGGGCAACCTTGTCCTTATCTCCGTACACAAGGCCTGAATAGCCATCAAGACCGCTCCCGAGTTGTCTTGTGGCATAGGCACCAGTTGCGATGGGAGCGACGGTTGGGGAGTAGGATCCGCCGTCCCCTCCACGGCCCGCAGTTCCTCGTCGGCACTGCCGTCGCTTTCTTCGTCCGCCTCGTCGGGGTCCTTCCCGTAGGTCCAGACCTCCTCGAACTTCTTGTCACAGGATCTTTGCGACGCCAGCTAGCTCATCTTCAGAGGTGGTATCTGTGTCCATAATGGCTACCTCCTCTCCATTTCTCCGCTCGGGGTTTCACGGGGGTCTTATCGATAGGCTGAAAAGAGGATTCCCTCCGCAGTGGCAGGGAAACTCTAGGCCCAGAGGTCGTCTCCACTGGGATAGCCTCTGCCGGCTTCGCCAGGGCCGCCACAACTCTCGATCGAGGCCTCAGCCGGGTGTATCGGGGCCTTCGCGACTTTGGGCGCGCCTGAGGCCTTCACCTTGGGGGGAGGGTCACCGCCTCGTTGCCCCTCTACTGTCTCCATCGGGATCGACCGGGACTGCTCCAGAAGCTTACCCGGGTTCTCCGGTTTCTTCTTCCCCGAGCCAGAGCGTTGGCTCGTGGTTGATGCCGTCAGTGATAATGCACCCTGCCTGGCAGCCGAGGAGCCCGACCGATCGGCGCTCCCGGTGCCCGCGGACTCGGAGTGCTTTGCCTTTTGTTGGGCCCCCGTCACCGGAGCGCCCTCAAAGGTCTTAGAAGACCACTCTGACTTCTTCCTCTTCTCACCTGCTGCTGGGCTCTTCCCCTCCAGCCAGTTGGTGAGTCGAGTACCACAATCCCTCATCGTCCGTTCGGGCATGTTCTTACAAAACGCACAGTCCTTCTCCATATGTCATTTGTTGTCGTGAAGGCAGTAGAGGCACTGAGTGTGCTCATCCTCCTTAAAGACGTTCTGTACCCCGCATCCAGGGCAGCTTCTGAACAGCTTCAGGCCAACAGGTGTCATGTTTCCCTTGTCCTGGGCCATGACCACTCGGGGTAGGCCTCAAAGATCTTCTGGAATCCTCGGAGAAGTGGAAACTCGACGAAAAGAGGCCCTTGAGGGGCGTAGAAAGTTCTGAAAACTGGTCCCCGTTGATCAGAAGTAGAATCGGTGGAGCATGAGGCTCGATTGACTGAAAATATAAGAGTAAACACTTAAAAAAAAACTTAAAACGCAGTAAAAGCTAGAGCTAAAGCACGAGGACTCCCAACACTTGAATGTGCAGTAAAAATCTGAAGATGGCTGCCAGAGGAGGGGCTTGGGTAGAGGACAGTCATTGGCTGGGGGCAGTATGATCCAGAGACCAATGATTGGTTACCAGTAGAAAGACAGTTCAGAAACGAACCTGATTTTTTTTTTTCTTTACTGAGGATTCCCTGCCTGACGGGGAACATTCATGAGCATGTGAATCCATGCCAGACCCCATCCTGGAGAAGTGTCTCTTGCAAATCAGCTGCACCATTCACCAGTTTATAGTGATATAACCGAATTACATTATGTCAAAAGTCATAATGTAGAAAAAAAAGGTCGAACAAATGTTTTTTTTATTTTTTGTTCGAAATGGGGGGGGGGGGTTCCCCCCAATCCCCCATTTTTCAAATTGTTTTTGTTTTACCCCTTTTTTTTTTAGTTGCAGAACCCAAAAAAACAAAAATTTGAATTTTTTTTCCAATTTTTTTTTTCGACATTATGACTTTCGACATAATGTTTTCGACTTTCACTGCACACCCCATTCACCACGTCACCTTCCTCGGGGAAGTCCCTGACATCTCTGGGGCATAAGGATTCGAGTCCGAAAGGCAATGGGATCCCCCCTCTTGGTTTTAAATAGGGAGCAGGGCATACTCGTGAGGAATCTCGGCACCGGGGGTGCCAAGGAGTGAGGAGGTACATCCGGAAGACCAACATCAGGAGAAGGAGCGGTGCAGCTTAGAGACAGGTCTTCGCCCATTGGAGCTGTGGCCGAGCCCAAGGGCGTATAGCTTCAGGCTTTTGTCGCATCTCAGCGGACAACAAAGCGTGGCAGACTCAGATGTCGCTGGGGCCTTGCCGGAGAGAAGCATCTTGTTCCATAAGATCTTGCATTCCTTCAGAGTAGACTATTTGACAGCAAAGGGTTCTTGTGGAACCTGCTCCTCAAAAGGAGTCTGTGTAACAGTGTCTTCTCTTCTTCAAGGAAGAAAAATGTTACGAGGAACCGCCAGGTGACTGTAACCTTTTACAGTGCTTCTTTCTGTCCTTCCAGACGAAGGTCTGTTCTTCGGTTCGGCACTCAACAACTCGAATGGGTCTGTCAGTCACCTTTTTCCTTGTGGAAAAATATAGAAGTTTGGCCGTCCACTCTCGAAGGGCCTTAGGGTACATCAATTTACAACCAGAAATATTGCAGGTCATGTTTCTGCAACAGTCTAAACAGATCCTGTGGAAGTCAGAGACAGACATCTGATGCACGCAGTCAATGCAGGGTTTAAATCCTGAGGCCTGGGTTGGATTCAGCATGGGGCAAAACTAAGGCAAGCAGAATGTGCGGACAAAAGGAACTAAGGTCATGGGGTGCTGCACCTAAATATGTACCGGCCCCAATGTATTATCTGGTATGGAATGCAAAGGTGCATCTGCAGAGCTGACGCAGAGCTACGCTGTGCCCCTGACAACGCAAAAGCTACCCATGAGCAGCTGTGCCGGGAGATAAATGAGGAATTCATGGGAGGAAGGTATCATAGTGATAGTATTGGGAAAATACATGCCCACTTTGAGACAAGCAGTGTACACTCTCAACTAGTTTAGCCCGTTTCTTGCTGTAAATAGCTGCAGTACAAATACAGTGTGGATCAACTTCAGTTTTTTTTTTAATGGCAGCCTAATTAGCAAGCTGACAAAACCTTTGTGTATCCACCTGGTGTTTGGTTGAAGGTCTGGTTTAGGTCAGCCCATGAGTTAATGTGCAAATCTAGGAGAGAGACTGTGTATTCCTCATAGCTCAGTTGAAACTTACCTGCATTTCTGGAGGATCTGCCATAAAACTGGCCTGCTAATTTTCTAGACCCAGGTTTGGTTCTATTGGCTACGCTTTAAGCCCTGTGTCCTTGAGCTGGTTCCTTCGTTTGGCTGCTGGACATCGTTGCTGGCCCGTTCCTAGTCGACCTTGCAGGCTGGGCCGGTTGCCCCATGCTGGGACCATTCTTGCATCGCTGCAATGTTGTCTCAGTAAAAATCCTTGTGGACCAGGAGCCTTGATGTAGGTCTCCACTGCATGGAAGTGTGGTGGTTCACCATTATTCTCCCCCAATTCAATCTTGGCTCTTTGATCTCGTGACAGTGCTGTAAAGGGCTGGCAGCCCTGTTTTGCCTCTTGTGTTGCCCGGACCTCCTTGGCTGAGTTCCTTTGTACGCCTTCTTTGCTATTTCTTTAACTTTTGGTCAGTAGGATGTCACCCTGGGTACAGCCATTATTCTTACTTTTCTTAATTTGGCTCATTACCGATCCACGGTACAATACCCTGGGTTCCAGATTTGGTCTCCAGCTCTGTGGGAGAAGCGCTGTACTTACTAGATTGTTCTGCCTCATCTGAACCAAATCCTAAGCGATTAGTGCCATGCATAGATGTCCCAGAGTCCCGAGTTATTCTTCAGAATCCTCTTCAGGAATCCCCCTGGGTTCTCTGGCGAGTGGGGTTTTGCAGGTACTCCCTCTTACATGGTTCTCCATTGACTTGCTTTGGCCCAAATCCTGCTTGTAGGCTTTCTTCTCTGGTAGTCTAAAACATGGAACTTCATGAAGTTCTCCTCTGGCACTTGTTACTCCTTTGTCCACACCTGGTCAGTAAAAAAAGGGGTCGTCGAATTTTACCTTCCAATTACAGTTCTGCCTAGTACATTTATTTCATGGGGACCTTTTACAAACTTTGAAACCTCTACAAAAGTGTCTAAAATAGATGTTTATCTGGACTAACATTTTTCGTGGGTCCCTTTTAAATCCCTGGAGTTTTACACTAACAGCTAGCATCTTAGTAATTACTCTCAATTTCTTGTAGAATTAAACATACTAAATCACTGCACTGCACTCCTGCCATAGTAATGTATCAGGACACTAACTGTGGTTACATTTTATCTATGCATGTTGTAGGCGTGTAATGAGACAATTGAGTCCAAGTAATGTGGGTCAAATTGTACTCTGAATTTTAGTGGCCCTTTGCGCATTGTTAAAAAGTGTTAACCCCACCTCGCCCCACTAGGTTCCTACTTAAGTATATGGTTTACCTGTATGTAACCTGTTTTTACTGTATACTAGAAGTTGTAAGCAATAGGTGGACTATTCATATTTGGGGATTGTGGTTTCTGAATGACTCCATAATGCTGCATGTTTGTGCCTGGTGATCCCTTTTTCTCTCAGCCCGTTGCAATGACAATGTACTGAGTTTACCACCAGGTATAAGCAATACGTTTAGCTACAGGAATGGAAATGGACTTCATGGGCCCTTTAGTTTCTATACCTATATTATTTCCCTTTATTACAAATTAGGTACTTATTTGAACTATATGTATAAAACTATACTAAAGACTACATATTTTATCAGTGCATCTCACTCTTGGGGTGTCCATTTGGGACCGTTTTCACCTATCCTCAATGCTTCCTCTCTCAAGATCGAAGGCTTACTGCTTCATCATATCAACCAATACATCATCTTTGGTCTTTCTTTTGGTTGGAACCCTGTGCACCGCTACGATAGATTGTTTCACACACCTCAACTGTGTGCTACCGAAAAAGCTCCCAAATAGCTAAAAGTCAATGTTGCCCGATAAATTATTTAAAACATGGCCCTACAAAATCAGTTATAAAGCTATCATTGTTGCAAGGACCTCTGGTTATATACAAACATAAGTCAACCAAGCTTCTTATTTGAACAAGATTATGGGCCAGCGCACAGACAATTCACTTTCTGCCGAATTGCAATTTGTCTCTGCAATTTGGCCCAATCTCCAAGTACGCATTTTAAGATGGATGGCTCTGCTCCAGAACTCCCACTGTAGGAAAGAACTTTGTCAACTGTCACATTAAATTCTGGTGAAAGTGTTACCAAAGATCCTTCTGTGAACTGTTTATTGGCAGGAATAACATTTCTGCACGTATTGGATTTTGGAAAAATGAAATGAACAAGCTTAATGTTGGAAAACAGATTCTATGTCAAGACAGGATGCGAGCATTACGCTTTCCTTCTGTATTACTGCTCACAACTTTTCAATTTTTTTTAAAACACTTCAAACTTTCTTAAAACTTAAACCACATTTGTGTTGCTCTGAAATCTCCTCTGGAGGTTTAAACAAAAAAAGGGGTAGAGTTTTAAGCCATATAAGCAAAATGACTCCTGAACTACCAATCCCCACAATCCTTTGGTCCCGAGTAGTCCTTCTCCTCCTGTCAGGATCTGCCTCTGCTTATGAGAGAGCCTCCTCCGAAGCCGCCTCCTCTTTCTTTGGCAGCTACCTCTGCTCTGATCTCAACAACAGTCAACAGCAAATCAACTGAACAACTGTCTGTTGCGACAAAACTATGTCCCATTGATGACAAAGCTGTTTCCTCCCAATCTTCACTCGAGATCTCGGTCCAGCTCATCGCTCTGGTCGCCTTCTGCTCATCTCCTGAAACAAATGGAGATGCTATTAAAAGGGCAGGCAATACACAGTCCAATTTCATAAATACAGTTTGTGTATCCACTAGCGTATTCAGGGTGGGCTATAATGCTCGCCTCCATGTCTTTAATAGAAGACAAACTACCCTGCGCTGTAGGCATGGGCATTCTTCATTCTATGTCAAGACAGGAGGCGAGCATTATGCTTGTTCAAAGCCGTTCATCACTCTATCCACTATCTGAGAAATAGGCTTAAAATAAAAGGTCTTAAATGTTTACTTTTTAGACCAATCATCAGATTTCATGATATGTAGAATGACACTCCTGCTGTAAGGGCCCTGGATGCCATCGAGCCTCTAGCTGTCAGCGTGCCAAACCACGATAAGTCAATGCCTGCACAGAGCATTACCTCTCTTACCCATCTCGCAATCTTAGCTGTAGCTACTGCATGAAAAGGGTTCCTATGCGCAATTATAAGCTGGGCCTCACCCCCGCTGTGGCTAGCTCATAGTCCTTGATGCATTGTGCTACGCACAGCTTACTATTATTCGGGAAGTACCGGTATGAGATAACTGTCTAGTCCGACTTCATCCTTCTTGCTATGTTGAAGGCTACGCCTTCTGGATAGAAAATGTTCCCGTCTATCTCCAGCGCTTTCACATCCGATACTCTTCTACACACTATTAAACAGAGAAACATGGCCAGCTTTCCTGAAAGCTGAGACCGCGAGAGGTTCTTATTCTCTGGCCAGGCTAGAAATAGCTGAAACACTACTTGCACGTCCCAGAGAACAGAATACTTTGGCTCTGGAGGCTTACGTAGTTTGACCAGGCATATCACTGCTGGAAGCTCTCCCACTGGGTTCCCATCTACCTTATTGTGCCCTGTCAATATAGTGGACCTGTAAACCCCAACTGTCCTGTAGGCACAGCCATCACTGAACCGCTCCGCCAAGAAATTCAGTACTTGTACTACAGGGGCCTAAACAGGATTAATACTGAAGCCCACACAGTTTGTCAGACCAACGTTTTGACGCGGCACCAAAGCGGCCGACGGTGGAAGGCACCCAGGAGTCTCTAATACACTCGGCAGCGAGTCGCGAAAGGCCTGGCAGTTCCCGCAGCTGGAAACCCTGCATGCCATCAGGCGTAGCGCGTTCTCCTCCACTATCGGGTGAAGTTGCCTGCTCAGGCCCTGAAGGATGTCTCTCCTGTGAGGAAGAATCCTTGGGAAATCTGTGGAAGTCATTCTTAGGAGTCATTTTGCTTGCATGGCTTAAAACTCTACCCCCTTTTTTTTGTTTAAACCCCCAGAAGAGATTTCAGAGCAACAAAAATGAATGTGTTTCATGAAAGTTTGAAATATTTTTTTTAAAAGCTGTGAGAGCAGTACTAAAGAAGCAAAGCGTAATGCTCTCCTCTGTGTCTTTGTTAGGCAGAAACCTGTGCAGTTCCCTTAGGGACCACTGCAAAGGCTTAGGACTACAGAGGTTGGCAGTAAACCCAATTGGTAGCAGTCTGTACCACCCAGATTTACCTGGTAGCTGTGGCTGAGCAGCCAGACTTCTCTCAAGAAGAATTAGACAGTATATAGAGTATACAAGATAGGTACCAAAATACAGTAGCACAAGCAAACACTGACCAGAGCTTGGGTATAAAAGTATATCATTATTTATTTAAAAACACACTTTGTAATATACACTAATATGGCAAGCAAGTTCAAACACAGTCACTATTAATATATATACATCCCTGATTACTTACTGAACAAGTCTTAGTTAAAAACCACTTATTTTCAGACAGAGGTGAGCGCTTAACCTAAAATGGCACTCCAATAGTTAATTGAAAAGGGAGGGAAAAAGGCAGAATTAGGAAATTACACAATACCAACACTTCAAGAGAATCAGAGCAAGTCAAAAAAAGACAAAGTCTACTGAGGAGCAAGAAAGTCATAGGCCTGGCCCACTCTTGGAGAGAGCAAGGCGGAATGTGTCCAAGATCACACAGTTGAATAGTACTTTAAAAAGTCGTTGAAGAAAGGGTTGATTCGGTTCAGAAAAAGTTAGTTAGCAGGTCCCAAGTCACCCCAGGATAGAAAGGATAGAAAGTCAAGAATTTACGGGACACCTTGAACAGTCTGTTGCAAGGGAGACCAGGCGGGACACAGTACCTGAAATGGTGAGAAAGCTCCAGCGGGGGCAGTTGTTCCTGGCAGCGGGTGCAAGTCGGTGTTTCGTCCAGAGGAAGAGAAGTTCTCGACGTGGAGGAAAGCTGGAGGTTGTTGCACTGCCAGGGAAGAAACCAGCCGCAGAGTTTCCCGGTTAAAAAGGTACTACCCTATTATTCGCGGTAGTCGTGAAGCGTGGCTATCCGGCCGCCGGGGTGCTTGGCACGGGCGATTCGACCATGAGACGATCCAGGAAGGCGAAAAGAGGGCAAACTGGTTATCCCCACCAGTTCAGAGGAAGAAGACTCTCCGGGATGAAGATCTTCTCTGTCGTTGGGAAGTGGTGAGACGGTTCAGCAGGGCTCCACCGGTGGTGTCGTCGTTGCAGGTCGGCTCAGCTTCTCCCTCTTCGGATTCTTTGGTCCTGTGGCGACTTCTGAAGTTCCAGTCCCCAAAGCCCTGCTTTTATGCAGAAAACCCCCATTCATCAGTCCTAGCTGTCACTCAAACATGCTAAGTGGTGAGCCGGGCACCTCACCACTGCGCCAATCACACAAGAGTGCAACTTGAGTTGCCAAGGCAACTCAGTCCAAGGTGCCAAAACACCTCACCCACACATCCTGTAGACCCAGCCAGAGTGGCACCACTTTTGGAGGCTTCTGTGGAGAAGCCTGCCAAAAAGTGGAACAAAGTGCTCGACTTGGGTTGGAGTTACAGAGGCGAACACAAATGCCATTTTAAAACCGAGTCCTGGCAAAAAGACCCAACCGGGGAATAAATATTAAATAAATAACCCAGCGGTATCTTTAACATTGCACCAAAAAGTGGTGTGTTTAAAATGAATGGGAAAATCCCATAGGAAATATTCCGGTGGAATATTTCGCGTGGTAACCACTGCCACCAGCCAGAAACTCGACGAGGGGGGACTGCACAGTGCCCCCTCGAAAAACAGACCCAGGGTCAATCTAATTCCCCCTACCAGTACTTCCACAATATGATGGTTTGTACTGGTGCTGTTCACTATTTAAGACTAGTAAAGTCAATGGTGACTTTACATGCCGTGGGAGACAGTAGTCAGTCCCAGGGTATGAATCCTATGTTTGGGGGGTCACTATGACACCCCTGTGTTACTGCACTGAGGGTGCTGTGTAACACTTACCAAAAATACATGAAAACCTATGGAGTAAAAGACCCCATAGCCCATAAAACAACATTTCAAAGTCAAAGGATATCTCAAATCATGTCTAAGAGTGGGAGAAAAAGAGTCTGACTCTTAGCAAGAGAAAAAAATAAACCCCAAAAATCCAGCAAAGCTGCTGGGGGACTCGCTAGGTTTGGGAAATTAGCCTTAACAGAGAATTCTCCCTAACAGTCTTTAATAGAATCAAGACTACCCTGCGCTGTAAGCATGGGCAATCTTCATTGTATAATCTTGCAGTTGTCCTTGTCACCTAGTGTTACGTTTCAAGAGGGTGTTGCAACAGAAAAAGACATGGAAGCAATGCCCTATAATCATGTTCAAAACCATTGACAACAATGACACATGTGGCCATTAGTGCAAGACTGTGTGGCAAAAGCATTTGTAGACCGCATGTCCCAATCACCCTTCCTGCCCTTGGATCACCTCAACAACGTTTGAATACTAGAATAATTCACTCTGACAGATCAGGCAGGACTGCTTGTCCAGCGAAGAGAATCAAGTCAACGAAGTATAAGGAAGGAGACTTGCGGAAAAAGGAGCCAGAGGAGCCTGCTTTGTGTCTGAAATTCAACAAACTGCATTTCGAATACAGGGTGCATACTTCTTTAAGAGATCAGGGGTGACGAATTAAAGGAATTCTTCCCACGGGGGAACCACCTCCTTTCAGACTAGGGAGGTTAATCCCTCCCACCCAAAACCCACCATAGGGGATAGGACAAGCAGGATAACACTGGGGGTGACCGCCCTTTGGGGGACAGGACACCCCAGAGGACCATTCAACACCATCTTGCTTACTGCCAATGTCCAAACAGCTTTCAGCTTACATTGGGACTGATAACATCGTGGAACCTTCAAACTGTGCTTGGTTGTGCTGCTGTCCCCTTATGGTGGCCTGACCCACAGGACCAATGGTCTTGTGTCGCTTGTTACAGGGAGAGGACAAAAAAGGCTGAGATTTGTACCTCGGTAGGGGGAGCCGCTGGCGAGTAAAGCCATGGAGGGCCAGCCCGAATAACGCTGTGCACAGCCAGAGCCTAGGTTTCAGCGCAGAGCCCGTTGAGTCTGGAGGCAGGACTGCATGCCGTACGTGGTAGGCGGAGAGCCCATGGAAATGCTGCAGAGCCTAGGAGGACTGTGCGTCCCAAACTATTAGGTGTCCAGTGGAGGGAGACCGAACTACCGCTGACGTGGTACCCAGGAGCGTTCGAATCCAGACACTCGACCAGAGCAGGAACAGCAATGAACCGCTGACCACAGAAGAGTGGTTCAGATGCATTCTGAGCTACCGCATTCCAAGATCAAGGAGACCCAGGTATGCGGTTCATGCCGAGTAGAATAAGGGGCTCCAAAGCATTATAAAAGGAAATATTACCAACACAAAATTGAGGACAGTAACAAAAGTCCCTGGAGGGGATAGAACAGACTTGAGCAAACCGACTAATATCCTACGAGGGTTTAAGAAAAAGCAGAACCTTAAGAGATTACTCAAAGAAGCGGAATCAAAGTTCCGTATCCAAGAAGGCGCTATTAGACACCCATAGAGAAATGAAATGCCCACAGGAGGTGAGCGAGAAAAACACCCCAACAAAGGTTTATTAGAAAGCAGAAACAGAAAACCCTGAGAGGGTTGAGTAAGAAAGACAAAGGGTCCTATCAGGGCTGCAAACCAAAGCCACTCAGAGGATGGAGAACCAGATTAAAGCAGACCATCAACTAGAGTTTGTCGGCCCATAATGGACCCAAACCATCTACAGGAACCAGGGACGCCCTGGAGGGGTGGAGAAGAGACATTATTTGGACTCTTGAAAAGCTTACAACTCCAAATAGCTGACATGAACTCATCCCTTTTCTTTATATTGAAAGCTAAGTAACTTGTTAACTGTGAGATCAGGCTAAAGGCTGGGAACCCTTGAGGAACCTTTCAATAGGACACTTTGGGGAGGGGTTTATGCATCAACCAGCACAAACCACAGAAGGGGAGCAAAAACATTTCTCGAGGTTAAGTTTTGTATTTCGTTACTAGTGATAGGGCCATTTAGTACAATAGCATAGATCTGGACAGAGGACCAGTTTTGATTTGTTTAAGAAATCCAGACGGTCACCTTTTGTTGTTTTCTAGAATAGGGAAACTTCATTGTAGCAATAGGATTAGGAAAGGCATTCTTTTTACTTTAATAAAGTGAAATAGTTTGAACCATGTCCATTTGTCCGCCTCTTGTGACTGACCGACCACACAGGGTAAGAGGAATACAGACTACATTAAACTTTGAGTTCCTTTTCTGGGAAGGCATTTAGAATGTATTGTGTTCGCATTTAAGTGGGTAGAATTGAGACTGCAGTATGGGGATACGGTTGAGAAAAGTGTGCTTAGTTGGTACTATATTTTGTAGGGTTTCTCACTTCCAGTTGAACAAATTACTTACCTGGGTTAATGTTCATTCTGGTTGATGCTTCTCCCGCAGATCCCTAATCTTTGGATATATCATGGCCGGCGCAGTAGGCAACAAAGTTTATCCCCAATCGGGGCTTTGTGTGCCTCAGCGCAGATTGAATCAGGCAGTCTTTTCCTCTGCTCTGTAAGTGAGGGCATAACCACTACACACAAGGCACATCACACCTGTGACCTCAAGTCCAGCCCCTCCATCCCCCGCCCCCTCCCCCTGTGCTCAGCAGCTGAGGGAATGGCTGAAAAGAGACTGTTAAACTGATTATTTTGCATCATAACCAAAAGAGGCACTATCACTCAGAGGGTGGTCGGGAGGGCTACAATGAATATTTGGGAGGAGCCATCCATCAAAAAGAACATTACCCCAGGTAAGTAATCTGTTCTTCTAATTGATAGCGTTCTCCAACAGATTCACTCTTTAGATAAATTCACAAAGCAGTGCTCCACACCACCACAGGCGGGCAGAGAGCGAGGATATCTCCCTTAAACTAAGACGCTTTGGAAGACTGCAACCAAATCGAGCATTCTGGGAATCCATGGAATCCAGGAAAGTGTTTCTCGAAGGTATGTATTGAAACTCACATAGCCACCAGACAAATGTCGAGAAGGGGTACACTTCGCTGTGGAGCAGACATGGTCACTACACCTGTACTGGAGTGTGCCCTCAGTCCTGAAGTGAGCACCTTCACAGCCAGAATGTAACACTCTGAAATACCCAGTATGATTAACCTAGATACTCTCTCTTTGGACACTGGTATCCCATACTGCACAGATGCCCATGTTCCCGAACAGGTGGTCATCCTTTCCAAAGTCCTGGGACCTAGCGACAAACACAGATGCCATCTTGGGGACCAAGTAGTCTTGCTTTTCTTAATCTTTGGAGGGATGTGGTAGTGGATGGAAAACTGCCATGTTTATCTTTCAATCAAAATAAACTTTGGAAGAAAATAAGGCCTAACCCCTAGCGTAGGCTCCCATTTAGAGATTAACGGGTAGGAGGGGTTTATCAATAGAGCGTGCAGCTTGCTCACTTTCATGGCTGATGTAATTGCCACTAAGAAAACAGTCTTCAGTGTCAGGAGCCGAATTGGGAAAGAGTGCATTCACTAAAAGGTAAGCCCATCTGGAATTTGAGTACCAGTTTCAAGTTCCTGGTCAGAAAAACAACCCTCCTTAGACAGAACACATCCATTAAGCCTCAGTTGGAATCGCATGACTGCAGTGATTCCACAATAAGAGCCGTGATCAGGCTCGTATTATGGAATACCAAGACGGCTGCAAAGCAGATTTTCACTGTTACAATCTGCAAACAAACACAAGCAAGAGAATATCCAGTCTCTCTGTAAGGAGTATAGGAGGGCAGACAGTCACGTAGAGTTCAGAGTACTACATCCTCCGTTCCCAGCTTGGGGTGATCAGAATTATCATGGTCTTGGATCTCCTGAGAGCTTGCGGGTTGACTGGAATTTGTCGGAATGCATAATGGAGATTGAAACTCCAATTTACTAAGAACACATATCCTAGTGCTTCAATGGGAACATTTCCTGAATCAGAACAGTTTGTATAACTTGTTGACAGTGGAGGTGAACAGGTCCTCTTCAGTAGCTCCCCAGACGTTGAGGATTGTCGCAAGAACCCCCTGGCCCAACTCCAGTTCATGGGAGACCGAGCTCTACTTGGTCCTTTCCGGCAAGATGGGCTAGCACATCAGGGAGATGCGATTCTCTAAAGCCCAGAATCAAATCTGCTTCGCTCCTCTGCAAAGGTGCAATGATCCAACATCTATTTTTCTGAGGTCGTGCATGGCCATCGTGTTGGCTGTCAGATCCAGCACACTTTTTTTCACCTTGATTGAAGGAAGGAAGGCTTTTAGAGTGAGTTCATCGACCGCAGCTCCAGCAAATTTATGGGCAACCACGTTTTTTTCTCCCCAAGGACCAAGTCCAACTCACCCAGAGATCTCGCAGGCGAGTAACCAAGCCTTTCAGGGTAGCATCTGTCATTAACATCTCTTCTGGCCTAGGTTGCCAGAAGAGTTCCCCTGCCTTAAAGTCATCTCTTAGGACCCACCATGATGGGTACCGAGCTACTCTAGTCGAGACTCAAAGCCTATCCAATATGCAAGTTAAAAAAATGGGACAACAGTGATCGAAGCAATCACTGGAGTGAGTTCATGCCAAGACGGTTGTGAAACCAGAAGAATGCTGGATGTCACCAAATCCAGTAGATGCAGAAAGGCCAGGGCTGGCATGTACTTTTGAGTTCTGGAATCGTTTGACAATCTGCAATTTATTTTGTACCCTATCTTTGGGAGGGCGGGGGGAGGAAGCCTACCCTGAGCGAGAATCCAACAAGGCTCAGATGAAAAGAAGTGTCTGAGAAGGCATCATCTGGGACTTCTTGATGTTGATGGAAAAGCCCAAACTCTGCAGGAGGTGGTATGTGCTGTACACACGGTAAATTGCTTGCTCCAGAGATGGTCTGGGGGTTTCCATAGAAATGGAAGGCAATACCACAGGAAAAGGACCTGGCAAAGCCAGTTGTCCGATTTAATACTTTCCTATTTACACACGAATACCAAAATCCACCCTCCTGCTGGAGCTGAATATGGTAGAGAAAAATCAAAGAGGCTTCTGTGAGGAAGCTGACGAAGACACCAAAGCATTCTGGATTTGGGATTTCCGAAAACCACAGAGTCTAGTGAAAGATGTGACTGTCGAGGAAAAGTGTTGACTTATTGGTTGTACCGCCAGTCACAAATTGGCGGTGGCCCTTTGATGCTTTACATTTTTCCAAAGATTCATCAGATTTTCTCCGCTAACAATTGCACCCAGTCAAAGGGCATGTCAACCAGTTTGGCTTGTATATCTGCAGTGAAGCCAGATGTTCTCATTCATTAGCATCTGAGCAGTACTGCAGCCGTGCCCATGGCCTAGCCCAAAGAGTCTGCTCTGTCCAGTCTGATTTGTCTGGCATGCTGCCTATCTGCAATCCTGTACTATCTCTTTAAAGCCATCTCAAACCTTGCCATCAGAGAGGTGGTCCGCTGCTTCTGACACGATCTTGCAGAAGCAAACAGAAAACTTTGCTAAGGTGCAGGATGTATTTATCACCTACAGGGCTACGCTACAGGCCCCGAAAATGTTTTTGCCCAGGGCATCAAGTGTCTTACTTTAACTGTCAGGGGGGCACAGATGGGACCACAGAGCTCTTGGAGCCCTTAGTGGCCATCTCAACCAACAGACTTTTGCTAGTAGCATGCCGTGAGGGATAAATCGGATCCGTAGAGGCTGGTTTCGATTTATGAGCTAGCTCCCTGGTAACTGTTGACATAGAGCAAAGGTTTCTCCACAGAGTAGTTAACTGGGTAAGCAATGGCCTGGTTGAATGGAAAGTCCATCTTTGAGGTTCAATGTCAAGGTTAATGTGCTAAACTGGTCTATCCATCACATTCAGACTAGTCTATTAGAAAGCTGCATTCTGGGGATCGTATGGTGACCACTCACCAATGTAAAGGTCAGGGGAAGGGGGAAGCACGGAGGCTGCTCGTGGGGCAGCAGTCCACTGCAAGGACCACAATGTAGGTGGCCATGAAAACTGGGTTGCCTCAATCCAAGTCTTGAGGTACCAAGATTGGGTCACCAGCCTACTGGTGAAGGCCGACCACATCACTCCAAGCCGAATTGTATTGGGTAACCGGCTTCGTCATAACACCCTGCATGATCTGAAAGCATCGCCTTCCATATGCTGGTGTGTAATGTGCAGTCTCTCTGGTTAGCGTGAGGAAATCTGGACCGCTCAGTCTGGAAATGCTTAATAGAGAAGATTCAGCCATTGTAGTTCCCACTGTCTGCGTCTAGAGCTCTAGCGCGGTTGTAGGTCAAAGGATCGAAAAAAAAGGTTAGACAGGACAAAGGATCGACACCAAAGGGTCGTCAGGACAAATGATCGCATTTTTTTAAAAACTTTTTTTTAACTTTTTTTTTGGGGTCCCCCCTCCAACCCCCTTTTTTTGCTAAAAATCACCTTTTTCCTAAACGAAAACCTAAAAAAAAAAAATATATATATATAAGTAAAAATAAAAAAATAAAAATCGATCCTTTGTCCTGTCGACCCTTTGGTGTCGATCCTTTGTCCTGTCGACCCTTTGGTGTCGATCCTTTGACTAGACACCCTCTAGTGCCATTTATTCGTTGAAGTGGGTTCAGACCCTTGCGGTGTATATATATATTACACGGCCTGCGGTAGCAGCAGTGTAGTTATGGTTAAGTTGCTAAACTCATAGGAAGAACACTTTTTAGGCGGCTTATAACTTCGCTCCCCCAGGAGGAATCCTCACCAAAACTTTGCAAAAAAAGTATATGGCTGGCTGTGATTTTTTTTGCCAAGTTGGGCGAGCTTTCGTGCTTAGGGGGGGGTCAAAGTTATAGGGGGGAGGGTCCCAAAATATTTTTTTGCCCATAGACTGAATGGGGAAAAACTTTCCGTACGGCTACAGCCCAAACGGCTGGACGGATTTGCCCCAAATCTGCGGCAGGACCAGGGGCTTAGGTCAGAAAGTGTGCTTGTGTGTGTTTGGTGGAAATCAGACCAATAATTTTGTTGCAAAGAACTGAAATGTACGTCCCAAGAAATGTGCGATATCTGGGTCCGCTCCGCTAACCCATTTTCCTGTTTGCTCCACAGACCGAAGTCTCATTGGCCTGCGGTACGTTGTGCTGTCGGCAAACATTGGACGCGGCCGGGGGTTGGCTTGTGTGTTGTGGTGTGTGTGCAAAGCCCCTAATGCATTGTGTTCATGGCTGGGCCTCTTGTATGTAACTGTGTGGCCACTAAAAGTAGTCATATCTGCCTCTGCTCCCGCGTCCCTTTTCTCTGTTCACCGAACAGTGAAAAATGTGATGGCACTGCAGTGTACAGTGACGTGTTGTTCGTGAATAGTTTTCGTTAATGCCGGCATGTTGTTTCCGAGGGCAGTGTGGCGGCGAAAGGGCCTGAAAAACTGTTTACGGCATCTAGTGGTGGGAAGAAGGGTGGGGGAGTGAAGTGCTCCAAGTGATGCATCTCATTAGAAGAAGACAGTGGTGTTCCCGCGGTATCGTGCATACTACGCCAATTTGCGGTTACTTGTCAGTCTGCATGCATTTCAGGTTGGTGACTTGTACGCAATGGTTGTGGAGGACATTGTAGACATGGTAGAGCAACAGAAGTGAACTGCAATGCGTACATTAGCATACGGTGTACATCATTGCCCCTGTTGAACAATAGGGAGCCACATGCCACCGTGTGCATTTCATATGGTTTGGCCCTTATAATCCCCTTGCTTTTGGGAGTGCTGTAAGATATTGCAGCATGGAAGGCCGTGCTCAGCAGCACACATGTAAACTATGGCTAACATACACAGGCTCCTACATACTGTTCAGCACTCAGAGCGCAACGTTAAGCAGCCATGCAAGCAAATATGTGGCCAGGGTGAAAGCTGGCAGGCTCAATTGCAGATGGGAGTGCAGTACACGTGACATGAGCATTTAACCATAGCGTGCACTATGGTGCGTTTTCTGTGGGGAGGCCCTTGCATGCATGGCTAGAGTGGAAATGGAAAAAGGAGTCGTCCTGCTTTACTGGGACGCGGCCTCCACGGTACTTGGGGAAGTGTACGTGCCACATTCTGCGTTTCTCACCATGCTGGCCAATGGACATGGGACTATGGCCTTTGTCCAATCAGGTGCTTCAGGGTGTGCGTCACAGGAAAGGGCGGCAATCATTTTTTCCATTAGTTTGTGTAGTGCAGCTGGCAAACATGGCAAGACGCACAGTTTTCATCGTGGGTGATGCCTTTGTGGAAGATCTGTTTTTGTATGTCCTCCAAGAAGGTTTTTTCTGGCAATGTCGGTATGGAGGGAGTGGAGGCTTTGTGGTGCAGTGTTGAATCGTGCTGTTTTGGTGGAGTGCTTGTAGAATGTCACGCATGGCCACTTCCGGACCTGGACATGTTGTGGTCGTGCACTTTGGAGCCTTTTTTTTGGGTTCCATGCCTTGTTCCGTGTGTACCGTCAACTGAACAAGATGATGAAAGCAGTGCAGCACATTTTTCCCCCCAGAATAGTGTGGAACAATTCCTATGATTCCTGTCGCCAGCCAGAAGTCAGAAGGGGTCTCATCAACAGAAGCATGTGTGACTTCTTGAGTGCTGCTGGGATGTGCTCCTGTGAGAATGAGAACATTTGTTCTCGATATATACACCTTTTCAAAGGTCATGGCATGTCTTTGTCGACCAGTGGCAATGACATTTTCTTTCACAATCTAAAGGCTACACTGAAGACCCTATTGTAAGAATGTGAGCTGACTTAGAAAACACAAATACTCCTAAAAACCACAAAAAATGTGTTTCTATGGAAGCACCTTAAAAAAAAATGGCTCTTTTAAGAGCCGCCACAACTACTGATGTCCCCTCCCCTGGTTGAAAGTAATTCCCTCACTGCCACGCGAACGCACCAAAAGTCAGCGAATATCGCGATAGTAGGATATGCCCCTTTTTCAGATGATGCCATAGAAATGGGACCTGTAAAGGCTATGAGATTGGCCAATAAGGTTTCTGGGTGTGGTGTGTACGCAGACTGTGGTACACGGTCTATTTGTGGACAGAAATGCAGAGGGTGCGGTTATGGCTGTGTGTTTCAGGAGCCACAGCGTGTAGGTTCTATGGGAGTTCGAAATACATGGATTGAAAGTGTATGGAAAACACTGTAGTGGATTGAAAGTGAATGGCAAACACTGTGTAGCGGCTGCTCATTTTGGCATCTATCATGTGGATGTGTGGTGCTATGGAGTACATACAATTAAGTGACTGATTTTGGTTTGTCTGTGTGACACTTCGGTGACAAGCAATCATGCTGACATTGTAGTTGTTCATTGTGCAGGGAAAATTGCACAGCATGTTACACGCGTTTCAGTGCCGTTTGCGATGAAGGAGGCACTTGCCCAGGTCATGCGTTTGTTTTCGATCTCTTGCATAACTTGTTATCGCGTTATGCAGACACTGATGTGGCTGTGTCATTTTTTATTTGGTCCGCAAATGGAGAAAGTGCGGTACATTGCGAAGAAGTGTATTTGTGCCTTTGTACGACATGTGCCAATGGCGTACTTCACACTTGGGAAAATGACGTTTCACAGCACTAACAGTTTACCCCAGCTATAACGTTCATCTTACTATGCCTGGCATCCCAATTTCTGCACACCCCATCCAAATTGACATTTTTGTACTAAGTGTTGCATACCAACACTCTTCAAAATGCTGTGCAACACGTAAAGAAACCTTTCTACAGCGACTCCTTTTCCAACCAATTGAACTACAGTGTTTTACATAGTGCCACGCCTCCCGCCCTGCATCCGTTCATTGGCAATTCCATTGTTCATCTCTGAAAGGTGCTTTCTTTATTTCCCTTTTTTCCGTTCCGTTAATTTCCATTTATTATGGTCTTCTAACACACGCCACAGAAGGAACGGCAGGTAAGGTCTAGTACAGAAGGGGCAGCACCTGCATGGATAACATAGGGGACGTTCCGAGAGAAGGAATTATTGAGTGGCCCACACCTATAAAGGCGCCTGTCATTGTTATACTCCCGGACGCACCCTTCCCACACACTTCAAAGTACCTTTCTTCTGTAGAGTTGCGTGTTGCAGTACATGGAGAATACAATGCCCTTTGTCGGGTAGGGGTCTCTAGCGCAGCAGGCATATGGTCTGCAAGAATGTTTTTGAGCTCTGCTGCCCTACAGGAGTGCCCCTTTTGTTGCCCGCAGCAGATGTGGCAAATTCTGTACATGAAATTAACCTACGTAACTGTTGGAAGGGCGGTCGACTGCGCACTGGTCCCTTGTGCTTTCATTTCAGTTGTCGTCACATGCCATACAAACACTTCATGCTATGCCATTAGTCTCAGGAGCAGCATTCACTGAGAAGCATAGATTCTGGAACACAAGAATGTTTACAACAACGCGAAACACAGCTTCATTATGTGGAGCAGGAAGGCTTTTATTATGTGCGACCCATGAAGTTAGAGTACTATTCTAAGCACCACTAACATTGTTTGCGCTCTGCACATTCTGCTGTTTGCTTACTTGCCTTTACATGCACTAGTATGTGCGTGACCAAGCCACACCAACTTTGCCATTCTGCAGACTCACTACAAACTGTCCCACCGGCAGTTACATGTTTTCTTCAACTGTACGACCCGCAGGCGACCTCTTGACACTTTCCGTCACACTGATCAGTGCAGACACGACTTGTCTGTTTCACAGGTCATGGAAAGGCAAGCAGCACATCAATCAAATTAATGCAACATTTAACACGCTCATGTTACAATGCAGGTTGCTGTTCCTTGTTTACCAGTGGGCGTCATAGCGCCAGGCGTGCTTCAGCCACACATTGGTAGGTTTGCAGAGCCACCCACGGAGTCGGCAGGAGTACTTGAAATGCAGTAGCCTACCGTATTCATCCCTAGGGCTGGCGACAGGGGGGGGTGTTACCAGCACAGAGTGGATGACCTATGCATGGGTATAGGTGTGCAACGGATACACGTGCCCTTCCACACCTATTTAAAAGTGCATAACAAGATGCAGACATGGAGTCCTAAGGATACTTGCAGTGCGATTGCACATATGCCACCCAGGTGCAGTCTCCCTAGGAAATGTCCATATTGCTCATCTGTAGTCATCTCGTCCAGTACTGTGAGGCACAAATTCACCATGCGATGGTAACACAAAAAGAGAAACTACTCAAACACTCACCAACACTTATGTACTTCTGTAATTGCTAAAATACACCAACACTATTCAGAAAAGGAAGGGGTAGCGCAAATGGATACATACATCAGACAATTTTCCCTTTCAACACGTTTATCATGAGGACAGCCAAGTAATCGGTAACAAATCGTTGTCAATGGAACGTTATCGTTCTGTTGCAGTATCCAACAGCTATCATCTTTACAGAAAACACTATGCTAAAGCAACGGTTTGGTTACAGTGCCCTACTAAAAACCTATGAAATTCACTAACAAAAACATTGTTAAAGGGATGTTATGGTTAAGTTGCGCTACTAAAAACCTATGAAATTCAATGGAAAATCATTGTTACAGGGACGTTATGGTTACAGGTAAAACCAAAAAACCTCAGAAATTCACCATTCAACCATAACTCGCTCCATCACTGCACTGCAAGGAATAACAACCATGACATCACAAATGTCATTGATGACATCACTGATGACACCACATGTGCATTTACTTTTCATGAAAAGTCTCTACAAGGAATTCTTATAATGTTGGCAAAAAACTGTCACGGGTGATCGGGAGACACATCATGAACTATGTATTTCATTAAGCAATGTATTGCTATAAACAACATTCTATTGCAGTGCTCTTTCTAGCACAGGAACCTACTCATACAGAAACATGGGCATTGCCTGCGGCATGCACCATAGAGGTACAATATTCATAATCTTGCAATGTTGGATAGTGAAATGATGAATGCTTCCGTATCAGAGTTTTGTGTACTGTGAAACATGTAATAAGTAACCAATAATGAATCACTTACTACATACTTGCTCTACTACACACAAAACAAAGACCACAATGCATACAAATATGGGGCATATACAGGGAAAGTAAAGTAAGCAAAAAAGCTACAGTATTATCAGAAACTGTTCATAACCTAAATTATTATCTTCAGCACAGAAATGATTGCTGTGTTTCAGGCCTGCTTCTTCCCCTATGTATCATATGATGTGACTGAACCCTGAGGAAAGTAGCGTAAGAACATATGAGAAGGGTAAGGGCTACACATATAGTACCTTTTGAATTTTTAGTTCCTGACTGTCAGTGAAGAAAACCACCTGGCCTAGATATGTCAGTGAACAAAAAAAGAGGGACCCAGACATGTGATGTCATAAATGACATTTGTGATGTAATCTTTGATGTCATGGGTGTTAGTCCTTGCAGTGCACAGTGGTGGCGCGAGTTATGGTTACTTAGCTTACCATAACTGGCGAATTTCGGAGGTTTTTCGGTTTTACCTGTAACCATAACGTCCCTGTAACAACTTTTTTCCATTGAATTTCATAGGTTTTTAATAGCGCAACTTAACCATAACGTCCCTTTAACAATGTTTTTGTTAGTGAATATATATGGGATACATTACTCACCGTAATCGTATTTTTTATGCTTGTATCTGCTTAGATTCACATGCTGTGCATAAGCCGACATCTAGTGGAAGCTGCAGAGTATACAGTTTGTTTTTCGAAACTCGAAAAGGGGCGTCGAACTAGGGCGTGCCAGTAATACTATCCCTAGTGTGACGTCCATTGTACCCATGATCCCTCACACGTGTAGGACCCTCAGATTGTATTTTTTCTGACATGAGGTAGCATGAGGAGTAGCGTGAGTACAGAGTATCCAAGCAGATAAGATGGATAAGACTACAAGCATCCATGCGCCTTCTCTCAGAGGAGAGGAACGGCGGGTGCATGTGAATCTAAGCAGATACAAGCATCAGAAATACGATTACGGTGAGTAATGTATCCCTTCTGAGGCTTGTGGAATCTGCTTAGATCACATGCTGTGCATACATTAGCGAACAGTGTTAGAAGGAGGTGGGATGTGAGAAGGGTCATGAGCAAATAAATGTCTTAGAACCGCTTGTCCCACTTGAGTATCTGTCTTGGAAAGAGTGTCAATGCAGTAGTGATGAGTAAAGGTGCGAATAGAGCTCCATGTAGCTGCTTTGCAAATGTTGTCAAGGGGTACATTTTGCAACGAAAGTCAGAGTACCTCTTGTAGAGTGGGCCCTTTAGCGTAAAAGGCAGTGTTTTATCTGAGAGGAAATAGCAAAGTTGGATACATCGGACTATCCATTTAGAGACGGCATTCTTTGAGACTCAATCTCCTTCTCTGCCTAGAGCTATTAAGACGAACAGTTGATCCGTCTTTCTTAGCGGTCTGGTCCTGTCTACATAGTAGAGGACCACTCTCCTCATATATAGTGTGTGGAGTTTCACCACAGCAGAGCTTTTGGGTTCTTGGAAGAAGGCCGGTAGCTCAATGGACTGGTTAACATGGAATTTGGAAATTAATTTAGGTGAAAACCTACGGTGAGTGCATAAAACCCTTTTATCCTTATGTACCGTAAAGAAAGGATCCTGCACTGACAGAGCTTGAATTTCACTGACCCTTCTTATGAATGTAATGGCTACTAAGAAGGCAGTTTTATAAGTCAGGTTTTTGAGACTAGCTTTGTGCATGGGCTCAAAGGGAGGTCCCATGAGTTTAGCAAGTACCACATTAAGGTCCCAACCTGGTGGTGGGTTAGAAATTGGAGGGTGGAGTCTTTTTACCCCTTACATAAAAGCTTTGACAACTGGCACTTTCCACCATGACACCTTGTTATGGGAAGTGGTGTAGGCTGACAGAGCAGCCAGATGCACTTTAAGTGAGTTAAACACTAACCCTGCATCCAGTAAGTGGAGCATGTATGTGACAACATTGGAAGGAGTACAATCAACTGGATTGATTTGCTTATTCTGGCACCAAATAACAAATCTTTTCCACTTGTCATAGTAACAGTGTCTTGTGTTAGGCTTTCTTGATTCTTTTAGAATATCCATACATCTCTGAGGTAAATTGAGATGTCCGAACTCTATGACTTCAGGAGCCATGCTGCCAAGTTCATCGAGTTGAGCCGAGGATGCACTGTTAACCCCTCGTGTTGGGAGAGTAGGTTGTACTGGCACAGTAGTTTGATGGGGTCGCACACCACCAGTTTGCATAGGTGTGGATAGCATGGTTGTCTTGCCCACATAGGAGCAACCAGGATGAGCGTCATTGATTCCCTATGCATCTTGTTGACCACCTTCCTCATTAGAGGGGTTGGTGGAAAAGCATAGGTAAACATCCCTGACCAATTCATCCATAGGGCATTCCCCTGGGAGCCTGGCTGGGGGAACCTGGATACGAGGTCTGGGCATAGCATGTTCTCGCCTGTGGCGAATAGGTCTATATTGGGGAAACCACACTGAGAGAAGAGGTCTCCTACGACTTCTTTGTGTAGCCGCCACTCGTGTTCCTCTGGGAGGGGATCCCTGCTCAGAGCGTCTGCCAGTGAGTTGTGATCCCCTGGAACATGTTGGGATGACAGGTAAATCTTCCGTTTGAGTGCCCATTTCCAAATTTTCTGGGCAAGGTTGGACAGATTTGGCGAACGAGTGCCCCCCTGCTTGTTTAAGTAAAACATTGCAGTCGTGCTGTCTGTCAGGATATGGACTGACTGGTTGGATAAGAGGGGTTTGAATGCCCGAAGCGCTCTGAAGACTGCCAGAAGTTCTAGCAGATTGATGTGGTTCTGAGCCACTGTGTGAGACCAGAGACCCTGAGCTGTACGGTGCAGGTAGTGGGCTCCCCACCCTCCTAGGGAGGCGACTGTTGTGACAACGGCCTGTATCTCTGGATCGTAGAAGGGTTTCCCCTTCGTAAGATTCTCTCTTGTCCACCAGCGAAGACTCTGTACTAGTGTTGGCGAAACTACCACTAGATCGTCCCACTGACCACTTGCTTGAGACCACTGTTTTGCCAACCATTCCTGCATGGGTCGCATTCGCACGTGGGGAACCAGGTAAATGCAAGATGCCATCATGCCTAGCAAACGCATCGCTTTGCGCACCCTACTTTGGCGACCAGACTGATATTGAGGAATTTGCAGCAACAGGTTCCGAATTCTTTCCTCTGATTGAAAGGCCAAGCCCTCTTGGGTGTTTAGGACAGCTCCTAGGAACTGTTTTGAGGTGCTTGGCACCAGGCTTGATTTTTTGTTGTTGACTGAGAAGCCCAATTGGAAGAGGAGGTCGATTGTCCTTTGAATATTTAGACTGAAAATTAAGGGGGCTTCCCCTGTGATGAGCCAGTCGTCCAGGTAAGGGTAACACTGAGATTGCCTCCCTGCATAGGTGCGCTGCCACCACCGCCAGTACCTTGGTGAATATCCTTGGAGCCGAGGCTATACCGAAGGGCAGCACGTTGATCTGGTAGTGCTGGTTGTTGATTTTGAAACGCAAGAATCTTCTTTGCGCTGGGAACATTGAAATATGAAAATAGGCATCTTTCATATCCAATGTTGCCATGTAATCAGTCTTTTTTAGTAGGGGGATTACCTCTTGGAGTGTAGTCATGCAGAATTTTTGTGGCTTGACATACTTGTTTGCAGGTCGCAAATCTAATACTGGGCGCATTGTCAGATCTTTTTTGGGCACACGGAAGTAGGTTAAATAAATACCCCCGTTTACCTGGTTGCCTGGGAAGAGTTCCATGGCGTCCTTTGCTAGCACAACGGCGATCTCCTCGAGGAGGATCTTCTGATGTTCCAGCGAGTGTACCTTCTGTCACGGAGAATGGTCGTGGGGGCGCCCTAGCAACTCTATGCAGTATCCTCCGGACACTCTGGACAGCACCCATCTGTCCAAAGTGATCCCCTCCCATGCCTGGGTGAAGGTGGAAATGCGCCCCCCTACTGGGGATGCATGGGAGGGGACCTGAAGCGGAACGTCACTACTTGTTGGGTGGCGTACCACCTCTGGTGGGGATGCCACTACCCCTAGTGCAGCCCCTGCACTGCCCTCTGGTGAAGCCCTCGGAGGATTGGGATTGATTGTTATGCCATGAGGTTCCCTGATTCTGGTAATAGTTTGTACCCCTTGGGAACCTTGGCACCGAAAGCGGCGAACATTGTTGTTTCCCCTCTGTCCAGAGGGTTTATTGGTGAGTTGGCCAAGAGATTTTAGGGTCTCGTACTCATCCTTCGCCGTCTTTAAAGCTTCCTCCACTGCCTTGCCGAATAGTGCGTTCGGCTCCACAGGCACATCTATGAGGGTTGCTTGGGTTTCAGGTTTGAACCCCGACTGCCTCTGCCAAGCGTGACGCTTTATAACAGTGCCTTTGGCGATTAACCTTCCAGCATTATCTGCTGCATCAAAGTTTGTTTTTAGCATGCAGCCTGATACAGACCTTACATCTGCTGCCAGTTGAGCCAACTGGCTCTTAAAGGGTTTGGGTGCGGAGGATACCAAAGGGGATACCTCTTCCCACTGATGGCAATTGTAGCTTGCCAAAAGGGTGGCACTGTTGGCAATTCGTGCCCGATAGGCAGACGTGGAGGCAACCTTTCTACCCAGAGCGTATAGTCTTTTACTTTCCTTATCAGGAGGTGCTTCCGAAGAAGTAAGTGGTGTACCTGCTCTCTTTCTGGTGGTTGTTACGACCAGGGAATCCGGTTTTAATTGGCCCCTAATGTACAGGGGATCAGAGGGTGCGGCACAGAGCAATTTCTCGACTCGCGGATTAACCGCTCAAGTGAGATTCAGGGTTACTAGCGATGGATTAATCCTACGCTGGATGGATTTTAACAGAGGAATAGCCTGAGTAATGGCTCTCTTGTCTTCTAGGATTTCTTCAGCAAAATCCATGTCGTCTTGGAAACCCTGTGTGTCGATATGAAAATGGGCAACTGCCTTAGCCAATACCTCATTGAGGAGTGGTTGGTTATCTACAGGCAAGTCACGCACTGGGGGGGTCTTTAGGAATCGGGGAGTCAAGATTGTAGGCTTCAGCCTCATCCTCCTCCTGGTCCTCGTTATCCCCATAATAAGAGACCCCTGTCTGGTCATCCACCAATTGAGGTTCTGCTTCATCACAATATGAACCGGGGTGGTAAGGTTCAACCACAAAGGAGTCTGTGACCAAGCTCTGAGCCGGGGCATCAGAGCGGAGTTTCTTAGCAGGGGGCTGAGAGGATTTAGGTATTGCCTTTGACCCCGAGGCGGCAGAGGTATCAGGGGTGTTGGAGTAACTATGAAAATAATTAGGGTCCTTTTCATAGAAGTCAGCCATGAATCACATCTGTCTCGTGACCCCATCAATGTCTGCTGAGTTCCATTCTTTAGAGCTAGGAATAACAACATGTTCTGGTTCTTCATCAGTGCCCATATCGTGAGCAGTGGGAGGAATTTGTTTACTTTTAGTGGTAGGATCTGAGACCTTGGACTTCCCTATTGATTTAGGGTCTTTCTGCTTCTCCTTATGAACATGGTGCTCTGAAGATGACTTTTTATGTTGTTTATCCCCCTTCCCATGACTAAGAGTGTTTTCCAGTTATTTTTAGGGGCCTCCGAGGGATTTGACGCCCCATGTCGAGATTCGGAGGTGGTATTTGAGGAAGGACGTTGAATCTCAGGTGTAGACGCTACGCGTCTTGACTCTGGAGGATAGAGGGCGGAATCGTCATCGGACGATCGGGCCTCGGGGACTATTGATAGTGCAACACGTTTATCAACAGAAGACGGTTGGCCTTTGTCATGAGGCGAACGCCCAGAGGACACAGATTTGTTGGACCACTCTCTTGGTGTCTTCCGTTGCCGATCGCTCGACACGCATGTCGAGTCACGGCCAGGGCAGATGTGCTTAGTGGAGGTAGTATGTGTAGCACTCTTGCCGCCGGTTGTTGACCCCACAATGTGGCCGCCGGCCAGTCCTTCGGGGTCGGGGGCCTGCGTGTGGGTGTCCGAAAGTCACCCCTCTGCCCTCGCCGTCCGATTCAGCAGCGTTGCTGCCATCGCTGAATGTCCCCTCGACTTCCATGGCCTTTAGCTGCCTGGCGTAGTGGGCCCAGCGTTTAGTTGAGCAGTCCTTAAGGGTTTTGGCTTGAAGAGCTTGCAAGCTCGACAGGTAGCCTCGGGATGGTCTTGTGGGAGAAACAGATTGCACGTATTGTGCTTGTCCACCCAGGGAAACTTCCTGTTACACTTTGGCCAGAATTTAAATGGAGTACTCTCCATACGTTAAAAATGGCAACTGGCGGGTATATGTACGAAAAGGTGGGAAATAAGCCTGTATGACCACTCCCCACCTCTCCCTACTGTACAGGGCCGAGGCCAGAGGCCTTCCAAAGCCCGAGTACGTTGTGGCAGTTCTCAACGTCTGGCTTCCTCAATCTTTACCGGCGTCGATCTTCGGCGTATGGTGGAAGTGAATGGGGAAGTATTTAACGGTAATTGTAGTATAAACGGCGATGAGCCGAGAGAACTCAAAGCCCCTTTTCGAGTTTCGAAAAACAAACTAATACTCCACACCTTCCACTAGATGTCGGCCTATGCAGCATGTGATCCAAGCAGATTCCACAAGCCACAGAAATATACATATAAAGACCTAGACTTGGTTGTCGCTGGAATGCCGACACCCCAGTGGTGGAACAATGAGAATTTTGTATTGGGATCTCCCTTAGTGGTTGCAGTGACACGCTCAGTTGTCCATCTTTTGCTGAAGAGCAAAACGCAGCACGTCTGTCTCCCGTGCTAACAAATATGAAATCTTTCTCTTGACTTACTGCAATGTTACTTTAACAAGATTCCCAGGGTGTTGAACTCAGTGTCTCTGCTCCCCATTCCCCACAATGGTCAACTGCATGATACTGAACCCCATGATTGTGTAGCTATTTCTGATGTATTGACACCCTGAACTGATGTTCCTATCCTTAAGGCAGATTTGCTCTACTTCCTTGATGGGTAGGGTTATCGATATCAAAACGTGAAACTGGTTGCGAGGTACGTGTTGTATGCACCTGGGGAGGGGTGGGAAGTTACCTCAAGTCACTCTTGCACAGGTTAGAGGGCTGGTGACACTCACAAGAAAGGATTCCTGACATTGATAGATTCAACTATTAAAAAAGACCACTATGTGAAGGCTTTCCTAAATGTGATCAGCGTGGTACCTGAAAGGATAGCCATCATCAAGAGCAACGCTGGTCAGTCTGAAAGGACACAACTAGTTGATGCAATGATTTTGCAGATATAACAGCAAAATTGGCTGCTGCATCTGAATATGATTACATTCTCGCTATTAAAGTCAGTCTGGACCGCCCCCGATATAAAATCGGGAAGAGTTGGCTCGAATGTCAAAAAACTCCTTGTGTAAAAAATGACAAGGCTATGGATTACATGGCAACTCACTTTGGCAAAATGAGCAAAGTCAATTAGTGGCACCAAATATACTATTGCCACATCTCGTCAGTATGCACCATGACCAGGCTCATGTAGGGGAAGGAAGGGATGATTGCATCGTCGAGCAAGTCCTGGTTTGCCCTGGAATACTCTAAAATGGCTCAAGATGTGGGGTGAAAACACTCCCGACTTCCTTGAACGTGCAACAATTTGCACAGTCCACACCATCTTCAACCAGCAGGTGTGGTGGAGAGACTCAATTATGTTATAAAGAATAAGCTTGCAAAAATATGCCCAGAAACAGGGCTGAAGTGCCAGATGTCCTACCCCTTGTGTTGTTCAATATTCAAAGTACCCTCAGCAGGAAAAAGGAGCTCAGCCCCTACAAGATATTATACGGGTGGCCTACGAGGGTAACCTTAATCTCCACTCATAAAAACGGTTGATACCCTAATAATTTGTCGGCAGTAAAATGCAGGTTATGTGAAATTCTTAAATTCTTTTGCCAGTTTTGTCCATATCTAGGTCAAGTCAGCTCTGTCTGGAGAACTGCTTGTGCCCAGCAACTTTCTACAACTAGGAGATTTTGTTATGCTGAAGATACAGAGGACATCTGCTTTGTCTCCCTGTTGGAAGGGGCTGATTGGCTGTTAGTACAAGGGCACCCGACGTGAGTCCACGCAACAATACTCCAAGTGGGCTGCAGCACCTGCAAGCTGAAAAATCAAAATGTCAGTTCTATGCATCTCAGTTGTAGTCTATAAACTCTCTTATGCCTCTTCTTCTGAATTGATGCAAAGCTATAATCTCACCAACATGGTCATCAACTATGAGATTGAGACAAGACCATGGTATCGGAGACAGCAGAAAGCCTGCTATGTGTCCCAGTGGGGTTCTTCCCTCTCCTTGTGACTGGATTATTACTGTTATAATTGGTTATTTATAACACGCTTTATACTGAAAAGGTTTCTAAGCGCAGACCTGGTTTCAAACCTATGTTGCTCTGAGTCATCTTGCTTCCAAGACTATTGCCTTGCTACTGAGCTATACTACTCTTTGGATGTCAGATGAGGGCTACCTCTGTCTTAAATACTGAATCACAGACCTCAACGCTGCCCACCACTTCTTTTTGCCAAATACAACAGTGGTGGTGAAAGAAAGTGTGGCGAGCTATAATGAGGGCCGAGACCCTGATACAGTATTCCTACCGAAAGGATTCCATCGTTTGCTGTACCAGCATTGAGGATCAGAGTGCAGTGTTGGGAAAGGACTATAATAATTTTATGGACGTATATTGCTATCTACTAATTACTTTGACTTCCAGAAATACAGAAATAGTACAGAGGTGGTAAGGGTGTGTTCTAACATCACTCATGCTTTATCCAATATAACACAATCTTGGATAATCAACATGTATGTTAAACCAGTATCTAGTTTTGCATACATTTTAGATCAGGGTTTTGATATATTATTCTAAACACCACACTGGCAACAATGATTTTTACCATCCCCTTGCCTGCATTCCAGGTCACAACACAGTTTCCCAAGTGTAAGGAGTGGGCTGCTATCCGCCTGCAGCAGCAGTCTGAGATGTTGGGTAAAGAAAGAAAAGGTAAGCAGCCGACCCATTACTGCAGGAAATCTCTACAAGAACTTGTTTGTTCTGAGAAATTTCAGCGCAAAGTTGCAGGCATCCAGACTAGTGCCAGCATTTGAACGGGCTGAAGTCACACAGAGCTGAACTTTACCAGTTCGGCACATTAGGATATCCATCGAGGGAACTGTATTACTTACTCATTTGTATAAAAAAGAAATTTGTGGGGTCAAGTTTTGAACACACACGTTTTTAGCAACTACATCAAACATTCAGGTCCAGATATTGAAGTTCAGAATACCTAAATTATAATTCTGGTATGGCAAATGGGCTTAACAACTTGATTACAATTTCTCTTAAGCCTGCAACGCAGTGACATTTAGTGGCATCCTAAGAAACTGTAAAATGTTTACTAATCAATGCCAGGCCTGCAGTGGCACATGCATGGGCTATTTCTGATGCCATTACCCATCAGGTTGATTTAATTTGTATTATAAACACTTGGTTCAATGACTTAACATATATTTGATATTCTTCTACCAGAAGGATATACATTATTTCATCAGGATAAAGAGGGGTAAGGGGTGTAGCAGTAACTGTTTCAAATGCTCACAGAGTGAACTAAAAAATGCTTTATTTTTTCATTGCATTGAAATTGAGCATAAACAGAGTATCATCCATACAGCTTTTTGTTGTATATAATCTGCTGGGGTTAAATTAAAGCTTTATGCAGGAACTTATTGGTTTTATAACTGATGCCTGTAATTTCTTCTTCCTCGTCACTTTTTATAGGCAATTTTAATCTTCTTGTGGGAGTGTGGGGGGCGTCGGGGAGATAAATCTTGTTCACATTTCAACATATTTCAATTCTTTGATATAATGAATCTGAAACAAAATTGTTGTCACCCCAACCCACATAAAAGGAAAATGTTTAGAATACAAACTGTTCTAAAATGAAATATGAGTTTGATGAATAATACATATTTATCACTATCCATCACCAACAGTTCAATAAATGCTACCTTTAGCAGTTTTCAAAATATAGTAAAATCAACAATTGACAATACTACCCCAGTACAGGTTCGGACCTTCTGCCCCATAGTTCACAGAGGAAATAAATATACGAAGGAAAGAAGGGAGACGCTTAGAACATAAGTGGCGGGTGGTGGCGCTGTTGAACAGCCAGCGGATGAGTATGTGAGCCTCTGCTGCTCCGCCGGAACTGCTGCAGACATCCTGCAGTTAAAATCCTGCTTGCCAATGATATCCTGTGGTTAATTTGTCAACCAGTGAGAACGGAAGATCTCTGCTTCATTTAGTTTGGCTTCTGCAAGCATTCGAGGCCCAAGAACCTTGTGGCTCCGGGCCAGTGTCTAGGTGCTGTGTGCCTAGTCGGGAGCCATTTTGGCGAGTACCCGGAGTGCTGCTAGGCCACCGGGGCAGCAAAGAAGATCACACACCTTCCAGATGTTGGGGCTTATTGGAGTACTGTGGAGGGCAGGTGCAGCCAGCGGCGACCGGAGGAGTGGGCGCTCGGAGACCAACTCAGCTGCCACAGTGGCAGCTTGACAAGAGTGAGGTGGGTCGGAGGCAGTAAAGGCTGGTGTTAGGGAGAATTCCCTGTTAAGGCTAATTTCCCAAACCTAGTGAGTCCCCCAGCAGCTTTGCTGGATTTTTGGGGTTTATTTTTTTCTCCTGCTAAGAGTGAGACTCTTTTTCTCCCACTCTTAGACATGATTTGAGAATGCCCTTTGACTATGTAATGTGTTTTATGGGCTATGGGGTCTTTTACTCCATAGGGCTTCATGTGTTTTTGGGTATGTGTGTTACACAACACCCTCAGTGCAGTAACACAGGGGTGTCATAGTGACCCCCAAATATAGACTCCATGTTCTGGGACTGACTACTGTCTCCCAGGGCATGTAAAGTCACCATTGGCTTTACTAGTCTCAAATTGTGAACAGAACCAGTACAAACCATCATATTGTGGAAGTACTGGTAGGGGTAATTCGATTGCCCGTGCCTGTTTTCCAAGGGGGCACTGTTCAGTCCCCCCTTGTTGAGTTTCTGGCTAGTGGCAGTGGATACCACGCGAAATATTCCACCGGACTATATTTCCTATGGGATTTTCCCATTCATTTTAAACGCATCACTTTTTGGTGCAATGTTAAAGATACCGTCGGGTTATTTAATATTTATTCCCCGGTTGGGTCTTTTTGCCAGGACTCAGTTTTAAAATGGCGTTTGTGTTCGCCTCTGAAACTCTAACCCAAGTCGAGCCCTTTGTTCCACTTTTTGGCGGGCTTCTCCACAGAAGCCCTCCAAATGGTGCCACTCTGTCTGGGGTCAACAGGATGTGTGGTAGGGGGATTAGGCACCCTGGACTGAGTTGCCTTGGCAACTCAAGTCACACTCTTGTGTGATTGGTCCAGTGGTGAGCCTCCCGGCTCACCACTTAGCATGTTTGAGTGACAGCGAGGCTGATGAATGGGGGTTTGGCTGCATAAAAGCAGGGCTTTGGGGACTGGAACTTCAGAAGTCGCCACAGACCCTAAAGAATCCGAAGAGGGGAGAAGCTGAGCCATCTACGATGATGACACCACCGGTGGAGCCCGGCTGTACGAACTCACCACTTCCCCGACGACAGAGGAGATCATCTTCCAGGAGAGTCTTCTGTTTGAGCTGGTGGGACCAACCAGTTCGCCTTTTTCGCCTTACTGGATCGTCTCGTGGTCGAATCGCCCATGCCAAGCACCCCGGCGACCGGATAGCCACGCTTCACCACTACTGCGAATAAAAGGGTTGTACCTTTTAACCGGGAAACTCCACGGCTGGTTTCTTCCCTGGCAGTGCAACGACCTCCAGCTTTCCTCCACGTCGAGATCTTCTCTTCCCCTGGACGAAGCTCTGACTTGCACCCGCTGCCAGGAACAACTGCCCCCGCTGGAGCTTTCTCACCATTTCAGGTACTGTGTCCCGCCTGGTCTCCCTTGCAACAGACTGTCCAAGGTGTCCCGTAAATACTGGATCTCTATCCTGGGGTGACCTCGGACCTGCTAACATTACCTTTCTGACTTGATCCAACCTCTTGACCTTTCTGCAAAGACTTTGAGTGCATTTCCACTGTGTGATCTTGGGCACATTCCGCCTTGCTCTCTCCAAGAGTGGGCCTGGCCTATGAACTTTTTGTTCTACAGTAGACCCTGCCTTTCTGGACTTGCTGTGGTTTCTTAAAAGTGTTGGTACTGTGTGATTTTCCTATTTGCTTTTTCTCTCCCTTTTTAAACAAAGTATTGGAGTGCCATCTACTGTTACACGCTCACCTCTGTTTTGCTAAATAAGTGGCGTCTTAACCTAGACTTGTCGAATAATTAACTAGGGAGGTGTATATACTTATAGTGGCTGTGTTTGAACTTGCTTGACATATTAGTGCCAGTGTATTTTTAGAAGTGTGTTTTTAAATAATGATATACTTTTATGCCAAAGCTCTGGTCAGTGTTTGCATGTGCTACTGTATTTTTAGCCCTATTGTGTATACTCTATATACTGCCTAACTCTTCTTGAGAGAAGTCTGACTGCTCAGCCACAGCTACCAGGTAAATCTGGGTGGTGCAGACTGCTACCAATTGGGTTTACTGCTTACTCCTGTGGTCTTTTGCAGTGATCCCCAAGGGAACTGCACAGGTTTCTGCCTAACTGCTGGGGCAGAGGATGAGGCAATATGTCGGCTCCATGTGCAGCAGGAGCGGGAGAATGACCTTAGAGGAGTCCGCGTAAGCGGGCCTGACAAGTATTGTGACTGCAGTGCCTGCGGGAGCTGCGGTTGCTGGCGGCGCCTCACTCGCAGCGAAGAACAGCACACTTGTAGCAACATGAACACTGCTGCAGGCCCGGCCACGGCGATAGTGGGCAGACCGCATCGAGGGCGTCCTCAGACGCGGCAACGTCGTGAGCAGGAGCTGGCCTTGTGAGCACCGTGGCCGCGTGCATACCAGGCCAGCTGCTGGAGGATCAGCTGGGCCCAAGGACACTAAAGTGGGAAGAAAGTGCGGGGCGTGGCAATGAGCCCCAAAGCACCAGTGGGGTTATCTCGGACCAGGCGGGGGGCTGCCCGGGAGTGCTGACCCAGAAGTGAAAAGCAGAGTCTGCTACTGGCAGCACGAAATGGCTGCATCGGTTGACTAGTGGGTGTGAGCACACAGCAGAAGAGACACTCAATGGTGCAGGGGAGGCGAGCCAGGTGAATTTGGGGCAGGATCCCGGCAAAGACACTTCTAAACCCTGCACATGTTTGCAAATCCTGGACCGTGATGGGCTGGGACTTCTCTCGCCCCTGAGACATATTTGGCACCAGTCAGGGGGGCTGGGGTAACCGGCAGAGGTTGTCCAGGGCCTTGGGCCACTAATCTGAATGACTGAATGAGGCCCATGATCATTTCGGGAGCAAGCTAGTAGCTGAAAGGCATCCTATGGTTACACTCCTGTGACTTTTAAAAGGGGGCCCTGGGAGAGGTTCTTGGTGTGTAGGGTAATTTGTTCACCCCTCAAGGCCGGCAGCTGAATGGGAGGGGGCACTAGTGGATGGTGTGTCCCCAGGAGGGGGGCGCTGGCTCTCGGCCCCCTTCCAACGTTAGCAGGCACATCCCGTTGGCCTGAAGTGGGGACTGTGGATGATGATAGCAGTAGCGGCAGGTACAAACTTTGCAAACTCAAGACAGTGGTGCGCACAGGAGCTTGCATGCTTGGGGTGAGGAGGAGTGGTTTAGACCAGGGCTAGCCACGCATAGCGTCATGGTCAAATATAAAACCAGGAAAGTGGGGCTCCAGAACAAAATGGACCAGTACACAGTGAGCTGCTTTCTGCCCTTTACACCCCCACACACTGGCAAAAGGAAATGGGGGAGTGGAAGCGCAGGATTCTCAGATCTCACTTGCAGAGGTAATGGGAGCCCATAGGGGCATCTAGAGCCTCAGTAGAGGAAAACATTGATGGTCTTTCGGCAGAACTATCTTTCCTGAGGTACAACTTGCAGAAGCTCGCCTTGAGGGTGGAAGAGGCAGAGCAGCGCCTCTCAGACTCTGAGGACGCTCGACGACAGCTGGAGAAACAAAGAGCGGCAGTCTCCCAGAGACTGACCCACCTGGAACTGAGCAGAGGCCAGCAAAAGGAGGTCACGGCGCAACAATATCTGCATCCTCGAGGTGCCTGAAAAAGAGGGCGGCCCAGTATGGAGCTGTTCTTGGAGCAATGGCTGGACGACCTGTTTGCCCCCCAAAGAAGCTTTCAAAATTCCTTTCAATAGAGAGCACATAGGATCATCCCCCAATACCATCATTGCTCGACTTTAGAATTTTAGGGATTGGGATGCTCTGCTGCAGATGGCGAGGGCCACCGGCCCAATTACTTGGAACAGTCACAAGATAGGTTTTTTCCTGGATTACACCAGGGAAGTCCAGAAAGCCAAAAAAACTGACATCGCTAGAGGTCAAATACACTCTCTTCTTCCAAGCACAGTTGAAGGTGTACAACAAGGGGAAGGTTCCCTATCTTCAACAACCCTAAAGAAGCATGGACCTGGATGGAAACTCAGATCTTGTTGGTACTTGGACCCAGATGGCCAGGGGGCCGGGTGGGTGGGCCCAGGAAGGAGGCAGTGCCTGGGGCAACACCACTTTTGTTTGAATCACAGACCACAGAGCAACCTGCCAGCTCACACACTGTGCCAGAGACCGGGGCAATGGCTGAAATAAGCGCCACTTTGTCAATCCCGACCCAAATCTAGTTGCTTTATCACAGTATGATCACTTTTTTTAGCTGGCACCCGGTGGGGGGGGGGCTGAGGCTCATAACGGCTGTTTCAGCGGGGACCCCGCACATGCTTGGCTGTTGTTCCTTGTGTCCGTTTGACGTGAGACTAGGGCGATGTGTGTTCATGTTGATGGGGAGGGAGAAAAGAGTACGGGGTGTGGGTAAATGGGACGTTTTTATGGTTGGCAACTGTTGGCATGTCTTGCTTGAGGAATCTCTATGTGGGCACGGGGGATTCGGAGGCTGGACGTGGAGGGATGCGGGGTAGAGGGCATTTTTGTCTGCGTTCTATTTTTTACACAGTTTCTCAGGGGTGATGACACATGGGAGGACAGTCTTGCTGCTGACCTGAAATGTAAATGGGCTGTGCTTTAGCGTCAAACGTAGGCTGGAGCTACAATTTATCAATAGGCACACGCCTGACAGTGCACTTCTTACAGAAACACACCTAGCTGGGACAGACTGCACATTTTTTAGATGAACTAACTACATAATGGCCTTTCATGCTGGCTTCTCGAGAGGCTCACAGGGCATGCTCATACTCCTACACAAGGGGCTCCCATTCCAACTTGCGGAGATGAGATCTGATTCTAGGGGGAGATTTGTCCTGGTGAGGGTCAAACTTTGGGGTTGGTGGGGTCACCTGGGGTATAGTGGCAGTGTACGCACCTCCGCTGCTGGCGCTTCACCTTCTCACACACCTCCAAGCCCAGGCGGGCATAAAAGGCTCGCGGGGGATTTTAACAAGGTCATGGACCTGGGTCTGGAGAGAACCCATATTGGAACCAAGAATCCCAACCATCCCACTAAATTGGGCTCGTATGCGATTGCACTGGGCTGGGTGGATACATGGAGGAAGTTGCATGCATTGAAACGAGGATACTCATTGTTCATGGCTCTATGTCACGGATAGACTATTTCTTTGTCTCGTCCAACATTGCACACAGTCTAATATCTGCAAAGTTATTGGCCATAGGGATCTCATATCAGTCCCCACTGGTCATTGAGCTCAAAAGTGGGTGTGCCAAGCCTACAGCGGGGTGGCACCTATAAACCTACTATTTAGGGGACCCCGGTTTTGTGGAGGAACAACCCAACAAAACGTTGGAATACCTCACCTTGAATGACAGGACTGTCGACAGTCCCATTACCCTGTGGGAGAGCTAGAAAGAAGTGCTCAGAGGGGAGGCACTCTCACTGGTGGCGGCTAGGTGTAAACCACATGCTCAGGAGGTGGAAGAGGTAGCAGCTAGGTGGGTTGAAGAAGCATTTCTCGCATCAGGGTCAGTGGCCTCACAAGAGGCTTTGTCTACGGCGCAGTAGACATTACATAACGTGGCCTCAGACAACGCTAGAGCAGCACACCGCACCAGGCAGAGTGAAGAGCCATGAATCCAGTGACAAAGGGGGTAAGATGCTAGCATGGTTTAAGAGACCTGGCAGGGAGAACAGACATGCAAGTGCCATACAAGATGCACAGGAGACAGAGGGGGGGCGGGGTCATTAACTCAGGACGCAGACATTGCAGGGGCATTTTCCTGATTTTTTTTTGAGGCACTGTACAGTCCTCCAGCGCTCTCGACCCCTGATGGATGAGCTGCACGCTCTCGACTCAGTGGCTTTACCCTGTCGTAGAGCACAGCAGGCATTGGGCATGGAGGTGGACATCTCCGAAGAAGAGAAGAAAGGTTTGTTGCTCACGGATATCTTGCTTGTAGTTTGTGAAATAATTATTTCTGACACCTTGGTTAGTATGAATTACTTCGTTTATTGTTCGTTGTTTTTCTGGGTGATTTTTCCTTTTTAAAAATACATGTGTTTATGAAAAACACTCTTTGGAACTTGACAAGCAAGTTAAGTCAGCCGACACGTGTTTCGACCTTACGGTCGTTCTCAAGGCCAGTTGCGGTTTGCTGTGTGCCCAAAGTGGGGTTCTGTAATACAAACTGTCCTTTACGGCAGTCCTGGCTCCTGTTGGGCCCTCTATGTTCCGTCTGGTGTCCTAGGCGGTGCTCCGGTGCTTCTGCACACCGCGCTGGGTGCCGCCATTAAAAGCTGTTAATGGCGGCACCCAGGACAGTTTGTATTACAGAACCCCACTTTGGGCACACAGCAAACCGCAACTGGCCTTGAGAACGACCGTAAGGTCGAAACACGTGTCGGCTGACTTAACTTGCTTGTCAAGTTCCAAAGAGTGTTTTTCATAAACACATGTATTTTTAAAAAGGAAAAATCACCCAGAAAAACAACGAACAATAAACGAAGTAATTCATACTAACCAAGGTGTCAGAAATAATTATTTCACAAACTACAAGCAAGATATCCGGGAGCAACAAACCTTTCTTTTCTAATTTACCAAACTGGGGCTTAGGCTAAACCCCAAAACCGCTCCTGTGATCTTGCCCAAAATCGCAATCACAGCATAATTGGAGCTTAGCACTGGCAGGTTCCATTCCTAGAGCCTAAAACTCACCTCATCTCCGAAGAAGAGATTGCTGAAGCGATTGCGCAGCTTCAGACGGGTAAAACTGCCAGTGGCTTCCAAGTGTAAGTGTGAAAGCGGCTGAGAGGGCTGGTTACTAAACCACTGCACCGCCACTTTGTACAATGCAGGAAGGACGGATGCCTCCCTCCAGACCTCAGGAAGGCATGTATAGTGGTCCTTCCGAAACCGGGCAAGCCACGTGAGCTCTGTGCCTTGTATAGGCCAATATCACTGATCAATGGGGAAGCCAGGATTCTGGCGCCAGTCCTGGCCAACTGTACACTGAGGATAATCTGCTATCTGGTTCACTCTGACCAATGCTGGTTCATGCCCTCTAGAGCCACATGCATGAATATACATGGAGTACATTTCACCATAAGTCAAGCTGCCGCAATACCAGCTCTGCTAGCTCTTTTAGTGGTAGACTTTGAAAAGGCATTTGACTTGTATTGTTGGGATTCACTTTGGGAGCTCATGGGTAGGATTGGGTTTGGGAGGAACTTCTTGTCCTAGGTCGCCTTCTGTAAAACTCCCATGAAGCAATGTTCAGTTAATGGGGTGTTCTCTAGGACCTTCTCCATGGGGCAGATAACTAGACAGGGGTGTCTCCTTTCTCCTCGGCTGTTCACGCTCGCCATAAAGCCAACTTGGAACGAATTCCGACTGTGCAGGATTTAAATGGCCCCCGGGGGGAGAACACTGTCTCGCTTTACGTGTATGACCTTTTGATTTATACGAGCAACCCCTCAGCCTCATGGCCTGTTGTGACTGGCATACTTACACACCATCAAGGTTTTAGCGTGCCAAGAATAAATTGGCAGAAATACATTCTTTTTCTGATAAAAGGAGCTGAAGGCACAAACCTGAGACTGCCCTTATCCGATCGCGGTCTCAGGCTTCAAATATTTGGGTATTCATGTGGGTTCATGCTCCTCCGACTTTCTCCGGCTTAATCTTTCCCCTGTGATGGACAAATCCGTGCTCGACACGATGCACTGGCAATCTCTCCCATTGACTTTACTGAGGAAGGGGGCTCTCATTAAAATGCTAGCTGTCCCTAATTTTCTGAATGTGCTGCAAAATGCACCACTCCTTGTTCACAAACGTGTTTTCGCTACCATCGTGGGCACCCGTTGTGGTTTGCGGTTGGGGGGGTGGGAGCGGAGAGCAGCAGCGAGTTGCTCTCAAGACACTACAGAGGTTAGTATGTGAGGGTGGAATCGGTCTTCCTAATCTCCAATGATACTACTGGGCTGTTCAGCTCGGAAAAGTGACTTATTGGCTACACAGCGACCTTAGACTTCCCCACATCGCACTAGAGAAGGGATGGATGAGGGTGGAGGTCACCTAGACAGGTGCTTGATGGGGCGGGAAAGGGGTCCTCCCGCCAGTTATATGGCACACCCGACAGGTATGGTGGACGCACATCAGAACGTAGGGTGGAGGTTGGAGAGGGAGGGCTCCCCTGGACCAACCCATCTGACACTATGCACACCTACCTGAATTGATCAAGATGGGGCACTGTGGCATTAGGGAAGCAAAAGGGACACAAGTCCTAGCAGGTGTGATAGAGGAGGGTTGGCTCTGCCCGTTTTAGATGTTACAGGATAGGTACAGTCTGCCAGGTGGGGAACAATTCAGGTATATACAACTGGCACATGCCAAGAGACCCCAGTTGGCTTCCCTGGATGAGATTCCTAAGTGCTCACCCCTCGAGGCGAATCTCCTTCCTGAAGATACCTCTTCCAGGGTAACCTCCACCCTATACCATGGGCTAATTGCCTTTTGAACCAAGGAACTGACCCAACTCAGGGAGAGATGGGAGCAGGAAGTGGGATACCTGGAGCCTGAGGAGTGGGTCAAGGCACTCCTGTTTCCACAGGAGATGGGGATATCGGCTAGACCGCACCTGATACAATATAAAATACTCCACCGGGACTGTATGCAAATTCAAGTGTTCTGGGGGAAATGCACTCGCTTGAAAAATTGTGCTTTCAAGTGCCTCTTGATCTGAAGATAGCTCTGTTAGGAATTTGGGTGGGGGAAGCAGGGTTTACAAAATACAAGCAAATAATTTTGGCTTTAACAATGGGGCTGTCGCAAAGGCTTATTGCAGCAATGTGGGGTTTGGCAGAACGCCCGCGGTTCAACCATTGGACTACTGAGTTGGACCGATGTTTGTCTCCAGAGTGAAGGGTTTATAATGCAAGAGGCTGCCCCCAAAAATTTCAGACGGTCTGGGGTAAGTGGGTGGGGGAGGAATAAGAAATACCATGTTCTGTTTTTGCTTTCACCCAGTACCCTGTGGACACTGATTTGGTACTCACCGGGACCTTCTTTTGCCCACTGTTATTGATGTATATATTATCCTACTGATGTCCAATAAAACAATTTGTTTTGTCGTCCCTTATGTTTTTTACAAAAACAATAAAAAGGTTATATAAAAAAATAAAATAAAGTGGCGGTCTAAGAAATCTGAAGAAAGTAGATGCACATTGAAGTTGGCAAGGGGTCAGTACTAGTGGTGCGTAAAAAAGCAGAAGAATATTACACTACAACTAATAAGTCAGCATTAAATAATCAAAATATTTATTTACACTGTTGAAAACAATATTAATTTCTTGTATGTATAATTTGATGATGGTCTCGAAGTTGAAATGTCAGAGTTCTCACAGTTCTTTATCCAAAATATTTCATCTATTCGTGAAGAAATTCCTGTGATTACGCCATCTAGAAATTTGGTGATAAAGGGGGTAACCCAACAATGTGAAGAATTTGGACTAACAGACTGTTCTTCATGTTGTTCAATAACGTCAAATTTAAAACCAACCTTTGTAGATCTTTGTCCAGCTTCTAGAATGAAAGCGTTTTACCATCTTTGGCCCACTGATTATTGAGTTAATGCATCTTTCGTTAGGATAAGGGTGTTTTCCAGAGTGTTTAAAAATAGGACATGTACGCCCATTATTTAAAAAACTATCTAGAACTGGATCAGTTATCAAATTATCATCCAGTGTCTTCTCTCCCTTTATTCTGCAAACTTCTAGAGAAGGTGGCAACGCTACAATTATACCACTGGATAAAAAAATAAATAACAGAACTAACTGGTTGTTGCAATAAGGCTTTCGAGAAGGCTGTAGCACTGAAACAACGACAATACTCATAATAGTAGACGCTCTGAAGATGGAGGCAAATGTGTGCTTGTACTATTAGATCTATCAGCGGCATTTGATGGTTTATAGTCAAAGGTTCGAAAACAAAAGGATTGAATGCAATAGTTTCGAATCAAAAGGACCAAAAAAAAAAAAATTGGAATGCACTTTTTTTGGTTTTTTGTTGCCCACCCCCCCCCCAAAAACACCCAATTTTTTGGGGAGAAACTAGTATTTTATCCTATACGAAGGCAAAAAAAAAACATTTAAAAAAAGGCATTCGCCTTTTTATTTTTCGGTCCTTTTGATTCGAAACTATTGCAGTTCGAAACAATGTATTCGACCCTTTGACTGGATACCGCATTTGATACCATCAACCATACAGTTCCATTAGATATTCCTCAGCATCGAATGGGACTTGGGAGAGAAGGTATTAGAGTGGCTTTAGTTCTTTCTCGTGAATCGTTCCCAAACAGTAGTTATTGGTTTATAACAGTCAGACATTAGTATGATAGTATACAGGGTACCCCGATGATCAAGTTTGTCACCAATTTTGTTCAATTTATATATGGAACCACTGGGGGAGATAGCATGAAACATACCATGTAAATACACCATTATGTTGTTGATACGCAGCTATACATCAAGGTCTCCTTTAAATCAGCAGTCCTACAGTTGAAGGGCTGTCTAAAGGAGATTTGTGAATAAAAAGCAACACAAGAGAGCAGGAAGAGCGTTTCAGTGCGTGGAAGCCGTTACACAGAAGCGGACTCCACCAGCTCTTTTTCTCTTGAAGTGTAGGGTGATTAGATGTTTGAGTTAGATGTCAGTTTGCATGCAGGTGTGATTTGGGTAATGGAGCTGTTGAGGTACGGGGGGCATCCTTGTTGACACAGTGGTGCGTGATGGATAGGGTTTTAAACACTACACAAGCTTTGACGGGGAGCCAATGGGGTCACATCTGGCAGCAGAGTTGTGGTCCGATCGTTTGAGGCTGAGGGCAGAGAGAAGGGCTTTGGGTTTTGGAGTAGTTGCAATTTTGACATGCTGGTGTTGGAGGTGCCTGCAAGAAGGACATTACAGCAATCGAGTTTAGAGAGGATTAGAGCTTGAGCAAGTGTGGTAAAATTACTCAGCGAGAATAGCTGCCTGCTCAAGGAGAGGAGTCTAGCAGTATAGGCAGTGGAGGATGCAAGGGCATTAATCTGTCTGCTCAAAGTTAGGTCAGCTTCGAGGTAAGCCCCCAAGGTTTTTATATGCTTTGAGACAGGGATGGAGGTACCATCTATGCTGGAAGTTGAATAAGTGGAGCGAAGGTGTCTGATCCCATGAGGGGAACTGATGACTAGGAACTCCGTTTTTTCATCTTTCAGGCATAGGTTTTAGGTGGCCATCCAATTTTGGATAGCACTATAGACTGTGTTAATTTGGACGGTATCAGTGTCATAATCACCAGAGAGCGGGACGAGAATCTGAGTATCGTCTGCAAAGTTGGTGGAGATGATTCCTCTGGAATCTAGGAGCTCAAAGAGGTTTTTTATAGCTGTTATACAGGGTAGACAAGAGACAAGATGCTTGTGGTACACCAAGTGGGGCTGGGATGGCATCCGCAGCTTAAGCCCCTATGAATACCCGCGCGGTCTGACCAGTGAGGAAGGATTTCATTCACATAGTAGCTTCTGGTGAAAAGTGTAAGTGCTAGCTGAGGTGTTGGCAAAGGGTATTATGATCAACCAAATCAAAAGCCGCAGAGAGATCCGAGTCCGAGTAGGATCGCTAGGTTGCCAGTGTCCTGTATGGAGTCCATTTGTATTTTTAAATCCACTAAGGCGGTTTCTGTGCTGTGCTTAGGGTGGAAGACAGATTGCCTTTTGCCTTGCAGGTGGTTGATTTCTAGGAATTGCTGGACTTGAGCATAGGCTAGGTGTTCAAGGATTTTTAATAGGAAAGGGACGGTGGTGATGGGACAGTAGTTAGTAGGGATAGAAAGGTCCAGCAAAGGTTTTTTAATAGAGGGGTGACCAGGGCAGATTTGATCGTGGAGGGCACTGTGCTCGTTGCGAAAGATGCATTGGCAAAGTCAGTGATGATAGGCGCAAGCTTGGGAGCGCAGAGCTTCACAATGTGGGCTGGACAAGAGTTGCCTCTACAGTTAGACGGTTTGAGTGTGCTAATGGTAGCTGCTACTTGCTCAGGTGTAACTTGACTGAATTCAAAGGGGGGGATGTTAATGGTATGCGCCTCGGTGGAGAGGGTAACCAGGTTGAGCACCTGTGACTTACTGGTGAGCAGGGCTTTTTAAGCATTGATTTTATGGAGTAATGACTCAATTTTGTGGGAGAGGGCATCATGAATTGTGGTACACCAGACTTTTTTGGCGCGTGTAATACCCACAGGAGGAATGGATGTTTCCAGCTCCTGGAGGATTGCAACTAGTTCCTTACTCGTGGAACTGGCATTGGCAATTCGGTTGTCTTAACTATCAAATTTGCAGGTGAGGACTGCTTTCTTATAGGCGAGGGCCAGACACTAATTGGGCGAGTTTTCTTTTTTTTTTTTGCAAAGGTGTTCAAGGGATCTTTTTTCTCTGCGTAAGTGGACCACATCCTCATAGAAAAAGGAGTTATTAGCTTAGTGAGGTTTTGGTATTTTGGATTTGAGAGGAGCATGTACATACAGGGCCTGGAGCAGGCATGTGTGATATAGGGCAGCCAAGACATGGGCTGAATGGATGGAGGTTTGTGCTTAAGAGTTCAGAGCAGTGAGGAGGGATGGTTGTAGGTCCTCGTGCTTCAGCTTACGTGTGTTGCAGACTGGATGGGGCTGAGTGAGATAGGCGAGATTTTGTGGCACTTCAAAATGGAAATAGTGAACTGTACAATGAAGTGACAAAGGAGTATGGGAGCCCCTCTACTTAGAACAAACATGGGACAAATACCCTGTTATGTGTAACTTCATCCACTCAGGAGGGTCCACAACTACGTTTTAACTCACTTCACTCTTCACAGATGAGAAATATCCATTTCCATATCAGTCTTTGTCCCCACCCATAAGGGCAATCCAGCATCTAAATGCTAGACAAATCTCTGAACAACCTTTGTCAGGTGGTGGCCTGAGGGCCGTGATCCAGAGGATGCTGTAGAAATGGGAGGCAATAACCCAGACAAATGAGCTGGCTTTGCCAAGCGTTGGACGTGGCCCTTGATCATTCAGAGTTTAACAGGGAACGCATGCCTGCCCCCCAAAGGTGGTAGAGGCATTTAAAGCACATGGGGGTGATGCTGCCCAATGTAAATACCTTCTTCCCCCACGCATCAAGTTTCTTACTCTGCCGATCAGGTAGGAGGGAAGGTGGAGGTCTTCAAATTGGAAGTAGCTGCCTGAAACACCAATCTCTTAGGGAAGGCATCTGTGGCTAGAAATGCCAGATCGGAGGGTGCAGGATGTTTTTTCTCAGCCAGCTCTCTGTCCAATGGCACAGCAGAAGCACGCTTTTCCCAGACCTCCAACACAGGGACCTCCACTGCCATATTGAAGGCAGGAGTGTCACCTCCTTTGTGGCATCGTTCAGAATATCACATAATTCGTATTGAATTTTTTTGTTGGACGGGGCAGAAAACCTCAAAGTGTCAGCCATTTTAGCTATCATGCACTGAAAAGCAGCTTGAGGCTTACCAGGGGTAGGTGCTGGAATGATGTCTAGCGCAGGGGGAGTATCGAGGACATTGGCGTCCTGTAGGCCCTCAGCAAACCCTTGCAAATCCCCCACCTTCCTCGTAAAACTCCTCAGGGAAATCCCTTTCTTCCATGCAAACCCGTGGTTAAAACCCAAAGGGCACCTGGTCACCTTCCTCGTCGTAGATGTCGTACATCCTGGACATGAAGAACCTCAGGGGAAGAGGAGTACTCACGAGGAGGCTCCATGGTCATGGTGCCTAGGGGTACAGTCGAGGACAAAGTCGGGCAGGGCATCAACAGCCCGGCACTTGCAGGCAGGGCCTATGGTGTGGTCCCAATGGGCACCCTGCCGGGTTGTGGAAGGCATGGTGGGGCACGTCACAGCCAAAGCCATCTGCACCATCGCCAAAGGGGCCAGGACCGCTGGTTCCTTGCGAAGATGGCAATCAACTTTCGGGGAAAAGCCTCCCAATTCCTGGAGTGGAGCATTTGGTAGGAAACATTACCCAATCCTCCTGCTCCAGGGAACCCTTGGACCGGTGACTTGGCTTCTTGGAAGAAGATGGGGTGTCAATGGGAAGACTCACTTGGTGAGCGAGACAATGCTTCTTTTCTTTTATTTTGCAGAATCAACCTCTCCTGGTCCCGAAGCTCTGCACGACCTCGACCTAGACTACAGGGCATCACCCTTCAACTTATGGATGAAAGAAAAGAGTTTTGTTGCCCATTCCTAGAGGACCTTTGGATGTATGAACTGGCAAGAACCGCAAACCTAAGTATCGTGCTCCTTGCCCAAGCAAAATAAACAAATCTGGTGCGGATCTGAGACTGGCATCGGACAGCCACAATCTGCACTTGGCTAGGAGCCCAAGGCCTTTGACAGAGTAGGCATGGTGTAGGAGAAAAAAACTCAAAGAGCGTGTTCAGATTGCCGAACATAGTCGTGGAAAATAGGAACTGAGGTCACAGCGACTCAATAGATACTGGTCCCAAAGTCATTTCCAGTGTGCGGGATGCACAGAGGCGCTGTGCGGAGCCGGCGTGGAGCCCGAAACATTTCAGAAGAGCAGCTGTGCTGGGATAGGATAATCATAGATGAGGACTCGGTGTGGGGAAGGAATCCATTAGAAAGGCTTATGATTAGACTGCAATATTGTTGGAGGTCTACCTTCTGAATGAATCGACATTTCAATACAAATTACTCGTGTGTATGACAGAAGCTATCAATGTAGTATCGCTTATTTTTAATGTTTGTGCAGTTCCATTAATCTGTTTCACCCAATTTAAAAAAAAATCTTTATATTTTGTGTGTGTTGGGGTAGGGGTTGAGGGTGGGGGAATGGGCTATAGGCGGGTTTGGGAACAAGAACCCCATAAAAAAAGAATTGGGTGAAACAGCTCAAGGAAAACTGCACAAAATGCACACAAATAAACTGACCATGAAAAACAAATGTAGAACCATCAATATTTTCCCTATGCAGTTTTATCACTAAACTAACACGTTTGCACATGTTTTATACTCAAATAGAAACATTAATAACTTGTTTAGCACATATGAATACTAACTTTCTAGCAGCGATATTATGAGCATTAAAAATAGAATAGTCAAATAATATGAAGTTCCAAATGTTAGCAATAAAGTAGTTCAGTGTATTCCCAGCATTCTATTCTTTTAAAATGTTAAAACTACAAACAACCAATCACCAATGTGTACGTATCCATTGTGGCTTAGTAAAACTTAAACCATACTTAAAATTGTGATGCTGTGAACTGGCAGAGGAGTATACTGGGGGCCACCTCCACATCCACAGGCAATGCAGTTCTTCAACTACCCACAGTGGGGACCACACAATCGGCGAAGACGGACCAATTGGAGGCAATGAAAGAAATGCCAATATTCAACCTATCAGGAGTTATACTCTCCAAAGAAGAAATCTCCATCCTCACTAAAGGCTTATCTTTTGTACCCACTAATCAAACGGACTGGTTCAAACTGGACACAGAAGTCTTCAATCTATTCAGGAGCATTAGATGAAAGGTATATTTCAAAGATAAAAACTTCTGCTCGGAACTAGATGACTCTGGCCTTAGAGTCAAATCCACATTCAACCCCACTGAGAACGGGATGCCTGGATCTCTGATAGCATTCGAGAAATGCATTTCAAAAGAAATTAAAAAACTACAGGACAAACCCCAACACAAAAGGAATAACCTAACAATAGGTGAACGCAAGGCACTGACAACCTTAGCCAAGAATAAAGAACTGATTATTAAGGCAGCGGATAAAGGTGGTGGGATTGTTATCCAAAATATCACTCAATACAAAGAGATGGTAATGCAACTACTCATTGAAGAAGGCAATTATAAAAAAACTCAGGCAAGACAACACCAGAAATCAAGCGCAAAATTTAGGAAGTGACAAGATATGCAGTAGAGCAAAACTGGATCACAGACCGAGAAGAAACCTTCCTAAACACTTTGGAAAACAGGACTCCCACACTGTATGCATTGCCCAAACTTCACAAAAATAGGCAAACCCCTCCTGGAAGACCAATTGTGGCAGGGTGTGTATCGATACTTGAACCTATCTGCAAGTTCATAGACCACTTCCTCAAGCCAGTCAGTCAGCAAAAGCCCACATACTTGAGGGATACCAGGTCTACTATAACAACATTTAAACGACTAACATTTAACAAAGATCAAGAACTCCTAGTTACCATGGATATAGTCAGTTTATATACGAGCATCCCCCCAAGAGGCAGCGGTGGAATGCATAAGACATCACCTGACTCACTTCATGCTCCAGAAGAGAGTCCCCACCAACTTTATAGTGGAACTGTTGGAACTGGCCTTGACTGATAACTTTTTCTCGTTGAATAACACCTACCTACAAACAAGTGGGACGGCCATGGGAGCAGAATTCGCACCAAGTCTGGCAGTCATTTTCATGGCTAAATTCGAGCGCCTTTATGTCCACAACACCTCAAACCCCTTCCAAGAAAAGATTACCTCATGGTATAGGTATTTCGACGATATCATCCTAATATGGAAAGGGGATGAAAACAGTCTTGTCGACTTCTTTAATTGGCTCAATACCAAGACCCAAGAAATAAAATTTACCATGCTAAGTAGCAATACAACCATCAACCTCCTGGACCTATCCATCTCAGTCAACAATGGAACCTTGATGTGCAACCTCTTTACCAAGGATACGGACAGAAACACTTTACTTCACTACAACAGCCATCACCCGAAAGGTTTGTGCGACAATCTCCCTTACGGCCAGTTCCTGAGGCTAAGACGCAATTGCACAGAATGGGATCAATATAACAAACATGCAAAGATTATGATGCAGATGAGTGGTGGGAAACAGTTGCGGCTGGGCAAAACATCAAACTTACATGCAGTATAATAAACTTCCTAGACGCAATCCTGAGCACAGATCAAACCTGAGGATACGAGACAAGATTTTATTATGTGTGAGGAAAAAGGAAAAAGAAATAAAGGGAGTGGAAACGACAACGTCAATTTAGCTTTGATTGGTGCATAACAGCTAAAGTGGGAAATTCTTGTAACAAAAGTTTGATACATGTATTAAACTGTAGTTTTACAATAAAATAATAAAAAAAAAATATATAACAAACATGCAAAGATTCTCCAAAGCAAACTAGAAGAAAGAGGATACCCTAAAAAACTCATTGAGAAGATGACAAAAAGAGCCAAATATACGCCCAGAGAGCCTGCTAACACCCAAAATGGCCGGCTCCAATTGTGACGATAGCCTCACTTTTGTATCTACCTTTGGCCCCGATACTACCAAACTCAAAGGAATAGTGAGAAAATTCTGGCCTCTGGTTCAACTAAGCCTACCTGAAGAAAAAATCCCCAGGATGGTTCTAAAAAGATCCAAAAACTTAAAGGACATGTTAACACACACCAGACAAGATAACAATGACACCGATATTGATACCTTGTATGAAATAACTTAGGCCACATCAGCATAGGCAGTTTACTCCCACGGCCTCTTACTTACTAACTTATTTCCTCTTGTTTTCTGTAGCACCCGCTTCCCCTTCACGACGGGACGGGAGCTACTAACAATGTGTTCTTCCTCCACACATGCGTGCAGGAGTTCGCCAACAACCGCTCCATTTGCACATGCGTACTGCGCTTCTAAACAAACAGCTCCACGTCCACATTACACAGCATCCCTGCCGTCTCCTCGCATCGTGGCACCGCAGGATTCTTACTTCCTGCCCCGGACCCTGTGAACAAGTAAACCTTTTGCTGAGATTTATACAGCCTTCCTCTGTAGTCATCATTAGCCACCTCCTGACCCTAGATCACAATTAGCTTTTGTGCCCTTTTTTGTCTCCACCTAATAGGAGAGCATCCATCTTTTGGGAACTCAGCTCCCACATTACCTACCGCCCTTCCAGGCCTACAACTGGGGTGATCCTTACCACCACCAGCACCTCCCAGCTACTCTTGACTACGAGCATGCTATGAAAGGTGAGCTTTGTCTCTTAAGGTCCCATGTACCCTGCTCTCACATCAACAGAATGCCTTTTATTGTAAAAACAGTGTGTAACACAACCCATTGGATTTTATTTATCCAACAGCAGTCTGATGCTGCACTGAAAAAACATGGATTATACCAACCATGCTTTACATTTGTGGACCGGCAACTGAAGGATCCACCTAGCAATACTACCCCTAAGGTCAGTCCGTGCTTTCCTGACTTTAACTTTACTTGTGGAGTACCATAATTATGGAATTTTTAATGTCATGCCCAATAGCTCTCAACCATTATTCCAGGCACTAATAGAGCCCCCTCCCACATTCTTTTAGGAAGACCTACTCCAGGCCCTAGATGAAGGCACCTTGCTGAAACATCTGAGGACCAGCACCCCAGCGTGCACCACTTGGCCCTTCCAACTACCTGATTTACATACAGAAGTCGACCATGTGTTAGGTCACCCTGTAGCCTGGCTAAATACAACCAATTGTGACACTATTAATTGTCTTCTGTTTGGTTGTATCTTGTATATGAACTAATCACTTGTCACTATAGGTGGTGGTTAGACACACATTTTAAAGCACACATTTGTTTTAGTTTTTGTACAATTAAATTGTGTTACCAACTCAGTAACTATAAAGGTTTATTGAATGTTATAAAACTACATTTTTGTAAACTGGATTTCAAAACATTATTTCTTTTTTTTTAAAATAAGTTTAAATGCATGACTATGAAATGCATGAACAGCTAAATAAATAAAAGCTGTATCTTCATTTTTTCTATTTTTGTCTGCACTTTCTATTGCTTGCTTGAGTACTACTACATACAAAAGGTATTTGAATGTATGTAACATGACAGAATAACTTTAGGTTTACAGCAATTAGAAAGTAGACCTTGAAATACAGTCTTCAGTACAACCCCCCCCCCTTGTGCTATGCTGTGAACTGGCAAGCCAGGGGACAGGTAAGGTTATACTGACCAACCTCTGGATAACCCACTAGTTGGATAGGGTTAAAAACCCAGCCAAAAAATCCATGGCTTCTATGGGCAGTTATTGAAGAACAATATAAAAGCAATCTAGTCAAATGTAAATGTTTACAAAATGGGTACAAAAATGGCTTAACAGTCCCCAAAATAGGTAAAGGCATATAAAGGCGGTTTACTGATTGTTCCCAAGGAGGTTCAGCTTTGGAATTTTGCTCTGCCGCCAATTATTCATGCAAGAATTAAATATTGGGGGGAGGAGCCAAAATGGCAGAAGGGCTAGCCACACTCCTGTGAGTCTCTGGCGACACGGCCCCAGAGCGAGAATCCTCCATGCTTATGTGACCTATGAAGGTGCTAGCAGGCTGCACACCCACAAAAGGCTGTCTTATAGGTAGGATCTTTGAGACTTGCCTTAGGCATAGGCTCAAAAGGAGACCTCATAAGTCTAGTCAAAACCACATTTAGGTCCCAACCGGGAGCCGGGTTAGAAATGGGGGATGAATCCTTTTAACACCTTCGATGAAAGCTTTAATACCTGGTATCTTCCACTACAACACATTTTGTTGTGACGTAGTGTAGGCTAAGAGAGCAGCAAAGTGAACCTTTAAGGAATTAAAAACCACGCCAGATTCTAGCAGGTGAGTCAGGTATAAATACAATATGAGCAGGAGAGCAGTCAATAGGATTGACACCCTTGGAATTCCCAGGTAACAGCACCAGACAAAAAACCGCTTCCATTCACTGGAGTAGCAGCATCTGGTGTTCGGTTTGCTCGCCTCCTTAAGTAGGTCCATGCATCTCTGAGGGAGCTGTAGTTGTCCGAACTCTATGACCCCAGGAGCCAAGCCGCTAAGTTCAGGGTTTGCGGGCATGGGTCAAGAGTCTTCCCCTCGTCTTGAGATAACATGTTGTACGGGCAACGCAGTTTCATTGGCGGAGATAGGGACATTTCCATCAGATGGGAGAAACAGGGTTGGCAGGCCCACATGGGGGCCACCAGTATCACGGTGACTGGTTCCTGGTGCATTTTGTGCACTATCTTGTTGAGTAGGGGAGTCGGGGGTGGGGGGGGCTAGGGGAGAAGCGAAAACAAATTTCCCTGACCAGATAATCCAGAGACTGTTCCCTTTGGATTGGTTCTGAGGGTACCTGGAGGCAGAATCTTGGCATTGAGCATTCTCCAGAGTTGCAAACAGGTTGATCTCTGGGAAACCCCATTGTGCGAAAACGTTGGAGACGATGTCTTCGTGTAGTCGCCATTCGTACTCTAAGGGCAGTGGGAAGTCTCTGCTGAGCACGTCTGCTAGAAGATTGAGTTCCACTGGAACGTGTTGAGACAACAGGAACATCCTGTGTTTGAGAGCCCATATCCAAATGTTCAGGGACAGTTTGGATAGCCCTGGAGAGTGTGTGCCCCATTGCTTGTTCTAGTAATACATGGCCGTGGTGCTGTCTGTGAGAACCAGGACTGTCTTCCCTTGTAACTGTTTGAAAGGCTTTCAGTGCTTTGAATATGGCTAACAGCTCCAACAAATGTATGCGGTTGTATGCCTCTTCTGGGGACCACACGCTGTGTGCTGTTTTCTGAAGCAGGTGAGCCCCCACTCTGCGAGAGATGTGTCTGTCGTGAGAGTGGCTTCTACTGCAGGGGTGATGAAGGTCTTCACCTTCAAGAGGTTTTCCCTCAACCACCACTGCAGAGAGAGAACGAGGGCTGGCAAGACAACCACCAGATCTTCCCATTGTCCGCTGGCCTGACACCACTGGCTGTTGAGCCACTCTCGCATAGGACGCATGCGCGCGAAAGGAACTAAATAAATGCAGGACCCCATCATTCCTAACAGGCACATGGCTTTGCGTACCGTCACCTCTCGACCGGCTACATATTGATGGATCTGAAACAGCATGTTTTGAACCCTCTCGTTAGAGGGGAAGACAAGGCCGTCTTCTGTCCGAATAAGATGTATATCGTCTTTTGGGTATTCAACAGGCATGTTCTTTAGGAATCCCGTTGTGAGCCAGTGGTCGAGGTAAGGGTAAACTGGGACGGATTCTCTGCACAGGTGCGCTGCTGCCACTGCCAGTACCTTCGTAAAAACCCTTGGCGCTGAGGCAATGCCGAATGGGAGTACTTTTAATTGAAAGTGCTTGTCCTCTATCATGAACTGTGTGCTGGAAAAATTGAAATATGAAAGTATGCATGTTTCATATCCAGTGTTGCCATGTAATCCCCCTGTTTCAGCAGAGGGATTACCTCCTGCTACGTGACCATGCAAAATTTTTGAGGTTTGACAAATTTGTTCGCTGGGTGCCAAGTCTAGCACAGGGTGCATGGTGAGATCCTTTTGAGGTACAAGGAAGTACACTGAATAAATACTCTTGTTTACCTGTAGAAGAGGGACGACTTCTATGGTGCCCTTTTCCTGCTCGACCTTATGCCCGAGGATCTCGACCTCTTGCAGCAGGATGCGTAGGTGTTCCGGCATCAGACGTCTTGATTTTGGCCTTCTGATTTGAGGTGGTCGGCAAAATTCTATGTAGCACCCATGGGCTACGGTCTTTAGCACCTACTGGTTTGTTATCTCCTCCCATGCATGAAGGAGAGATGTTAAACATCCTCCGACTGGGGAGGAGGGGAAGGGACCTGGATCTGAGGGTCATTTCTGACCTGAGGCCGTGGAGCCTATGGGAGTGGAATTCTGGCCTCTACCCTTTGCAAGGTGTTGTCCTGTAGGTGGATACGTGGTGGTGTTGGATCCTTGTCCTGAAGACCAGTTGGTTTCCTGAACCATACTGGTTTTGAGGGGAGCGAGATTGCGTGCGAAAGGAGCGACGAGACCCTCCCCTCTTTGTTGTGAAGGCCTTTGGGTAATCTGGTTTAACGTTTTGAGAGTCTCATGCTCCTTAGCTGTCTGAAGCGCTTCTTCCACGGCCTTGCCAAACAAGTTGGCCTCCTCAACTGGCTTGTTTATTAAGGCTGCTTGGGTTTCAGGCTTAAAACCAGAGTTCCTCAACCAGGCGTGCCGTTTGAGTAGTGCAGCCTGGGCCAAGGTTCTTCCCGCTGTTTCAGCAGCGTCCAGAGTATTTTTCAGAATGTTGTGGTTGATTTGCTTGCCTTCCGATACAATTGTGAGCAGGTTAGCCCGCATTGGGTCTGGGACCTCTTGAAGGCCCTTGTGCAACAAAATCCACTGCACATCTGAGTACCTAGCCAAAAGAGTGGTGTTGTTGGCTATTCGGGTGGAGACCTTCCTCTTTTCTTCTGCCTTCGCTCCCCCTCTCCCCTGCTGATCTGTTCTCTTGGCACCATGCACCTGGCCACCCTCTGTCCTTTGGGCCCAGGTACCTGCTCATCCTGCCACCCTCCCACACTGCCTCCGGGCCACCCCTTGCACTGGGGTCTGTATCTGTACCTATACAGCACCCCCTTTTTCTTCCTGCACTTATCAGACCTACCCTGTCTGCTGCCTTAAACCTAGCACTTGCAAATTGCTGGCTGCATTACCACTTTATTATTTATTTATTGTTATTTATCTATTTCTCCTCTGCTTCGCACTTTCCACCTCTCCCCCTTCCATGCACTTTTCCCCTCCCCTCTCTCCCATGCACTTGCACGTTCTCAATGTCACTGGGCCTAGTAAAATCACCGTTTTGTTCTCCCCTGTTCCCCTCCCTTGCCTTGCCGCGCTCTGAAACACTTGTGTACGAGCGCGATAGAAATAAAATATCAATCAATCAATGCTGCAGCAGTCGTGACCCTTTTTCCCAGTCCATACAGCATTTTGCCCTCCTTGTCAGGCGGTGCCTCCCCTGTAGGCAGGTCACCTGCTCGCTTCCTCGTAGTCGTAATTACCAGGGAACCTGGAGTGGCGTGCCCTTTAATGTAGAGGGGATCGGTAGGAGAAGGGCGAAACAATTTCTTCACCCTGGGATTAACCGCCCTGGTTTGGGCTTGAGTTAATAATGAAGGCGCTAGATGTCTTAATAGAGTTCCGTAAGGGAATGGCCTGACTAGCAGGAGGCTTTTCCTTCATTGTATCCTCTACAAAGTCCAAATCCTGAACAGCCTCTTGTGTAGTGATTTGAAAATGTTCAGCCGCCTACTTTAAGATGAAGTTAAATGCCATTTTGATCATCCACAGGTGAGGCCTGACGGGCTGAGATGGTAGGAGGTGAATCCATACACAGAGCGTCAGGGACTGGGGTAGGAGTAGGGGATGGCCAAGGTTGATTATCACCTGGATGGGTGTGTTCCCAATTGTCCATGGGATCAGCAGGACCATCCATAGGGTCCACAACGGTCTCATCATCCTGTATTAGGTATCGATAGATACCTTGTCATCTGTAAGGTCAAAAACATTATGTTCCTGAGGATCTTCAAAGGATCTTCAAAGGTCCTCTGAAAATCATCAATAGGTGTAAAAGGAAGTTCCTCACAAGGCTCTTGGGATCAAACCTCTCTGAGAAGTTAACAAACTTCTCCAGTCTGCCCATACACCCCTCAAACTTCTCTCTGAACCAGAGGAGTCGAGGGGAGGAAAGGGACCTCTGACAAATTTCCTCTAGAACGTCGAAATGTTCTTTCTAAAGTCTTGGGAAAAGACACAGGGCTCTCAGAGTACTCTTTTCGAGGCTCCGGGAGTAGTGTTGTGTCTTCAGACACGTCTCAAGGCCGTTCTTTCCGTTTCAACGTTTGTTTGGACAGTACCTTTTGTTTAAATGCCGAAGCGATCCTTGCGATACTGTCGCTGATGCTCGGGGCTTCAGGGAGGTGTGGCGGTAGCACCAGTGGCTGAGCAGTGTATTTCGGCACCTTAGGCAGTGTCGGAGCCTTCTTCTGAAGTGTCTTGACGGGCGCGTGTGATTTGGTGTTAGCGCCCTTACTTTTGGATTGCCCAGATTCATGCCGATTACGCAGTTGCGCGGAGGGCTGCCGATCATGAAGATAAGTGGGCAACACCGAAATATCGTACGTGTCCGTTGGCACTTTGGAACACTTTGACTTAACCGCTGAAGCAGAACTAAGGGTTGTGGGAAACTGGTGCGTCCCCGTCGCCGGGATGCATTGACCTCATAGCAGGACTCACGTTGCGCCTATTGGGGCTTTGGATGGGCGCTGGGGAACGAGAACATTTCGCTGTAAGGTCAATTGCCTCCGAAACTGAGCCTTGGTCATTGCTAATCCCTTCGGCACACTAAGCGGCTGTGGCGGCAGGGGAATTACTTTCAGCCTGGACATACCGTAGGTCGACCACAGCTTCAAACGGCGCGCCTTAAGAGTCTTAAGCCATAGGAGTTTACAGGCCGCCTCGTTGTGGTCGAGGGGACGACAATTGTTCCACCAACAGTGCTCGTCTTTCCACAGGTATTTTGCCTTACAGTAAGGGCAAAATCTAAATGGAGTCCGGCCCATAGCGCAGGATATATCTAGCGACGACAAAACCAAGATAAACGAGAGGGGAAAAGGAAAGTAATTCTTGAAAAGAATACGACTACCCCAACCCCTCTCTCCCTATCATAGAGGCCGGCCAGAAGGTGCGGCCACGTCGTCGGCAGCGACCACCTGATCAACAACCGTGTAAATTCCATCGCCAGCAATCTTCGGCGGTGGCACAGGAATAATCAGCCGTCAAAGGGAATGATCATAAGAATAAACTACAAAGGTTGAGAGATATAACAATAACGCAATTTTTATGAAGAGCCCCGCATTAGGGCGACCAGATGGCTGGGCGGAAAAAAACAATCTGACGGACCTCGACGCGTGAGGGATTTTGGGTACACTACACGTCATGTTAGGGATAGTGTTACAGGCACGCCCATGTCAACGTCCCCTTTCGATTCTCGAAAGACAAGATTCAATACTCTGCAGTTACCACTGGATTTCAGACTATATGCACAGCATGTAATTCTAAGCAGATTAACAAGCATCAGAAAATACTTTAACCATTTATTAGCATATACTTTGCTGGAAAATCCTCCAACGTACATTCTGCAATGGATGTACTTCTGGGTTCCGCTCAGTGAATCAAGAAACATATCCAAGTTTATTATCTTAACATATCATGGAGAAAGAGGTCTGCATATTGACAGATTTATGCCATCCCTGATTCAAATTTAAATCAATGCCATCAGTAGTAGGTCACAATAAGCCCTCATGCAGCAGGTGGAAATTCTTTAGCAGAAGTACTTTCAGACAGGACTTTGGCAGGCACCAGTGATTGTGAGGCACCTGAGATTTAATAATGTAGATACGCTCAGCCATATTTAAAAAGGCAGCCAGACTCACCAAGAGTCTCAGCAGGTTGAGTTACTTTTCTTTCTTTACAATTTAGCTGCTTTAAGTTGCTGCCTTTGCTCAAACAGCTACACATTAGAGGATGAACCTTAAGAGGCATCTCCATCAATGTATCGCATAATGCTGTTTGTAGAGGATACTGTGCAACATTAATTTAGGTTAACGAAAGGTATAACCACTACGTTTGTACATCTCATAGTTATGAAGCTCACTGTTGAGAGAATAGGAGTTAGATTTAACCGTGCTTCTTCTGTACCCGTACCTACACAATTTTCCCACTTGTGAGAATTACCTTACAAAAACGTATTTTGTAAAGTTGCTCTGTGGTTGCAAATTTCAAAAAGAAAGGCAGTCATCCATCGAGCCGGCTTTCTAGAGCATAATCAGAGTCCTCGTTTTTAGGTGCTCAGGCATGTTTCACATCAAGATGCACAGCACTCTACTTTTCGGCACATAATTCTTAAAACCATAGTGTGATCAGTTAGAGCGGTTAGTTGTATTAAGAACTTCATTTCACCCCCATTATTGTCCCCCAGAACATCAGCCTCACCTTCTGAGTGTAGTTCAATTATGTGAAGAAGGGTGCCTATATTTCTCTGGATACGGATAGGGTCAGAATGAAATCGCACAACATGAGCTCAATACTATGCACATTTATAATTTCTTTCATCCACACTGTGTAATGGTCGAATTAGCTTGATTCAATGCATTGAGATTCTCCTTTTCGTCAGTAGCAGAGCAAGACTAATCAAATCAATAAGCATCCCATTGGTGACAGGGGCATGGAATTATCTATGATCTCAGTCAATGTTTGGAGCTCTTTTTGCCAACAGTCATTGATAGCCGCACATGACCAGGTCATATGGAGAAAGTCCACAGGGCGTATTTTACATTTAGGACAACTACCCGGTTTTAATTGATCTTGACGTTTCAGTTTGACAGACAAAGAACAAAGACGATGCACATCATAGTAAGCACATCAAAGACAGGGATCGGCAGGAATGTATAAAGGAGGTTGAATGTCCACTAGATGTCAACGAGTCCCCCAGAGCTTGTTGACAAGTTAAATTCCTGGAGCATAACTCCCCCGACATTGTAAGCAAATAGGCCCACTTGAGGAGTCCCCCAACAGGCGATCTCCTCCCGAACTTCCTGACAGAGCTCCAACCCTTAAGAGGCCAAAGTCTGCCTGCTCAAGGCATCTGCTGTGACATTCTCCCTTTTGGCCAGGTGGGCTGCCGCTAGGGAGACTGTGTTGTCCAGAGACCAGAACCAGTGTCGCATTACTTCTCTGCACAGAGGCAAGCAGCCCACACCACCTCGTTTGTTGAGGTAGTGCACAGCCACTGTGTGATCTGTGAAGATCAGCAAAGTCTAGGCATTTCACAGAGGGGAGGAAAGAGACCAAGGCCAGACTGATCGCCCTCAGCGGCAGCAAGTTGATGTGTTCCTGTGACTCTGCGAGAGACCAGTCTGCTCACCGTCAGATCCGATAGATGAGCTTCCCAACCAGCCAGAAATGAACCAGTGACCACTGTCAACTGGGGCCAAGGTTGGTGAAACAACACGCTTTTCAGCCATTTGCCGTGCACAGACCACCATGCTAGATCCTGAGCCACCTGATCCGAGACCTGTAAAAGTTCCAACACATGGCCCTGAAACTGCAACCCTAAGCAACAGAGAAGCCACTGAATCAATCTCGTGCGTTGCCTCACTTCTGGTACCACAAGGATGCAGGAAGCCATGGGGCCAGGATGGAGCAAGAAGGCACAGGCTGGGACTTATTGTTGGGAATGAAAGACATGGACCATCTGAAAGATGTTCGCCACTTGGTCCTCGTGTGGGAATGCCCTACCCAGAAGAGCGTCCAAGACTGCTCCAATAAAACAGACTGGGGACAGCAAAACCTGAGACTTTTTGAAGTTCAAGGAAAAGTCCATGTTGTGCAAGAGAGCGCATGTGTGAAGAAGATACTCAGACTCTAGATTTGGTGAGCAAGCCTGGACAAGCCAGCCATCCAGGTGGGGAAAGACTTGGATGCCCTCCCTCCTGAGGTGAGCCGCCACCACCACTAGCACCTGGATGAAAACCATGGGTGCCAAAGAGACAGAATGGCAGGACCTTGAACTGGGAATGCGGTTGGCCCACCACGAACCTTAGATACTTTCTGAAAATCTGAATTGGAATGTGGAAGTAGGTATCCAGAAGGTCTAATAACACCACCAGTCCTGCAGCTCGAAAGCATGCAGTACGAAGTAACAAGTTCAGCAGCCACAGATCCAGAATAGGATGCAAGCCCTTGTCCTTTCTTCAGCACCAGAAAATAACCCCCGTCTCGTTTCAAGTGCGGTACCAGCTCTATTGAGCTCTTCAAAAGAAGCTGATGGAGCTCTTCCAAGAAGATGGGGTCTGGAGGAAGGGTGGTGGACTGAGGCCTGTGGTTCAGGGGGTGCTGAATGAGTGGAGACAAAATCCTGATACATGACCTTAGAGTCCCATGCCTCAGATGTGGTCTTGGACCACTCTCAGCAGAACAGGGAAAGTCTCTGTCCCTCTGGGGTAAAGTGACAAAGCTAGTGAACAGTGGCTGTAGCCTCACCTGCTCTATGGGCACCCTACCGCTGCCTCTTGGAAAGTGTCTGCCTTGGAATCTTCCCAGGGGATGGAGGGGCCAGATATCTAGCGGCATTTGTAGAGTGGGAAGAAATCACCTACTTCTGACAGGATGTGTGGAGGGCTGTTGCACGGCTATCCCCAAGGACTTAGCCATGATGTTAGATGATTGCACCGCCTGGAGAACGTCATCCGCCTTTGAGCCGTACAGGCTCTGGCCATAGACCAGCAGGTCTAATTGCCTGTTTTGTACGTCTGCAAAACCCGGCATCCTCAGTCAAGAGTGACGCCCGAATACCATCCCTGTGGCAATGGACTTGCCCACACAATGTGGCATCCAAGCCAGACTACAATATCTGGCGGGAAGCCTCTCTGCTATCAACCTCAAGAGCCTGGAAACCATGCTGCATCTCTCCCTCAGGGATGTGCTCGGCTGCTCCTGACAACACAGACTAAACGAGTACTTGGCGAGTGGGCATAAAGCGTTTCAATGCACGTAGGACAAGGCTGCATGAAAGGTTTCCTCACCAAATCTCGTCCACTGCCGCAGCAGAGGCAGGATTCTCCCAAACCTCTGTTACATTTGCCTCCACTGCGACATGAAGGGGGTCAGAAACTAGAGGCGGACGCAAAGATGTAATGTTTTCAACATTCACCATTTATATTAAAATAAAAAAGGGTTTGGTTAAAAGCCTATCTGTCCCTATCCTAATTAAAGGGTCCCTGCCTTTGAAACAAACTAATGTAAGATGATCTTGTGTCCAAAATATATCTGACCAACACACAAACATGCACATTTAAAAGGTGCAAGGTAAATGTCTCTGTTTCCAACTCAACAGAAGTGTGTAAAAGTACAAATGTGTAATTCCAACAAAGCAATCCTGGTGTCCAGGGGTCGATTCACTTCCCCTGAACTAATTCAGAAAAACTGTTGGAAGTGTTTTGTTCCAACAATGTTCTATTCAAGTCAATGAAAATGTTTCTTACAAAATACTTTTCTCAGGTTAGTAAAACAAATGTCTCTTCCATAGCAAACTTTTCTAAGGATAGCAAAACATATTTTCTGTGGAACACTTTTCTCAACTGAATCTCTAGATAAACTGGTGTACTCTCCTGCCAGGCATCTTTCATTTTCTGTTACTTTCTTCTGCTTTCTGGATTCCCGGTGTACTCACCTGCCAGAAATGGCCCCCTTCTGGTTCTCGCAGATCCACTGGTGTACTCTTCTCTTGCAAGTATCTCTTCCCAAAAAGGGCTCACTGCCTGATGCGTATCACGCACCAGGTCTTTTATACAATGTGCACTTTCCTTCAAAGTATAACACAGTTGCACTTCTTCACAGATTATACTTTGTTAACTCCAGGTATCACTTGCTCGAACTTCCCCCTTATTGATATCTCACGTATGGGGGACTGTTCAAGTTCTGTCTGTCAACTTTTCTCTCAATGTTTTTTGGCAATGCCGGTTCCAAGTTTCTCCAAATTGACATTTTGGATAAGGAGATTTGTACCACATTTGTTCTTGTCCTTCAATTCTACTTGGTTGGTATTCAAAATAAATCCCCAAGTGTTCAATAACTTGCTGGCATGTCATGGCCCCCAACTCCTCTGGTTTGACTCACTGGTGTAACGTGCAGCTGCGGCAAAGTTTTCATTGGGCAGGCTTCCCCCGTCAGGCAGAGTCTCTTTCAGTTCCTGCACCAGCTTTTCTCCCTTTCGCTGAACCATTGCCACTCCACAGGACTGCGTCTCCTTCAGTCTGGCAAGGAATGTCTCACATCTAGGGGTCCCCTTCAGGGCCTGCGCCAGACTTTACTGGAGTTGCTCTCCTCTTGTGTGATACACCTCCAGGAGGTTGCCTGTAAGCGTTTTCTTCTTCCTGCACAGCTCATCTCTGTGAATCTGCCTCTGGTTTTGCTTCCTACTCCGCGCTCTCTGTGGCTCTCCTCTCGTTCTTGCTTATAGGCGATTTTCAACTTTAAATGTTCTGCATAGCCGATTGTGAACCGGACAACTAGACGACAGGTTATACTTCCATTCCATATTGACTCTTTGCTCCTCTTCTGTTTCAAGTTACATTGTTAGACACTTTTGTTTAAATAACAACCATTATAACATTAGATATTAAATGTGCTTTAGAGGTATTATATACATATGAAGAGTGAATAAAATTATGTTTGGAAAGTTTAACAAGAAGGGTTTTCAGGGTTTAACCACTGAAGGGTTGTGAATAATAACATGCCATCGGGGACTCTAGAATTAAAGAGTTTTCTTCAGCACAATAAAAGGAAAAATGGTCTCTCCTGTTTGAGTTACCACTTCCCCCTGACAGCCATCTTCTCCCATGAGATCCACCCCCAGGCTCAGGATCCGGTGGTGGCTGCCTTTCCCCAGCCACATGGGAGTCGACTTTAGGCAGGGGGTCAGTGATGACTCCATAGAATGCATCACAAAAGGCAGCAGCATCTCCTCCTTAGCGGTATCATCCAGGATATCACAGAGTTCATACTGTATATTGGATCTGGGTGGAGCTGAAAGTCCCAAGGTCTCGGACACCTTAGCCATCATCCGCTGGAAAGCGGCATGCGGCTTGCCCAGAGTGGGAGCAGGCAGGATATCCATCTCAGGTGACATGTCCAACCCACTGGCAGTCCGGGTCCTCATCTAGTTCCAACACATCCTTACCCTCCCCGTAAAATTCTTCTGCGAAATCCCGCTGTTCCCTGGAAACCATGGGCTCCAACCGGAATGGTACCTGATCACCTTCCACGTCGTAGATTGACTACATCTTCGACATGAAGGCATCTCTTGAAAAGGGAGTGTACTCCCTGGGACCTTCGTCAACAATGACGTCGACTGGCGCTGAGGACGTCGACCCTGGCCCCAACGTTTCTGTCGGTAATGGAGCCAGGCCAAAGTCCAAAGGCATGCAGGAGTGGGCTCCAGCAGGTTCCCTGCCAGTTACATTAGATGTGGTGTGACCCCTTTGGCGCCCCGGCCAAGGCCGGAGGTGCCTTCACAGCCAAAGCCGTTGGCACAGTGGCAAAGATGTCCAACATCCTTAGGCAAAATTCCTCCCATTCCTCTTTTGTGGAGGACTGGGTGGGAAAGTGGACTTGTACCTGCCATTTCGGGACTCCGTGGAGCAGTGGCCTCACTTCTTTGAGAATGTAGAAGAGTGACAGTGTGAGGAACCACTCGGGGAGTGAGACCTCTTCCGGTGCTGCTGCTGCTTCTTTTCCTCCTCCTTGCGCTGGCCGTTTTTTCAGAGCGGCGCTCTGAGTCGTGCGACCTCTAACGAGATCACAGCTCCACAGTCTTTGCTTTGTAGACAAGGTGAAGAGTTTTGGCGCCTTTTCCCAGAGGGACCTTGGCTGCATGGACTGGCATGACCCTCAATCCTGCATGTGTGTCGCTCACCGAAACAATAGCCAGATCCATTGCGGATCCGAAACCGACATCTGTCAGCATCAGTCCGCACATGGCTTGAAACCTGAGACCTTTGACGGAGGCAGCACGGCATATAGAAATTTTATTTTAAGCGAACATGTTCCGATCAGCGAACAGTGTGTGGAAAAAGAAACTGAGGTAATGGGGCACAGCGCCTCAATACATACTGGCCCAGACCGAATGTTCTGCGTGGGACACGTAGAGAGGTCAGGCAGTGGAAAACTTTGCAAAAAAATTCTGCGTTGGGATAGGATTGCCATAGATGAGTAATTCATGGGAGGAAAGAATCCATTCGAAGTACAGAGACAATGCACATCATAGTAATGTATAATTGTCATCCAAGGGCTGATCGATAAGTGTTTAGTTAGGGAGCCTATTGTCGACCATTGATTCTCATCAATTTCAAAGTTTACGATGTATCCACAGTTGAATGCCTTATCCAACTTTAATTCTTTGATGTTGTGCCATAAAGAGTGGAGCTCACTGCAAGGCAGCCATCTCGTGTCACTTGTATGTCCATTGTAGGTCAATCCCATCACAGGGCATCTTAATAGGCTTGTCCTGTACATATGAAGTAAATACAGAAGTACACACCCAGATGTGGTGCCTGATGACCACTACAAGTAAGAGCCTACTGACCTGCTGAGATGAACAACTGCATCCATGCCAGATTAAAATGGTTTTGAACGGCCCTTGCCTTCAGTAAACACCTCCAGAAGATGTTTTGTGAATTCATTAGGCATGTTTTGACAGCCTCATAATCTTCATCTCATAAGGTGAAGTAAATTACATGATAGGGTGCACATGGCATTAGCAGAAGAAAATCCCAAAGCTGCCAAGGCAAATACAGTCCTTCCTAAAAAACTATATTTTGTATTCTCAGATTGCAAAATGGGGAGTGCATTAGGGTTTAACCTCCCACTCAAGCTTTCCACCACCAGACTCACAGGAATAGGGTGCGTAGTGAAAAACTATGATTCCCAGGAGCAGTTCTGTCTTACTGAGACCTTGAATAGTGGAGAGAGGAAGAGGGAGCAGAGGAAGACGAAGTACATTTCTAGTCATCCTAAACCAAGTGAACAGCTAGTTCGAACAAAAGTGCACAACACGAGAAAAAGATAGTGGTCACTTTAAGAAGGTAGGCTGCAAGAGTATCAGATCAGATCATGAAGTGACAGTAAATATCTGAGATAGCCATCATATTACATATTCTTTTCTCCCTGGTACAGAATTCACTGTGGAGGTGGGATGGTTATGTATTGAATTTAATGAAAATACCCAGAATGAAGAACTAGGATTACAACAAAGTAAATATTATTCTCCAACTGAGATTCTTCATTTATCTTCCCAAGAAATGCAAAGAATATCAAGATCAAGCCTTCTCTGGGTAGGAGGAAACAACGGGACAAGGGAGATAAAACCTCCCACACTTGATCCACTTAAGCATTCTCTCAGCCATCCACATCCAAGAATCGATGTCTTGCAAACATGGGCATTAATTGCATGTTTCCCAGTTTGTATATTTTGGCTATGACACCATTTCTCATGTAAGCAGTAGCAGCTGCTTTGTGTCTAGTGGAGTGAGCCTTGGGTTTGCCTGGAAGACATTTTAAAAAAAAGAGGACATAAAGAACACTACCCACCTTTAGAAGGGCTGATTAGTGGCTGCAAACCCTGTGTTTACTAGGCATTTATTAACTAGGATGATTTCATTTTTGATACCCTTTGTTTTCTTTAGGGAATAACGAAGAGCTCTAAGGTACAAAGCAACCTTTCTGGTAGATATGACAGATTTAGAAAGATGTCAGATCGGGTTTGATTAATTAAGCGTCAAGACCTGATCTGGTGGGCCGGATCAGGTGTTATCGACCCGAGTTAAAATCCAGAGCGAAGCGAGGGCATTTAACGAGGGTCCCTGGGCTGTTAACACCTGATCCGGCACGCCAGAGAGGGTCTTAACTCTATTAGCACCCTGGGTTGCCAAGCCGGTAACCCGGGGTGCTAAGAGCATTGTGTATTTTCATTCAATGAACGGGATGCCACAAATACTTGAGCAAGTTGACTGCCATGGAGATCGCCTCTTCCATTTCCATGGCGGCCACAACCGACTAGGAGCGGAAGCAACAGAGGTCACGGCAGCGGCATCTGCCGCACTCACAATCTGGTACGTCGAGGGGGGCCGGAAGAAAAAAAGGGAAGGGACAGTGGGGGGCAGGGGACAATGGTGGGCAGGGGAAGCAGCCATCAGGTAGCTTGGAACGCAGGCTTACATCAGGAGATTCAGCCTGCTTTGCTTGCTTCCCGATTGGTTGCCTCCGACGTGCCGGGTGCTAATAGAACATGGTTTTCTGTGTGAATTCGGGCAGAGTTCTAAGAAATACCTTATTTCTATGGGGGAAAGTGTAGGGTTCATGAGAGCATAAGGCCTGGATGTTGCCGACCCTTCTACCTGATGTAGCTGCACTAAAAAAGGGACCTGCAATGAAAAATGCTTTAAGACAGACTATGCATGGTTCCAAAAGGATGACCCATTTCTTTTGATTTGCCAAAATTAAATTCCATAAGAGAAGAGAGCATGCTGCCAAGGAGAAAGGCTTTCTCCTGGCCCCATAAACGATCCATAGTTATTAGTATGGTGAAAAATGAAGTTGCAAGGGACCCGTTGGTCTGCTGTAACAAAGGATGCCAACTGACCAGGAGGGCAAGAGCCCGAATATAAGTTAAATAAAATAAACATGAAATCATTCAGCAACAAGAACAGCAATGAATCATTGTCCCAGTCACGTCACCAACCTACTGCAAAGACATGGAGAGGCATTTCAACTAACAAAAGACTGGAACACAGCTAGTATAACTTGCTAAGCAAATTAACAGTTATAAATGTACTAATCAAAGTATCTTTTTTTACCAAGGGCACATCCACTAATTGTTAAGAGGTAGACAGCCCCCTAACAGCAGTCATGGTGAAGTTGATTACTGCCCTAATATATGAGGCAAAAGCTTAAAATTGGGCTATCAGAGTTAGATTTTCAGGTTTGCAAAGCAACACTAACTATTAGCATCTAGTCACTAGAAAAGAGGAATGCATAACTGATGGGGGCTGTAAGGTATTATAAAAATAAATGTCAAGAGGATGTAAGGGAGACCTTTCAAAGTGACCGGTGTGTACATAGGACTACTATGTCATGAAGACTTCTCAAATGAGTAAGAGTTCCATGAAGAATACATACATCAGAAATCCTAAAAAAACAGAAAGGGTTCACCCATCCAATGCTGAATACTTTTCCCTGAATCCTGGAATAACAAAATACGTACTTTCGTTGGTATCTACTTCCATTTTATCTTCGGGATTGGTAGTGCTTGATTCAAACAAACTCTGCTTCACTGCATCTTCATCTTCGGAGTCTGTGCTTTCTTCACTGTCTGTACTGCCAGAACTGAGCAAGGGGATGCAACATTATAATCTAGTCTGCATATCTTTCATCATAGCTATTAGTATGTTAATCAACCAGAATATAAGCAGTAGGAAAGATGGTGTTGTTGCTAATTGGATTTAGTAAACATATGTAATGGCATTTCTCAGTTACAAGGAGAGCCACTGATTTGAATACATATTATAATAAAAAATTACACTGAGAAAATAAGTTACTTGCCTGTAGGTGAAGCAGTTTCGGATGGATTTTCCTCCCACTGATTCCCCATCTATCTCGCAGCAAAACTGATCTTTGGAAACATTTCTGCCACCAGGTGGCAGGGTTCAGCTCCTTGTTAGCTCCGCCACTGCCACTAAGCCCCCTGCACCGGACAGGACATCGGGTCAGTATATATTAAGGTGCCGTGCCCCGTGACAATAATTCTACTCTTTTAGTCAAAGTAGTCTGCAGCGGAGGGTCTCCAGAACCAAGGTACATTGCTTTCTGCCAAGAGGGGCAGGTGGGGACAGTGGTAGGGAATCCGAGAGGGGAACATCCATCAAAAAGAATATCACACAGAGGTAAGTAATTTGTTCTTCTAATGGATTCCTTGTCTGATAGATTTCGGCAGCAGAAGGTATACTTGGCGGAGGGAGGTTAGCAGGGACACCACCTAAACCCCAAAACAGCCCTGGCAAAACAAGGGTCCTGACCAGACGGAGAATCCAAGCAGTAATGTTTAGCAAACACATTCAAATAAGCCCACATATCTGCCCAGCAAATGTCCAGAACAGGGATTCCAATTTCAGAGCAGAGGTGGTAGCCAGTCCTCTGAGACCCATAGACACATCCTTAAAGGCCAGTTCATAGCATTCTGAGATGCAGAGGATGATCCACCTTCGCATGGTCTGTTTGGTCACAGCCCTGCCAGCACAGGGAAAAGCATAACCAATGAACAGCTGCTCATCTTTCTTGGCCTCTCTCATCAGACACATAGTAGTTGAGGGCCAGCCGATGGAAACTCTCCTCTGCATTGGAAGGATCAAGCGGAGGAAAGAAGACATGAAGATGCATGTTTCGAGAGAGGTGAAAAAAAACAATTTACTCACCCTAGTGACTAAGTCCCCTTTCCTCCATACTGTATGGGCATCCCTTCCTAGGGACGGGAAACACACTTTTTCACCAGAAAAACTTTCTTCCCCCTTTAAATTTAGAGGTGTGGGGGTGTTGCCCTGGGAGCATACGCTGCCCTGACTCCGCCCACAGGCGCTACTCCTCAGTCCCCATTGACGCGTCGACAAAATGTATTATTGCCTAATGACAAGTATTATAAGGGGGGAGGATGGTGGGACGTACGGAGGAAAGGGGACTAAGAGAACGGTGAGTAACTTGTAAATTACTCTTACGTCCCATCACCTTTCCTCCATACTGTATGGGCGATTACATCTGAATGTAGCCTCACGGTGGAGAGGTGACCCTCCTTAAGCAAATAGGTTCCTTAGAACCGCCTGTCCGAAGGCCGCGTCCGATTTAGAGCCAGCGTCCAAACAGTAATGCTTACAGAAAGTTGATGGGGTGGCCCAGGTACCTGCCCTGCTTATGACCTGCCACAGAACCTGCCGCGGGAATGCGATGGCCGTGGCCCTGACGGGATGGGCGTGCATGTCGGCTGGCAGCGGCTTTCGCTGCCCTTTATAGGCCTCCTTGATGGCCGCAACCATCCACCTTGCTATGGAGGCCTTGGATGCCCGATAGCTCGTTCTGGAACCCCCAAAGGTGACAAAAAGTGCGCCTGACTTGTCGAAGCCCGTAGTCCTATCCAGATATAATTTCAGAGCGCGTCTGACATCCAGACAGTGCAGGACTCTGAGCCTCGTCCTTGGGGTCAGCAAAGAATGTAGGTAGGACTATTTACTCGTTTAGATTGAACGCGGAAGGTACCTTCGGTAGGAATGCTGGTTGAGTCCACAGGACCACCTTATCCCTGTGGAAAGTGGTAGAGTGTTCTGAAGCCACCAGAGCCTGCATCTCGCTGACTCTGAGCGGATGCGAGAACGACTAGAAGAGCTGTCTTGATGGCGACCAGCCTGTTGTCCGCAGACACCATTGGCTCAAATGGTTTGTGTGCCAAGGCGCTCAACAGAACATTGAGGTCCCTCACAGGGTGTGGCTTTTTGATGGGCAGGTAAAGCCTGGACAGGCCCGCCAGATGTTTCCCGATTATCGGGTTTGAAGAGGAGAAGACCAGCAATTTCTGTAGGCCCCTATGGCTGCGAGATAGGAGTGACATGTGTCCAGCTGTACGCCTGAGTGGGCAAGGTGTGCCAAGAAAGAGAGCACATTGTCCAGTGTGCACGTCAGGGGGTTGATTTCTTTAGAATCTGCCCAGTGACAGAACCTGTTCCATTTACTCCTGTATTGGCTCCTAGTGGCCTGGCTCCTGGCGCCCTGGATGATCTCCAGGTTAGCCAGAGGTTCAGGTGCTTGAGGGTGATCTGCTCAGGAACCACGCTGCAAGGGCTAGCTTCTGAGGAGGGGGGTGGAGAACCATGTCCGCTGCTGGGACAGGCGAGGTGCTGGGCCCAGCGGATGGTGAATGGGTGGTCGGTCCCAGAGGCTGAGCAATTCGGAGAACCACGGTCTCGTTAGCCACCAAGGCAATATCACTATGATGCTGAGGTGACGAGACTCCTTTATCTTGCGGAGTACCCAGGGGATTAGGGGAGTGGGCGGAAAAGCATAGACTTATGCCCTCCCATTGAATCTGCATGGCGTCGCCCAAGGAGCCGGGGCATAGTACCTTCCAAGACGCCAACTGATGGCACTTCCTCTTCCTCCAGGAGCAAATAGATCCACCCGAGGATGGCCCCATGTGTTGAAAACCACCTGCAGCACCTGGTGTTCGATTGCCACTCTTAATTGTCCGCTCCCAGCCTGATGAGGCTGTCTGTCTCCAAGTTAGCCTCCACCGGGAGGTGGACGGCACCGAGGTAGATGTTTTCCAGGGCACATTCCCACATGCTGACCGCTAGAATGCACAGTGGAGGGGACCTGGTACCCCCCTGCTTGTTGATATAGTACATGTTGGTGGAGTTGTTGGTCTGGATCAGGACGGTCCTGCCATCGACGAGCAGAAGGAAGGCTATGAGGGCTAGCCAAATGGCTCTGAGCTCTAGCCAGTTGATATGCGACTCCTGCCGCGTCCAGACTCCATGGACACTGACTGTCGGCTGCCGTAATGGCCTGCCCATCGGCAGATTGCAGTCCTTGGACCACCACTTGAGGTTCGAGTGGATAGAAGGCGGTATGCTGACCAGTGTAATGGAGAATTCTCATTTATGGCTAATTTCCCTTACCTGGTGAGTCCCTCAGCAGCTTTGCTGGATTTCTGGGGTTTATTTTTTCCACCTGGTAAGAGTGTGAGCCTTTTTCCCACTCTTACATGTGTTTTGCCATGTGTATGTCTACTGTTTGTGTTATCTTGGGCTCTGGAGCTACACCACTCCATGAGCCCCACTTTCTGTGTGCGTTACACAGCACCTTCAGTGCAGTGACACAGGGTTGTCTTTGAGAATTCCCACTGCCTCAATTTTTCTGGGGCTGACTACTGTCCCCCAGAAACAGGTAAAGTTGCCATTTACTTTAGTCATTTAAACTGCAGACCCAGTACAACCCATCTTACATGGAATAGGGTTAATTCCTATCCCTTTTTGTCTAAGCCTCTCTGAGCTTTATTTTGCTCTCTTAACACTAAGACTTGGCTGGTGGCAGTGGTATCCACCCTAACTTTTCTACCGCGATTATACTATATAAACGTGGTACTGTTTTAGGCCATTATAGTAGCCTCGAACTTAAACCCGCTTGACCAAATACTTTTTATTTCGGCTCCGGTTGGGTTTTATCACCATTTCTTTTTGTTAAAGTCCTTCTTGTGTTTTACTTTGCGCGGCAAACCAGGTTTGCCTCCTTTGTTTGCCGACCTTTGGCAGGCTTCTGTCCAGAAGCCCTCCTTTGGTTTCTGGGTGTCTAGGTGGGCTGAATGTGAGGGAGGGGTTTAGTCACCCCCTGCACAGGGTCTCCTTGGAGACCCAAGTCGCACTTTGTATTGATTGGCTGAGGTGGTTGTCCGGGCTGGACAACCCCCCTGCTGAGTGATTGACAGCCAGGCTGTGTGAATGGGAGATTTTGGCATAAAAGGCAGGACTCTTGGGCTGGAAGTCAGAGTCGCCACTGGAACTGCAAGGAACCGAAGAGAAGCAGAGAAGAAGACGGCTGCTGCAATTCCCAAGTCCCGGTGAAGCCCTGCTGCAGTCCTGAGCTATCTACCCTTCAACTACAAGAGAAGATCCAGTCCGGAGTCTTCTTCCCCTGAGCCTGGTGGGATCAACAAGCTCACCTTCCACAGGCAGAGGATCCTCTTCTTGGTCGAAATCGCTGCACACAGCTGTAGTGGTCCGGATAGCCATTTGAGGAGCCTTTCCGGTTTTAAAGGAGCGCACCTTTTATTCACTGTTGCTTTTGCTGCTGCTGGCTTCATCCTTGGGTAGTGCAGATCACTCCAGACGTCGTCCTTGTCCCCACGACTGACGCTTCAGGAACCGCGAGTCTGCAGGAACTACCAGGAACAACTGCCGTGGCTCCAGCTCTTCTTTATACGAATAAGGTACTGTGTCCGACTTTGAGGAACTAGGATGAGCCCCTTTTCGCCTCACTAAAGGCTTGTCCTCATCTTCCTTCCTCCTTATAACTTTTGCTTCCCTTTTCACAATCTCCAAGTACACCTGACAAGCACAAATCGTGAACTGTCTAAACTTGTGATCCTCGACAACAGGACCCCTGTCCCATTGACACTGGCGCAGGCCTATTGACTTTTATCTACGTTTTTAGAAAGTGTCTCTTGATTCTATCTGCCTTGACAAAAGTATTGCCTATGATTTTTGTCCCCAACTCTCTTGTGTTAATTCATGTGCTAACTGTGTTTGACTACGGTAACATTTCTTCTAGGGTACGCTTCTCTTTCGTAACACCGAACTGTCATTACTGTCAAAAAGTGATTGCGTAACAACCCCCAGTAACGTCTTTGTTTCACAACACCAGTATGTCAAATCCAAAGGTACTTACCTTGAATTGTTCTGCACAAGGGGAATTGGTTGTATGTAGTGTATTTGAAGTGTGGTTTTAATTTAATAGAAGTGAAGGGTTTGTGAACTGATGGTCTAAAAATAAATGTACTTTTACTTTAACCAAAAACCTTGAGTCAGTGTTTGCTTGAGTCACAGTAATTGTAGTCCTTTGTGTAATCTCTAATACTGCTCATTTGCTCTTGAGATAAGTCTGGCTGCTCTGCTACTGCTACCACTCCAAATGTGTAGTACAGACTTGTACCAAACGTGAAATTGTACTACCCCTGTAGTCTTAATCTTGTGTAGTGGCCCCTAAGGGCACTGCCCAGGATTCTGCCAAACAACCGTCTCCAGATTCCATGAGGCTGCGAAACGCAGCTGAATCCTCCTCATCCGGAGCCTCATGTGTGGCAAGGCCAAGAAAACTGCTGCCATGATACCCAGTAGGTGCTGGTAACACCAAGCCAAAGTCACTGATCTGGTAAAGAAGTGCATAATGGCCCTCTTGATCGCCGTAATCTTGTTCTCTGAGGGAATGAGGGAAATAGCTTCACGGAGCACATATCCCAGATGAGGCCCAGGAAGGTGAGACGCTCCGTGGGCTGCAGCGGAGACTTCTTGGGATTGATGGTAAACCCAAGGTCATGGAGTGTACTCATAAGTGCGGAGGAGGTGTGGACAACCCCCTCCAGGGATGACGCCCCGACGAGCCAGTCGTCCAGGTACGGGTAGACAAGGTGGCCCTGGGCCCTGAGGAGGGCTGCCACTGCATTCATGAGTCTGGTAAACACTCTGGGGTCTGAGTTGAGGCCAAAGGGCAGCAACTTGTACTGGAAATGACAGCCCATGATCCTGAAGCGTAGGAAGGAGTGATGGGGCTGCCAAATCGGGATTTGTAGGTAAGCGTCCTTCAGATCCAGGGAGCACATCCAGTCTCCCTTGTCTAGTGTCTCTGCAATGAGTGCTGGCGTAACCATCTTGAAGATTTGAAGAGGGAGGGAGCGGTTGAGGGTGGAGAGGTCCAACACAACTCTCAGGCCAGCCTGGTTGTTTTTTTGTATGGCGAAAATCCTGGAATAGAAGCCTAATCCTCTCTGAGAGGCTGGTACTTCCACTGCCTGGCTCTCGACGAGCGACCGGATCTCTGCCAACAGAGTTGCCGTCCCAATCTGTGTGAGGGGAAGGGGGGAGGGAGGAGGAGATGGCGGTATAGGTAGGCGGTAACTCGTGGATACTACTGAGAGGATCCATAGGTCTGCGAAGTTCTGGTGGCAAAAATGTACGCGAGAGTCTAGCCTGCCCCCCACTGGAGACACGTGGACCCAGAGGGACACGTCATGCCTTTTTAATCTCTGAGGCTGATGTGAGGAGGGGGACTGAAAGAAGCCCTTTGCCCCCCTGGCTCCCACATTTTTGTTGCATGTGCCGATGCTGGATCGGCGAGCGGTCAGGTTGTCACGACCTCCGTTCCTGGAATCCCCAGAACCTGCTAAACGCCCGCCCCTCATCGGAGCGTTGATGCGACTGGGTCTATGTGTTGGGCGTAGCTTTCGTAAGAAAAGATTAAGACTTTGCAATTTGCAAGCTGCTGTTCTTATCCAATTCCTCATCGGTGGTAGAGTGGAAGAGGTCACTACCCTCGAAAGGAAGGTCCAATATGCGATCCTGCACGTCAGGGTTGAACTTTGTAGCCTGAAGCCAGGCCGTCCTCATGTTTTTGCCGATGCAGATGGCCCGGCAAGAGGTGTCGATGTGGGCCACTGTGGACTCCATGATGTCCTGTGTTACCAGCTTGGTTTCTGCTAGACCCGCCTTAAAGCGTACCTGGCTCTGCGCCGGGAGTTCCAGAATGAAGTCTGATATTTCTCGCCACAACCTCTGGTTAGGCGCTGCAAGCATGGCATCCGCGTTGGCTTGACGAAGGTGCAGGGAGGCATTGGAGTACAGCTTTTTCCCATACGCCTCCAAGATTTTCTCCTTGCCTAGCAGCGCAGAGGACGACCGAGGCTTAGAGTAGAGTGACGCTGCAGTGATCACTGACGAGTGTGGCTGGGGATGCGTTGATAGCAAGAGTGCATCCCCCTGCATCTGTCTATACTTGCCATTGAGGCGTCCATTGACAGGCTGGGCAGAGTGTGGCTTGAGCGAACCCTTCTTGGCCAGAGCAACAACATCCTTCTGCATTGGACAACCGTCTCGGTAGGGGGTCTCAGGGAGAGGACCTCTGGCAGGACCCCCTCCTCGGGCTGCTCAACCTCGGGATGAGGAAGGCCCAGATATTCTGCCAAACCTACAAGCCTGTCGTGAAAGGCCTTTGCTGAAGACGGCGTGTCAGGGTCCTTCTCCTCGACTGTATCCACCTGGGTGTCAGGCTGGTCCGCCGCAGAAGAACAAGTTACTTACCAACTGGTAACGTTCTTTTGATTGGATGTTCCTCCAACGTAGTCCACAGCTGTGTACACTGGAAACTTTTTCGTCAGAGGGGCGTCCTGCGTTCAGTCGATATCCTTCGAAGGCCTCCGTCGAGGGCGACGCCACCGGATGTTATAAATAGGACGCACGGCGCCCGTAGCCTCAGTTTATGTTTTTTCCTCCATAACGTGTGACATGCACATTCAATGCCTGCTTGACTGCACATAGCCTTGCAGAAACGTAAGCTGCAATCGCATAGGAAATTCTCCAGATGGGCAGGCTGGGAGGGCGATGTGGAATACATTGGAGGAACATCCAATCGAAAGAATGTTACCAGTTGGTAAGTAACTTGTTCTTCGAATGGATTGTGTCCTCCAACATATTCCACATCTTCGACAGACTCCCAAAGCAGTACCAGAAAATGGAGGGGGAAAAAGAATTTAGAGTACCCAATCAGTTAGCAGGATAAAGAACCGCCTTACCAAAGGCCATGTCTTGACCATGGAGCGTATCCAGGGAGTAATGTTTAACAAAGGTGTGGATAGAAGCCCATGTGGCTGCATCACAAATATTCCTAACAGGAACACCCCGTTGGAGGGCTGTGGAAGTAGCCACGCCCCTAGTGGAAGGAGCTCACAACCCTACAGGAGGGTCCTTGCCAATATTCAGTAATGGCGAGGATAATCCACCTGGACAAGGTCTGTTTGGTAACAGCCTGGCCCAATCGGTGTCCAGCATATCCCACAAGAGTTGATCGTCCACTCTGACCCTGGACATCGTAGAAATATAAAAGCTCTGAGCTCTCCTAGGGTCCAACCTATGGAGTCGCTCCTCTTCCTTACCAGGATGAGGAGGATAGAAAGGAGGAAGAAGCACTTTCTGGCTCAAATGAAATTCAGACACTACCCTAGGTAGAAAGGAAGGACGTACCCTCCGTACAACCCTATCCATGTGGAACACAGTAAAGGGCTGCTTAGATGAAAGTGCCTGCAATTCACTCACTCTGCGAGCGGAAGTAACCGCAACCAAGAACACCAACTTGAAAGACAATCTCAAAGGACAAGAGTGCAAAGGTTCAAACGGAGCACCCATGAGGAATTTCAAAACCAAATTCAAATCCCAAACCGGCACCTGGAAAGGGGACGGTGGTAACACATTAATGAGCCCTTTAAGAAATTGGGAATTCAAAGGAATCTTAAAGTAAGAACATTCTTCAGATGAGCGCTTGGAGCTAGACAGCGCTGCCAGGTAACCCTTAATGGTACCCACTTGAAGGCCCTTGTGGGACAAAGAAAGCAAGAAAGACAAAACCACAGGAATGGAACACTGAAAAGGATCAACATTTTGTCCTCTGCACCAGTCGCAAAACTTACGGCAACGGCACAGGGATTTTGTTGCTGGCCTCCTGGCCAAAAGAAACACCTCCATCACGTCATCTGGGAGGTCCCAATCCTTATACCTCAAACTTTCAGATACCAAGCGTGAAGGTTGAGAGTCCTGACCTCTGGATGGAGACCCTGACACACACACGCGCACACACACACACACACACACACACACACACACCCCCCCCACCCCCTCACTCGCGCACGAGACAGCAGATCCTCTGTAGGGAAGACGGCGTGGAGGGCAGATGGACATTTCTAGAAGGTCCGTGTACCACGCTCTCCTGGCCCAATCCGGAGCAATGTGGATCATGTGGGATCCGAACCTCCACAACCTCTTTAACACTTAAGGAATGACGGGGACTGGAGGAAACGCGTACAGCAGTGGGAATGGCCAATCCACCACAAAGGCATCTCCTAAAGCTCCTCTCGGAGGAAATTCCCTTGAGCAGAATCTCTCGCACTTCCAGTTGGCACTGGTGGCGAAGAGATCCATTTGTGGGGTTCCCCAAAGGGCAAAGATCTCCAGAAGGACTTCCTGAGCCAACTCCCACTCGTGGGAAATCGTGATCTGCCTGCTCAGAGCGTCCGCCGCTGCATTGTCCTCTCCGGCCAGCTGAACTGCCGAGAGCGAAATTCCCTGCTGGATTGCCCAGAACCAGAGCTGCATTGCCTCTCTCCACAACAGGAGTGACCCTACTCCCCCCCTTTTTTAAAGTTGTTTTTATTGCATTTTTAATAGCAACAGTAGAAAAAGAACTTTGGGACTTTCAACATTGTCCCTCCCTTTATCCTCCCCCCGCTTTGACCCCCCCCACCGGATGATGAATGTTTATCTCATTAACTGTACGTGTTGTCCTCTCATGTAAACATGTCCAATATTCTGATTTTGTGTGGACACCATTATAGCAAGTAATCACTTTGTAGGTAATCTGGTGCTGGGCCCCAGTCTGATAGAACGTTTTGTCGGGCCGCCTGGATGTTATATGCTATGTGCTTCATTGCTATGAACTGCCAAACTCTCTGCAGCCATTCTATCGTGGATTGTGGTGATTTCTGTTTCCATCTATCTTTGGGCAATCGATAGCCAGGCGGCGTTGAGGAGTCCCATAAAGTTTCTCTTCTGTGTCTTTGCCATCGACCTGTCTCGGGGGCCCAATTGCCGCACATCAATACCTCTTCTTGAAGGAGTTCTGCTCCTTTAAGCATCTTTTGCATTTGGGTTTTATCTCCAGCCAGAAGTCTTGTAGTTTAGGGCAATCCCACCAGATGTGTCCATGTTCCCTCTGCTTCACAGTCCCGCCAGCGTTTGTTTTTTTTGGTGATGTATATACGATGTAGTCTTTCCGGGGTGTAGTGCCATTGAATCATTATCTTTGTCCATGCTTCTCTCATCTGGATCGCCCGGTCCATTTGGGGATAATTTGCCAGACATATTCCCACTGGTCTCTTGAAATTTCTCCCCAGTGTTTCCCATTTCATCATGTATTGCCATTTTGTGTGTTCCACTTGGGAGTTTATGAATTTGTACAAAGTAGAGACAAATGTCTCCTGGGTGTGACCTGATGTATGACTCGAATGGGGTGAGGTCTCTTGTCACCGCCTGGTGTATCCTTGGGGGGGAGAGCCAGTGATGAAGTTGTTTGTATTTGAATCCATCTTTTTCCGTGAGCCCGAGGAGTGTGCGGTGTTCTGTGAATGTTCTAATCTGTTGATCTTCGTACATGTCCCCCACTTATGTGCATTCGGAGTCTATCCATTTTTTGAACGTTCCTTTTGCTTTGCCCGGTTGGAATTCCGTGTTCCCAAACATCGGCATAAAGGGAGCCGGATTTATATTTAGTGTTTCTGTTTTAGTCACCCTGTTCCATATTTCCAGCACTGTGCTAATGATCTCACTTATGCTGACATTTGGGTGCCTGTGTTCCGGGCTGGTCCACAGTAGGTGTTGGAGGCTTTTCCTTGCCACCGCCCTATCTTGTGCTTCCCAGATCTACTCTGAATTATTGGGTATCCATTCTTTCAAGACCCACATTTGTGCTGCCTCATAGTATTTTCAGAAGTGTGGGAGTGCCATGCCTCCCTTGTTCTTCGGGGCTGTTAGTGTTATGTTGGCGAGTCTCTGCGTTTTGTTCTGCCATATGTATTTGTTTACCCTTTTGGCCAGTGCTTTGAAGAACGTGGGTGGGATTCTTATAGGGAGAGCCTGGAAATAGTATAATAGTCTGGGCAGGATTGTCATTTTTATCACTGTGATTCTGCCCCACCATGTCATTGCGAGTGGATTCCAATTGTCCACATCTTTTCTGACCTTGGCCATCAGGTTCGGAAAGTTCCCTGCATAGAGGCCTTTGATTGTGTTGGTGAGCCTGACTCCCAGGTATCTGATCCCATCATCCGCTATTCGGAATTGCAGCTCCCCTGCTCGCTTTTGAATTTCTTGTTGGTCGCCAGCAAGCACCATTAGCTCTGACTTTTGCCCGTTTATCTTTAGACCTAAGACTGTTCCATACTCATCTATCGTTTGTATGAGAGGGGGGTAGAGTAGCTGCCGGTTCCGCTCGGGCGATCAACAAGTGGTCCGCATATGCAGCTGTTTTGTGGGTGATATCTCCCATTGTGATGCCTTTGATTTCGGGCGAGTTCCTTATTTTTGTCAACAGCGGTTCCAGGAATATTGCGTATAGGAGTGGGGAGAGGGGACATCCCTGCTTTGTGCCTCTTTCTATTTTTATTATGTCTGAGAGTTCCCCATTCACTGTGATTCTGGCTGTAGGCGAGTTGTAGTTAGTCCATATGATGTTGATGAAAGTTTTGCCGATGTCGAGTTTCTCCAGAATACGAAAGAGTATGGACCACTCTACGCGGTCAAATGCTTTTTCCGCGTCTATTGCCAGCAACGCGGCTGGGACGTTTGTGATCCCCACTTTCTCAATCAGATGGGTGATTCTTCTTATGTTGTCGTGCGTTGTTCTGTTGGGGATGAACCTTGACTGATCCTGGTGTATCAGTTTGGGAAGCATAGGTGTGAGTCTGTTGGCTAAAATGTTGGTATATAGTTTGGCATCAAGGTTTATTAGAGCTATGGGACGGTATGAGCCTGGTGGCTCTGGGTCCTTGCCTTTCTTGTGGAAGACCAGGATTTTTGCCTCATTCATTGAGCCTGTAATGTTGGAAGTGTCCTTAAAGGTGTTGAAGAGCTCTGTGAGGACTGGACTTCGGGATCCTGGTAGGTTTTATAGAAAGTGGCTGTATAGCCGTCCAGTCACGGGGCTTTGGTATTTTGGTAGGTCTCTTATCACTTTTGTTACTTCCTCTATCGTAATTGGTGCATTGAGTGATGATTTCTCCTCTGGTGTGATGGTTGGGAGATTAATATCTTTTAAATAATGTATCTGGTCTATCGCTTTTGGTTTATCCAATGTGCATAGTTTTTGGTAGTAGTCTCTGAATATTTCTTTTATGGCTTTCGATTGTGTTCTGAGATGGTCATCGTTATCTCTCAGGGCCGTCACTGTTTGCCTTTGTTGCTTGCCTTTCAGTTGTCTCGCCAGGAGTTTGTCTGCTTTATTGGCTTTCATTGCATACCAGTGTTTCAAATGGAGCAAATGGTTTTCTGCTCTTTTGGTTCAGATGGCTTCCAACTGACCCTGTATATGTCTGTAGGCTCTCTTTCGTTCTTTCGTTTGAGTGTGCTTATTTGTCATTTCCTCTCTTATCTTCGTTAAGTTGTTTTCTAGGTCTTCCTCCTATTTCCGGGATTGCCTGTCCTTTTGTGCTTATAGTGGGATCATGAGTCCCCTCCTTACCGCTTTGAAGGCTTCCCAAATTGTGGCTTTCACCACTTCTGGGGGTTGGGGGGGGGGGGGGGGGGGGGGGTTTGTTCGAAATAGTCCGCTTTGTGACCTCTGATTGTCTCTCGCATGACGGGGTCTTGTATGACTTCTCTTGGAAGGCTCCATCGCCATAGGCCAGTTTGTTTGCACAAGCCGGGAGTGACATCCAAATTGGGGCATGATCTGATAGTGTAATGGGGCCCATCTCTACTTCTCCTAGGAGGCTCACCGATACCCATATATAATCGATTCTGGAGCTTGTGCCGTGTACGTGGGAGTGATATGTGAACCCCGTCGGGCCTCTGATTTTCCACCAGACGTCTTCTAGTGCTAGTATTTGCATGGTGTTCTTTAATGATTGTGACAGGGCTCCCTGCTGTGAGAGATTGGGGTTCGACCGGTCCTCTCTGGGGTTCCAAGCCATGTTAAAATCCACGGCCAGGATCATCTCTTCTTGTGAGAAGTTTTCTAATTTGTTCAAGGTGTCCCTCATGAAACAGGTCCTGGCCCATGTTTGGTGCGTAGACGGTTGCGAGAGTCAGCCGTCTGTTCTCGATTTGAATTTTCGCTGCTAAGTATCTTCCTTGCTTGTCTTCTCGAATTTGTACATTAAGAGAGTCAGCGAACGGTATCAGGACCCCTTTTTTCTTTTCCCTGTCGTTTGCATGGATTATCCGATTGTATCCTTTCAGGTGGATTTTCCCTCCATCCTTTTTCTGTATATGTGTCTTTTGTAGCATTATTATATCGTATTTCCCCTGCCAAAGCTGGTGTTCTACTTTTTTCCTTTTGACTGGGGAATTTAGACCTCTGATGTTGCGTTATGATTTTCAGCCCCATCCTGGTGTGTGTCTTTATGTTTCGTTGACTCCTTTTGGTTAGTTTACCATGGATTCTTTGCTGTGCGCCAGTGGGTTCGCTTTCCCATCTTTGTGCTTGCATCTTGTCCGCTTCCCCTGAACTGCCCCCCCCCGTTGAGTTCCCCCAACTTGCACCCCCACCCCCTCCCTTCATTCCTGAGGGGGGCTCTGGGCCCTATGATCGCTTGGGCGTATTGCCCTTCGCGCCATGCCCTCTCAAACTCAGGGGTAACAATGGCATGCAGAGTCCTAAACCTCACTAGAAGTCTATTAGATTTCCTGTTTGGTTCCAGCTCGCTGCAGCTGTGAGACTGCCTGTGGTCGCATCTTTGTCTCAGAATTTCTGTTGGGGTATTGGTGGTCGTTGTACTTATTCTGTGCTGAGATTTGCGTCAGTTATTTGTGTCTTGATGATTCCGTGGGGCGTATAAGTTTTGCGTTTGTCGTGGTCCAAACTCTTGGGGCTCTTTTCCCTTGGATGGGTTCCCTACCGCTGGTTTGTGATCCCTCCTTCTCCTGAAGATTCATGATCCATTCTCCTTCCTCACTCGTAGTGATCCTCCGTTTCCCCTTCCATATGAATAATAGGCCGAAGGGGAATGTCAATTTTTATCGAATTTGTCTTGCCGTCAGTTCTTTTGTTATTAGTGACATCTCCCTGCATTTTTGGAGGGTAGACTGTGCCAGATCTTGGTATAGTTGTATTTCTGATCCGTTCATTCTTATGTGATCCAATGTCCTAGCTTTCCGCAGGATCTGTTCTTTTTGAGGGTACAATGCCATTGCGTTCAGGACGTCTCTGGGGCGGGCCCCTGGTTCTCCCGTGCGGTGTGGGCCCAATGTATGTATCCTATCAATCTGGATAACTGCTTCTTCCTCCTCCTCCAGAATGTCTCGGAAGACCTGCTGCACTGCTTGTTTGAGGTCCTCGTCTTCGACTGTGTCTGCCCAATTTTTGATTCGAATGTTGGACCTACGAGAGTGATTTTCTAGGTCCTCGCATTGGATTTCCAGTTTGTGGGAAAGTCTTACCAGCCTCTCCTGTACTTCAGCATGCTGTTGTGTTTCTTCATCTATATTCTGTACCGTTTTCTCTAGTATGCCTGTGCGTTCTTCCAGATTATCCAGATCTGTTTTCAGCTCCTGCACCGCCTGCTTCATTTCTCCCTTCATCGCCTCGAATTGGGTGTGCATGGGGGCCATGAATTGATCTTGGAACTCCTAAAACCATTCCTTCATGTCTTCTTTGGTGGTCATGTCTGTGTTCTCTTCCTCCCTGTGGTCCTTTTCCCCTTTCTCATTTTGCGCAAAGATCTTCTGGTTTCTTGACGTGTTTGTGCCCCAGAGCCGCTCCAGGTTGTGGTCTTGTTTCTGCTTGGTGGTCGTGGCCTGAGTTTGCCTGCCCCTGGATTTGAACATGTGTGCTATCCCATTGGGTTTGTGATCTGTGGGCTGGGCAGTTTCTCGGAGTACTACTATGGGCCACGCTCTGGTTTGTGGCTGGCATGTCGTCCCCCCGCCTCTTGAAATTTCCCCCGGGTGTGGTTCTGGTTGCGCCCTTTCTGGGGGCTTTGATTCTGCGTGGCGATTGTTGTAGTCGGCTTTAAGAATCTTGAGGTATGGGGGCCTCCGACGCCTACCCCCTCTTGTTTGGCCGCTGCGCGGACTTGAATGTGAGATGGAGGTGATGTCTTCTCCCTAGCAGAGGCTTTGCCTTGTTGCCCCCCCGAGTACCGCACTGCGGCCTCCACTGGGTCTATGCTGTGCTGGTGGTGTTGGGGGGGGGGTGTGTGAATCCTCCTCCACCCATCTGAGTGGTTCTTTGCTGGTTGGTGATAGGGGAGGGGGTCTGCGTCCTTCATCGATATGGCCGTTTTCTCACTTCGAGTCCCCTCTTGAATCCCTGTTGTCGTGGTCTATAGGGGTGTCTATTGTTTGTCTTCTCTCCTTCGCCTCCGGCGAGGGCTTCTGGGAGTGATTGGTGGTGTCCTCTTGACCCGCTTGGAGTCCTCTCTTATTAGTCCCTTGTTTCCCACTGCTGGGGCCCAGCTGGTATGTTTTTAGCAAGGGAGGTGGGGGGAGGGGGAACACCTAGCTTCCGATCTTCCACCTTTATAATTTTTTTAAATTATTGTTTATTTATCCTTATTTGGGCCCCTCCGTGGGGAAATCTAGGGTGCGGAATGTTGGTTTGGACCCCGTATGGCCCCTCCCGTGCCTTCTCCTCACCTCTTCAGCCCTCTGGTATAGCTTCTTGTGCAGGCGACTGGCGGGCACAACCTCTCTGCTATGCCGGCGTGGGCCGACTCCCCCTCTGTTGTATGTGGTGCAGGGCCCTCAGATGCAGTGCCATTGGTGCCGGGCCACTCCGCTATCTGTTGTTGGGTTTCGGGGTGAGGGGTCAGCCCTGGCGTCCCCGCACCGTTTCGCCCCTCTCGGGGCATCTCGGCTGGCGTCGGGGGGGCCGACCACCCCCCCGGAGGCCGAGTGCCGCTGTGTACCGTGCGCAGCCTTGGGTGGCGCTGCTGACTCGGCCACTTGAGGTCCTCGGCCACTCCGTAGGCTTCTCCCCCGCTCCGCCCACTCACCACCTCGGCTGACTGTACTCGTGGGGATCTGGATCTCGCGGCGGGTGGCTCTCCTCGTTGGGTGGGGACCGTCCTCTTTCTGTTTTATGGTTTGGACACCGTGCTCAGAAGGCACGCGGCGGGAGCCGCTCCCCAGGCGGGGCACTGCTCACATCGGGCGCTGGAACTTCTGTTTACTGATCGCCAGAGAAACTTGGAAAGAAAAAACGCAGCGTTTTCAAACACAATAACGTTGTATTTATGTTTGCGGTCGCTTCAAAAGCGACCGCAAACATAAATACAACGTTTTAAAGCTGCGTTTTATTTCTAGGTTTTCCGGGCTCCTCCAGCCCGGAAAACTTGGAAAAAAAACGCAGCTAGTGCTTATTTTTTAAAAAAAAAAATAAAAATAGCACTTACCGAGATTCAGCTGCAGCTTTCCTGCTCTGGTCTCCGATCCCCGTCCTCCGCGTACAGCACCAGTGAAGGAAAAGCCACCCAGCGGTAGCTTTTGTTTACTACAGCTGGCTGGCTTTTCCTTCATTAGTGCCGCAAAAGCAAAAGCCAGCACAGGCGGGCATCCATTTCACAAAATAGATGCGCCCATGTGCTTGCTTTTGCGAATTTTGAGCTTGAATAGCTCAAAATTTGACATAGGAAGTTTTTTTTAAAAAAGTGCTAGTATTTTTTTTTAATGTTGCCTATCTATTTTTTAAATACATTTTTTAGCTGGACTACCCCTTTAAGGCAATCTCTTCATGATGCCAGTGGCTTAAACACTTCTCCTGAGGTGGAGTTTGGCAGGCCTGAGCCTGGGGCTCATGCTTAGTCGCCCTACAGGAGACTGATGGCTACAGTCACGGAATATCTTGGTTGGTCAACTGCTCCTGAAGCTTTTGTTCAAGATGACTTGATGGATATTCTGGATCAAGGTCCGTCCTCTGACCCAGTTTTACCTTTTCATTTGACCTTGCAGAAATGAGTGGCGGCTGCTTGGCAGACCCCCGAATCTCTTCCGGCAGTTAATAAATCGTTAACTAAGAAATACTGCCCTTCTGGTAGCGACCCCACTCCCAAGAATTTGGTGGTTCAGTTGGCTACGGCCACCTCGAGGCAGGCGGCGTACCCTACCATCCCTCCTGATAGGGACGACAAACGATTCGACGGTTGGGCATGCAAGGTGTTTTCTGCGGGGAGTATGGCACTGAAATCGGCCAACTCCACTTGTGCCTTGGCAAGATTTTCACACACACTGTGGAATTGTTTCTCTTGCGGCTGAGCATATTCCCGAGGGGGAAGAAAGGGATGGCTGCCTTGCTCTCGTGCAAGATGGCAAGGATGCCATGTGTGAATCCCTTCAGTCGGGTTTGGACACGGCCGACGGTGTTAGCCCGGTCCATGGCTGCGAACACCGTTCAACACAGATTTGCATGGTTGCGTAAGTCGGGTTTTGCCCCGGATGTGCAAGCCTGTCTTTTGAACATGCCCTTTGATGGCGTGCATTTGTTTGGCTGCAAGGGTGACGAGAGCCTTGAGAGGTTGCAGACCTCCAAAGCTGCGGCGAAATCTTTAAGCACAGCTGTGCGTCAACCTCTGCCTTTTTTTGTTTTAGGGGACAGCAGTAGAGGGGAGGTTCTTTTCGTTACTACTCCTCCTTTGGTAGAACGAGAGGAGCCGCCAGTCAAATGGGTCAGCGTAAAAGTATCCGTGGTGGTCAGGGAAATGGAGGTGCCAAAGCTGCTCAGGCAGCTGCCTCTTTGCCTTCAGGCGCTGCCACAGCTGCTCTAAAACAGTCATGAGGCCATGTCCCATTGTTCGCCGGTTGGGGGCAGACTGTCTCAGCATCTCGAAGAATGGCGAGCTACTACTTCGGATGTGTGGGTTCTGGATACAATAGTCCATGGCTACTGCTTTCCCTTCCTACAGCGGCCTCGCAACAATCCACCTGGGAATCTCTCTTTGAAGCTTCCAGATTCGCTCCTTGTGCAGGAAATCTTGACCCTGCTAGAGAAAGGTGCTATAGAACTGGTGCCTGTAGCGGAGAGGAACCAGGGATGGTATTACCCTTATTTTTTATTCCAAAGAAAGACGGGGGATTGAGATCCATCCTGCATTTGCGTTGGTTGAACAAACTTCTCAGGAAGGACAAGTTCAAGATGGTCAATCTTTCTCAAGTCCTCCAGGCCCTTCAACTTCAGGATTGGTTGGTGTCTCTGGACCTACAGGATGCTTACTTACATGTGCCGATTCATCCCAAGCACAGAAAGTACCTGACGTTTACGGCTGGCGACTCGCACTTTGTTTCAGGTCCTGCCATTCGGATTGACCTCCGCCCGAGGGTCTTCACCAAGCTAATGGTGGTGGTGGCAGTGCATCTCAGGCGAGTGGAGATTCACGTCTACCCACGTGACAGTAGTGACGGACGCTTCCCTCACAGGATGGGGAGCACATGCCGAAGACTTGACCGCCAGCGGTCATTGGTCTGTCTGAGTCCAAACTCCACATCAAACTGTTAAAGCTGAGGACCATCAGGCTGGCCCAGAAGGCTTTTCTGCCGTCTGTGCGGGGGAAGAGTGTCCTGATCATGACAGACAACACAGTGGCCATGCATTACCTCAACAAAAAAGGGAGGGGGATTCCAAAATGGCAGCCGAGCGGACGTGCGTGAGCGGAGCTCCGTCTGCCAGCTCGAGGCTGCAACATAAAAAAGACTGACAAAAAAGCACTGCTGTGGTCCCAGGGGAGCTAGATCCAATGGGAGGTAAAAGTCCTACCCCGGTGCGAACTGCCTTTGATAGGGCGGGGGGTGGATTGGGGCGGTGGTCGTGCAGATAAGACTCGTTTGCTGCAGGGCCTCACCAAGGAGAGGCCATCTAACTGCATGTAAGAGGCAGGCTGCAGGATCTAGTACATGGAAGGCAGGGGGTGAGTTTATAAATACCTCACCCTCCCAGGAGAATATATGGGTGCAGTTCACCCTGGAGACCCTGGATGCCTAGGCAGTTAGTCAGCAGCAGGCTGGCCTGTGGTGGCAAGGCGGCACAGGCCAGAGGGGGTCATCTCTGTACCCGGTGCCCAAAAGGATGATTTATTATGATCAACCATATTGATTATTTACCTATAACCATGTTTTGTGTCAATAAAATCCAACGGCCTTCCTTTTATTGCCAACGCTTGAACAAAGTGGTGTGGTAAGTATTTTTGGGGGAGGAGGCAAGGCCGGGAGGCTTGATGCCAACCCGCAAAATAACATATGTATGTCTGCTGCATATGGGTTCAACGGTTATGTGGATTGAAGGTGGGCGGCCTGCGTGAGGGAGGATGCTGGCCGGAGACATGTGGTGTGACAAGACAAGGCACAGGAAGACTATTCAATGGAGACACACTAGATTCATTTAAAAAATCAAAACAACCATTGTTAAAATATATGTTGGGTTTTATTTTAGATCTTAATTTCAATTGAACATAAATAATAAACATTACACATTGTAAAGTGCAGCACATCCAGGGAAAATCCGCGGTATTGTCCACTGTCGCTGGGGAAATGTTGTCTAATGGCAAGTACCGCACAGGCAGGTATTACTCTCCGAACGCGGTGTCCGAGCCTCCCGTGAAGCCACCAAGTGAAGCAACGATAGGCCACCAGCCTGTACCACCTGTGAAAATGAAAGATGCAAACTATTAAAATGACAAAACTTTCTTATCACTGTCGATTCAGGTAAAAAATGTCATTCTGCTTTGAAAAAAATTCTATCTAGAAAATGCACAATATGGAACCAATTTACATGCATTCGAATGATATGTAGATGTAATTTTATATGTGGGAGACGACCATGACATAGTAGTGGCATCACTGACTTCACAACCAGAGTATACTTACTCGTTACTCGGATTACGCGGACGAACAGTGCCGCGAAGTTCGTGCATAAGCACCATCATCATCCTCAACACGGTCCGTGAGAGGCAGGCTTCCCTGAACTCTGGCAGCTCGGTGATGCATTGCGGACTTGGCTCGCCTTCCGAAATGTAGGCCAAGCACCCGGAATTTTCACGGCAGCAGCAGTTCTCCTCCTCAGTTGGCATTAGCTCGCACCGATTGCACGTGCACCAGGTGGAGACGCCGTCCATGCGAAATGGTCCAGGCTCTTCATCCGTTGACTGGTCCTCCCAACTGCCGTCCGATCCCCATCGTTTCCGCGTGCTTGCCTTTCCAGTAGTTCCTCCTCGGTGTACTCGGGCTCGTACATATACGGCATTATTGTAGCCATTGTGTGGTAAAGAAAGTAAAATAATTTACAGAGATGGTACAGGTGTTCACAAGGCCTAGAAGCGGCGAAGGTAGCTGACCAGAGCACAGAAACGAGTCACAGAATACTCAAAGTAACACAGAGAGAGGATTGGAATCGAAAATCTGCTGCTGTGTGTTGTGAAACGGTGTGTTTATACTTATTGAGGAAAGAGGCGTCCTGCCATTTCCATGGCGACACTTCATTAGCTGAGGCTCAGCGATTGTTGACACGAAACGTGCTTTGGCGTTGGGAAATGGGCGGTACGCGTCTGCTGATGTCAGGCTCAGGGGCGGGGGATTTGATTTAGTGCCGCAAAAGCAGGTGAGCCAGGGCGATGGGGGGAAATGGTAGGATTATCAGAAAATGGCAGCTGATTTCGAGTGCGTTAATGGACGAAAAGTCGGGTAAGGTCCATAGGAAAGTTTTCTACGATCTACCGATTTATGCTTAAAAACACATGGCCGAACCATAGGAACAATAAAAAAAAAGTCCCGGAACTATCCTTTAACAGGCCTTACAGACTTGGCAGTAGCCTCCTTGGAGGATCCACCGTACCAAGGACATCCGACGGCAAATCCCGGCCAAAAGGCCATGAAGGCGTCAAGAGCACCGACAATGGTGCCGACGGCTGGTACGAAGGCAAAGCTTCAACATCTGTATCCGACAGACAGCGCAAACTGAGTCGACACCGACCTCGAGCCCTTAGCAGGTTTCTGTGGTCTCGCTGGGGACGAGGACTGAGACCTGGAAGCACGTCTCTTGCAACCATCCTGAGCCTTGTCCGAACGGGACCTCGAAGGTTCCCGATGAGGATTGTGCCGAGGACCTGAGCCCGAAGGCACACGAGCCACGGATCGAGACCGTTCCTTGTCGGCTTCATTAGAAGGTGCAGACGGAACTGTGCCCTGCGATTGGAAAATCGCCAACATCTGTTCCCTGAAGGCAGCCCATTCCTCCAGAGTCGAGGACTTTGTTGGACAAGCCACTTTCCTCGCGGCTCCATCCTCTGAGGAGGACAGGGAAGGCGACGGTGCTTTGTAGAAAGACGAGGACGAATGGCTGGAACCACTCCGGGACCGAGACCCCTGGGACTCCTTCTGACGCGGAGAGTCACCCCTCGAATTGTCGGTGGACAGCCCCTTGGACTTAGATTTACGGGACTTACTGGGTTTAGAACCCCTACCTACCTGAAGCTTTCCCTTACGCTCCCGCAAGGCCTTTGCAGTCAGCGACTGGCATTTGGAACAGTCGTCAGTGTCGTGACTCTCACCCAAGCACCACAAACAAATGCGATGCAGGTCGGTAATCGACATCTTAGACTTGCATTCCTGGCAAGTCTTGACGCCAGACCCCGGAGAAGGAGGGTTCGAAGAAGAAGACATTCACGAGGAATACACGAGGCGCGCTTAGTCTCCGAAGCAAACACGTTTGTGGAAAAAATGGAACTGAGGCTACGGGTGCCGTGCGTCCTATTTATAGCATCCAGTGACGTCGCCCTCGACTGAGGCCTTCGAGGGATATCGACTCGACGCAGAACGCCCTCTGCCGAAAAAGTTTCCAAGGTACAAAGCTGTGGACATTACATGTCAAAGATGTGGAATACATTGGAGGACACAATCCATTTGAAGGAGGGGTGTTGGGTGCCGAAGGCTGCTGTGTGGAGATCAGAGCCGGAGGCTGCTGCAGAGGCTGGCTTGGAACCGGCTGCACTGGGGGAGGATTCGAAGGAGTCGGCAGCGGGGGCTGCGCTGGGGCCTGTGGTGCCCGAGCCATGGGAGGAATGACTATGGGCACCGGTGGAGTGACCGGAGAGAGCAAGTCCCTGACTGCATCCCTTAGGATGGCCCCCATTTGGGGTGTTTGCATCAGTCCCAAACACCTTTAGAAGAACCTGTCCTCTGAGGCGGAAGAGGCGGCAGGGTATACTGACAGAGTGGCTGGGGGATGCTGGGGCCGAAGCGCACACAGTCTAGGTTGCAGGAGGAACCTGGCCTGCACTACTGATGGGAAGACTGTAGGCCACATACCTGGTTGACACCAGTACCACCTTGACACTTGTTCACCCACCTGCTCTGTTCCAGTGGCATCGGACAAGCCGTCATGTTGTCTGTAGCGGCAGCCATTTTGTCAGGCTGCGTGCAACATGTCAGAGTCATGGTACATGGCCCTCCAGACACGGCCTCGCCCAAGACTCTTGGTGTTGGAGTATGAGGCCTATCCGGTACCTCAGGTCTTGGCCTGGGAGACATAGCGCCTTCGGCATTGTTGCTGGTAGTACTGCATGCAGGCATCCCCTCTGACATGGAGCCGGGACTAGGGCATAGCCCCTCATGTGTAGACCCGGTAGAAGAACCTTGTGGCCCCTCAGCACTGATACCGGTAGGGTCTGGAGACCCCTCGGTCGTAAGGCTGGAAGCTGGGTTAGTTACTGGGTTAGCCTTGGTGCGTGTGCTGGTAATAAAACCCAAGTGGTTCCTCCTGCTTTGGCGTTTTTCGTCAGGAAGGTGTCGCCCTTACAGGGTGCGATGGAAAATAACAGCCCTCTCTTGGGTCTGGATCTCTGCTGGACAAACTTCTTCAAGTCCTCTGGAGGCGATGCTTCGAACAGAGTTCTCTCCACCTGGCTAGCCTGTTCTTCAGTGCGCGTGGAGTCACAGCATGGAACGCAGTGCAACCCTCCCAGCTGTGGTCAGGGTCAAGGCAGTGGAGGCAAAGACTGGGGGGGTCAGACGTGGGAAAAAGTCCCTTGCAGGCAGGCCACCTGCTGAAGTCGACATGCGCCGGGGAGGAGCCGGAGCACCAAGTACCTAGATGACAAATAAAGACAAAAAGATAAGAGAAGAATCTGGGGAAGAGCGCATGGAATTACATGGCGAGGCCAAACCCAGGAGCGCGGATGAAATTGGGCCGTTCCCGTCGACCTGGAAAAGGGGACTGGCACCAGTGGGCGGAGTCAGGGTAGCCCCTGCTCCTAGGGCTGTACCCCTGCACGCCTCTAAATTTAAAGGGGAAGGTTTCTCTGGTGAAAAAGGTTTTGTCGCCCGTCCATAGGAAGGGACGCCCATACAGTATGGACGAAAGGGTACGGGACGTAAGAGTACCAGAGAGTACCTTCTCTTGCTCAGTCACCTTCTCTTTAGAGAAATTCAAACATGGAGGTTTAACTGACAACGCCTGGAGCACACTCACACGTCTAGGGCTAGTGATGGCCACCAGGAAATTCACCTTAAGGGTGAGTAACTTCAACTAACAAGAGGGGCTCAAAACGAGTGCCCAATGAAAATGTTAACACTACATTTAAAGTCCCATGCCAGAACAACAAATTGGCACTGAGCAAACGCATTACACAGACTCCTAAGGACCCGAAAGACCGAGGAGATCATGAAAGAAAAAGGGCCCTGCTGTGGGATTCTTTTGAAAACCTAATTGACAGCGAGATGTCCTTCACAGTGCCAATTTGCAGGCCAGTCCGGGCCAAAGAATGCAGAAAATCTCAAACAGAGGATGTGGTGCAAGCAAAGGGATCCAGAGCCCTCTCTCGGCACCAAGATGAAAACCTATGCCACAGCGATGCATAAATGGATTTGGTGGCAGGTTTCTAGCATAGAGGAGCACATCTAAGACGTTCAACAAATCACACTCCTTATACCTCAAATTTTCAGCAGCCAAGTAGGAGGGTTCAGGGTGTCACGGTTCAGGTGTGGGTGGGCGTGGCCAACAGCCATGTGAGGAGGACGTGTTGTCTGAGAGCTTCTGCAGATCCTTCATAAATATGCTTTAAAATAACAAAGATTGCACTTTCGAACGGTGTAGCGGCAGTGAAAGACTAGAGGGAAGAACTCGAGCCAGTGGTGAACACAGAAGGACCTCCCCTCAGTGAGGTACGTGGTGTCAGAGGCGAGACGAGAGAAAGGAGCAGAAAATGGCTGCAGAATAAAAGCGAGAGGCCCATCCAGAGAACTTGGAATGGGCATAGAGCAACATCAATTGCAGTCACCGAGGTCCTCAGTACCCAGTCTACATCAGCGTGAGAGGAGTATCACAGAACTGGCCAAGGGGGCCTGCGGGGACTCTGCTGAAGGTAGCGAGGAGGGCGTTGCGGATCCAGTGATACAGAGTCTGAGGAGATTTGCTGTGGCCGCAGCGTTGCAAATAAGACGTTGGAAGCAGCTGGAACGTGTCTGGCAACGTTATTGTGGCATCAGAGAGAAGATCCGCTTGCCCGGAGATGCACAGCAGAGGTGAAGGGACGGACCACAGGGGCATAGCACAGGCGTGTGAGAAGGAACTTAGGGTGAAGTGCAGCTGCCGCGGAAAGAGGCGGCCATAACCCACATAAGCCAGACAGGTGTCATAGGAGAAGGAGTGTGCCAACTAGAAGCCTGGCGGTAAGGAGCGGTGAATGGGGTGAAAGACTGGCGCTTGCTCACAATTTATGCAGCTTTAGTGGGCCCCCTGCATAGCGCCACAGCCATAAACCCACCATGGAAGCACCCCTTGAGGGTGTGTGCCCCCATACGGCAGCACGCAGTGAGACGCACAACAGATGAGTGCTCGGGTGCCCGTGCCCATGTCTGCGGGAGCCCGAGGCAGCACGGAGACATGTAGGTCAGTTACGCAAGTGACTACAAGAATTAAGATTGCAGCCACGCAGTGTGCTGCTAGAATTAGACCCTTTTGCAAAAAACCGCACAGCCGGTGCGGATTCATCCGCTGTCACAAAGCAAACACACAGAGCATAGGCATGGCCTCTAACTGTAACTAGAGTAGATGTGCCTCACATTGGATACGGACCATAGGCGATTATAGGAGACCAACAACATTTTTAAGCAGCTGCAAAGTGACGTGCTGGCGACCATGACGAGGCTGAAGTAAGGGTAAGGAGGCGCTGAGACAACGTGGGGCAGACGGAGAGCGCAGGCCCATGGGCTTCCTCCAGACACAGCACGTGAACAAGGGGTGAGGACTCTTGGTGAGGGAAGGTACAACAGGAAGAACTGTGGAGGGGACACCCCGGCACACGGAAGACCCGAGGGTGCAACAGCCAAAGTCATAAACAGGACACGTACAGTGGGTTGCACTCGCCATCAGTTACCCGCATAGGGGGCAACCATACACAGCTGGAGACTGCAGCATCCAGTCAGAGGTGATGCCATACACGCACAAACGCCTGGGAGACAGGACAGGACAGGCCAAGGGCACGCTGTGCACGTCTAGGCAAGAACGCTGGTCATTCAGCAGCAGCCCAGCTCCTTGGAAGCCCTGGCACGTGACGGCACAAAGCCAAATTGTTAAAAGTGCAACACGAACAGGCGCACAATTGGGACAGAGATAAAGCAGCTCCAGACGCCAGTAGAGCCTGGGTGCATCAGACCCGCAACAAGCCCAAGTAGCAAGTAATATGCAGATTAGGGTCACAAGTCTCTGTATCCCAGCACATGGGTGGCAACTAACAGAGCCAGCATACCCGACAGAGAGGAACAGGGTCCTCAGCTGTTACAACTGAGTGTGACCAGGTATAGGAGGAGACCTGGGCTCTGCCAGAGACTGATCATAAGAATCCTGTGCAGAGGTTAGGAATCCTAGAACCGATTCTATCGCAGAAAGGGATCCCAGCAGGAGGGCCAGATACAGACTGCCAGCACAGCATCGGTAGCTGAGAATGTTATCAAAAATGAGCAAAGCAAATACAAATAAACATGGAAGCATTCACAAAAGGTCAGGCTTGCAGACAGAAAGAAGACAAAGACACTACGGAGAAGGGCAGCACATTGCCCAGGGCGGAAATGGCAGACTTAGCGAACCAACAGATTTAAGAAGCAATAGCGGTGCTACAAGCCACATTGGTAGTCAAGATCGATCCTGTGGATATTGACGTGGGACTACTGTGCCGAGACGTCAGGGAAATAGCAGAAAGCACAGGAAAAATGGAGGAACAAGTTAAAGAAAACTCTGAGGTCAGAGTGTAAACTACTAGAGCTATCGACATCCTCCTACAGAAAGTGAAACTGCTGGAGGACAGAGCCGAGAATGCCGAGGGACGGGCTTGTCGCAAAAACATATGGATAGTCTGATTGCCTGAGGGGTCTGAGGCATCAGACCCCACCACATACGTGAGAACCAGATGCTACAGCAAACGGGGGCTGGAGAACTGACGCAAGGGTTCACAATAGAAAGAGCGCACCACTCCCTGGTCAGAAGGCCACCACCTGGCACACCTCCCAGGCCCATAATTGCTAAAGTACTAAATTACAAGGATAGAGATAAAATGCTTGCCTTTTCCAGGACAGGATGAAATATCCAAAGAGCCTTTGCTAAGATCTCCACATTCCCGGACTATACCTTCAGGTGCAGAAGAGAAGAGCTCAGTACATTACGACTAAAGCTAGGCTCAGGAAAGCAGGCTAAAAGTAGAACTGAAGGTTCTCCACAGCGACAAACTCTGTTCTTCGAGACACCCACAGAGGCACAGGATTGGATAGACAGCATGCAATTCCTGGAGACTGCAGAGCAAGGCCAGCGATCACAAGCATGAGAGTTGAGGCCCTTGGACCTACTTAACATGCGGACCTAAGCACTGCTTACCAATATGGGGAGAGGCGATAGCTAGGATTATGCTGAAAATGCAGCTACTACAACCAGTAGTAGCAATTGTAATTATGGGGGGGAGGCGGTGGCCGGTATTCTACAGGAAACGTTGCTACTGTGATCATTACAAGCAATAAATCATGGGGGGAGGCAGGGGCCAGTATTCCACTGAAAATGTCACTGCTACAACCATTGGAAGCAATATAATTCTAAGTTATAGCAGGTGTAACATAGTACGAACACGGAATGCTGGTGGGGGGACGCGACAAGCTGACCCACTTCTCCCACAAAGTTAGTTCTAGGGCACTGTATAGAGCCTGCCCGTTGGGCACCAGGAGAATGGTCTCGACCAGGTTGAATGGGGCTGAGAGGAAGGAGTCCTAGCGTGCCTAGCACAGCTGGACATGTTAAGTTTGAATATGGTTTGTTGGGGTGGGCGGAGGGAGGTCTGCGATACTTGGAGGCACACAGCATATAAAGTCTACCAAAGACTTCAATAGACTCATGGTCCTCATGAAACCCTGGGTTGTGAGGTATAATGGCTGAATTAGTTAAAATAATGACATGGAATGTCAGAGGTCTGAACAGTTATGTGAAACGCCAGAGAATAAGCATGTGCATTAAGAGGAACAGGGTTGGGATCGCGCTACTACAGGAAACACACCTAGATGCACAGAAACAAAAGAACCTAGCGAGAGTGTGGGGGCGTACTTGTGGGCTCCACATACTCTACCTATGCAAGAGGGGTCCTGATTTGGATAGACCCGACAATCCCATTCAAAGTACTCACTACTAAAACGGACGAGGGTAGAATGGCACTAATATATGGTTTACTAGAGAATCGAGAAATATGCATAGTAGACACGTATGCACCGAATCATGATGCTACCATTTTCTTCCAGTCATTTTATGCAAGGCTAGGCCCTTATAGAGATGGGTTAATGATATGGGGTGGAGATCTGAATTGTACCATGGATCCCCACCAAGGACAGGTCAGATTCCTAACATAAAAGGCTGCCCCCCACCCCCAGCCAAAGTGGTAGCCTCACTCCTGAAGCATCTTCAGCTTAGGGACTTGGAGAGAACAGCACGCCATTAGTAGAAAATATTCCCATTACTCAGCCCCACATGGTGGCCATACAAAAATAGATTTGTTTGCCGGGAAAGAACTTGTGCTGGAATTCTCAGAGGCGGAATATATGGCTATGGTCCTGTCGGACGACTCTCCACTCTTGGTGAAATGGAGGGTGCCCACATGGAGACTGCGAAGCGCTACTAGACGTAGCATTTAACCAACACAGCCGGAAAAGTACTGTAGATTTCATCACAAGAAATGAGGCGAGTGTACAATACATGGCCACTGTTTGGGAAGCATATAAGGTGGTTGTTAGGGGGGAAATGATTGCGGCCACGGGGGGAATTCAGAAGTCCATAGTAAATACCCTTACAAGCATTGAGGAGAAATTGCAGGATTTGGGGAAGGAGGCTAAGGCGGACGCTGAACATGTGAAGGAAGAAATCGAGTTGAGGCAAGCATGCCTAGTGCAGTGGGACAGGCTAGGAAACTTCAATCACACTAGATATTTAGAAAGGAGCCATGCCCAGGGGGACAAACACAGTAGAAAGTTAGCCTGGCTGTACAAACAAAAGGATAACCGGACCCAGAAATGCTCTATCAGTAACTCGGACCACGTAGAGGTAAACACACAAGCAGGAATTAACAGGGTTTTCTCAGGGTATTATGAGACATTGTATGCTGACCCCCAGTCGGCGGCTGAGGGTAACATACAGGACACCTTAGACCTTACTGAACTTCCATGATTGGAGGCACAAAAATCTGAAATGCTAGAGGAACCTATAACCTCTAAGGAAGTCCTTGTCACTATCAGGACATGGCCTTCAGGGAAGGCCCCTAGTTTAAATGGGCTAACAGGGGAGTTTTATAAAGCCTATGCGAACACCTTGGTGGCGCTCCTTGCCAAGGTGTTCAATGAAGCTTATGAAGTGGGAATCCTCCTGATAGCATGAGGGAAGCTGTGATAATTCTGCTCCTAAAATCAGACAGAGAGCACGGACTGCGGGTCATACAGACCACAGTCCCTGTTAAACCAAGACAGCAAAATCCTAACCACAATCCTGGCAAACAGACTTAGGAAGGTAATCCCCTGCTGATCAACCAAGACCGGATGAGTTATGACCGGGCAGAAGCATTTCAGAGAATCTGCGTAGACTGCACCATGTCATTTACAGCACCAAATACAGCATTACGCAATGTGCTGTAGCATCACTAGATGCGACTAAGGCGTACAACTCCGTCCATTGAACTGGTTGTATGCCACTATGGGGAAGATGCGAAAAGGGCCAAATTACATTAAGTGGGTATGGCTAAGATACACAGAACCGATAGCCAGGGTCAGGACAGGAAATACGTACTCAGAGAGGTGGCAACTACACAGGGGCACGAGGCAAGGTTGCCACTGTCAGGCACGAGGCAAGTTTGCCACTGTCGGGCACAAGGCAAGGTTGCCACTGTCCTGCATGCTATATATTATTGCTGCATAACCTATAGCTGCCTACCTAAAAACGGAATATGCAGATATAGGAATTGAAATAAATGGGGTACAGCACGTAGTGTCTATGTACGCAGATAACACGTTACTATTTCTGAGTAATCCAGAGGTCAATTTACCATATGTGCTGGAGGTGCTTAATAACACTAGCACATTAACGGGGATCCAGATAAATGAAAACAAGCCCTGCCTATTCCTACTGGCCTAGATGGCAACAGTGAAGAAAGAGGACTTGCCAGTCCTTCCCTCTTCCATGGAGCACCAAGTTATTTAGATACTTAGGTGTAAATATATACCATGACCCCAAATCAGAGCATGTTTTCAACACATTACGTGCCAAAGATGGGCTGGAGAAATCAATGGAGTTCTGGAGTAGGTTGCCCCTGTCCATGGCGGGGAGGGCAGCACTACTGAAAATGGTGGCAATGCTAAGGCTGATGCACCGCTTTAGTAATGTCCCATATAAAATTCAGAGACAATTCTTTAGGGAGCTAGAGAAGCTTTGCAGACGCTTCCTATGGCAGGGAGGGAGGCATAGAGTGGCACTGAGTGCATTACAAAGGCCCTACGAGCAGGGAGGCTGGAAGATACTGAACTTTGAGTTGTATTTTCTGGCATGCCAGTAGAAACACGGTGTACAATGGATGGCAGATGATACCACGACGGAAACTACTTTATTGCAGCCAGCTATAAAATATGCATACCTCAGCGATCTGATTTGGACCCCCAGTGTGGAGCAAAAGAGGCACCCCTACCTAGTAAAACTGGGAATCCAAATGTGGAAAAGGACCTGCAAAAACATGGGCACGATAGACCCGATCTCACCACAGACCCCCCCCCATAGCGGCGATAATGGAAGACATGCCAGGGAGTAGCATCAGGATGCGAACAAAATGGGAAACATGCGGTATTGCCACGGTTGGAGATCTACTAAATGAAAAAGGGTTGTTGACATTTGCCGAACTACAAGAGCTCACAGGCATACATTCAGGGCAATTCCTGCTACACAGTGCGTTGTTGAGGGTGATGAGGGGGAGGTGGCCATGCATTACTGTCAAGGCAATAGGATGGGAGAAGATAGAAAATCTGATCAGCCTATCAGAGGGAGGACATGCAATTTCAACAATCTATGAAGTGTATATAGAGCGAAACTCAAGGGCAGAATTGAAGTGTAAGGAGAGATGGGAAACTGAATTGAGCAGGAGATTCCAAGAGAAAGAATGGAGTAACATATCATAAAAAGGTCTCCAGGAACGCCAGGCTACAATTGATTCAATTCTATATTACACAAAGGGCAAACCTCACACCAGCTCCAATTGCAAAATTTAAGGGGGCGGGCCAACAGGAATGTCCCAGATGCAGGGAGGAGGAGGCTGGGTTAATCATATCTTCTGCGGATGACCAGTGGTGCATGTGTTTTGGGAGGGGCTGGGGCAAAGGGCAGCCCAAGGTGGTATAGATCTGGATATACAAACCCACAGGCATACATGCTCAGCAGATATAAGAGGAGCGTGAAAAATAAACTGTTGAACAAGCTGAAACACTTCATTTATATACTAGCCAAACGTACCATAGCCATGAAATGGAAGGATGCGAAGGGTCTGAGGGTGGCCAGATGGGAAGACTTGAAAAAATGGCCAGCAGCTGAAACCGCAGTATGGGAAAGAGCGCTAAGGGAACAAAAACAGGAATTGTGCATGGACATCCAGCAGTGGATTGCGTTGACTGAACCTTTTCAATCCGGACATGGGCGATGTGGCAATGCAAAACGAAGCACATGAGATAGACTGAAGTTATCGATATAACGGACTAGATGTATGCACAGGTGAGATAGGGAGTGGGGGGGGGAGGGAGTTGGGATGTTTATAGGGAAGGTTTGTTATAAGATATTGATATGCTATACAACATGTAATTAAGAAGTTTTGTTGTTGGTTGTTATAAAATAATAAAAATTATTTAAAAAAATAAGGATTCAGGTGTAGGATCCGCCCAGTGATAGGGAAGGCAGATGGCCATGTCTAGCAGCTCCAGGAAACACGTCATCCTAGTCGAGTCCTGACCAATCACAATTATTATGGGCCTGAACCGGTGTACGCCCCCCCCCCCCCTTAGAAGCAGTAGTATGACAGGGATGCAAATAGCAGTTTTAAGTCCCACTCTACTGTCAAATCAGCCCCCAGAGCTCCCTGTCGAGAACATTTCCTGGAGGAGAATCACCTGCTCACACTCAAAGAAGGTCTACACGAGGGGTTCCCCATCGGGAGAAAACCTCCCCCAGAACCTTCTGGCAGAGCTCCCACTCGTGGGAGGATGAAGACTCATCTTAGGGTATGTTGCCAGCCCGATGAGGTGCCGTTTAGAGACACACCGTTCTCCAGAACCACAAACGCATTGCTTCTCTGCACAGAGGTAAGGAGCCCATACCAGCTCACTTCTTGTGCTCCAGATGTCCAGGAAATGCTTCTTGCAGGTGTTTTTTTGTTAGATCACGTTCCACAATAATGATCGATGCTGGTATGGTCCACAGCTTGAGGATTGGTGCTTCTGCTGCTCGAAAGGTAGTAGGGTTTCCTTCTTTGGGCCCTCATTGAGAAGATCAGTGAGCTCATACAGCACCTTCAGTCGGGAGGGAGTCGACAAAGACCAGGTATCCACCACCTTGAGAATTGGTGCTAAAAAGGTGCCTGATGTTTACCGGAGGGGATTGGGGGGAGTTTATCTAACTCTCGCGGCGAGGTGTCAAGGCCACTTGCCTCCAGTAAATCGGCTGCAAGATCAAACTTCCTAAGTTGAATGGGCTTCAAACCAAAAGGAATAGGGTCTGCTTCCTCAACATAAATGTCTTCTAAGTGAGACATAAATATAACCCAAGCGCGAGGGGCATACTCCCAAGGACTTCCAGGATCACCAGCGCCTTGCAAGGGAGTCGTTTCTTACCTGTAACTCCATTTCTCCAGCGTTTTTATCTTTCATGAATTCACATGCAGTGAATATTCCCTGTCATCAGGCTGGGAAACCCCAGGAACTTTAACTTGGTTTTGCTATGGAAAAAACATTGACAGCTTGAGTGTCCCATTGTCGTTGTTATGGGTGCTTTCGGCAGCACCAATGGGACGTTGAGTGTGTAGCTCCGCCCTGCAGCTTCCCCCGAGATTTTAACCACTCCAACTGGAGGATGACCTTTAAAGGATGTTTGCCTGAAGGGGGTAGGCTGGAGGGTGGAGGTGAATCCATGAACGATACAAACGCTGGAGAAATGGAGTTACAGGTAAGAAACTACTCCCTTCTCCAGCATTGGATCTTTCACGGATTCACATGCTGTGAATAGATTTGTAGCAGTATAAATGCTCGGACGTGTAAATCAGGCAAACGTAAATTAGATATCATGAAGACGTGTAGATTAATGCAGAAAGGATAAATATTTAAGGTAGAGAACAGGAGAACCCAGGAAGCTGCAGGGCTTACCTTATTGGAACAGTCACTGAATAACAGCACGTCCCATCTGCACCTCTTCAGCGTGTTGCTGGTGTAAGCAGTAGTGCCTGGTGAACGTGTGGGGCACCGCCCATGTTGCCGCTTGGCAAATTTCTCTGATGGGAACACCAGACCATAGAGCCGCTGAGGCAGACGTAGCCCTAGTGGAGTGCAATCTAGGATCAGGTTGTAATGGCCTGTTGGCTTTAGAGTGGCAGAAGGATATTGTAGATGAGATCTTGAAATGCCCTGTTTGGATATGGACTTTGCTTTGTTGGATGGACTGAAGGCTACGAAGAGTTGCCTAGAGGATCTGAAAGACTGTGGGATCCAAGTAATATTTGAATGCCCTTTTGACATCCAGAGAATGCAAAGCCTTTTCTGCTGGTGAAGTGGCATTTGGACAAAATGTAGGTAGAGTGATGTTGGCATTTTTATGAAACCCAGATGGTACTTTAGGAATGAAATGCGGGTTAGTAGAGAGAACTACCTTTTCTCTCATGAAGCGCAGGTAGGGAAGATCAATAACTAAGGCTTGGAGATCTGAAAACCACCTAGAAGACGTTATGGCCACCACAAAAGCCACTTACCAAGTTAGAAAACTTGACGTGGGTTGAAGATATGGGTTTGATTGGAGACTTCATCAGACGTGCTAAAACTATGTTCAGGCTCCATACAGATGGAATCTTTTTTGTGGTGGAAAGGTGCGGAAAAGGCCTTTTAAGAAATGCTTCATTAGCCTGTCACTGTATAGCGGGGAAGATCATCTTTTCCGTGTAACTCTGGAAATTGCCATTAAATGCACTTGGATCGAAGAGATCGCCAAAACTTCTGTAGCTAATTTCAGCAGATAAGGAAGGAGCTGATGAGGTGTTCTTGCTAGCGATTCCGAACTCAGAGTGGTCAGGAGCAAGCCATAACGTCAACTTGAGAGAGCCTGGGTTGTGATAAAAGATCATGTCGTTGTTCTGGGATAGAAGATTCGCCTGGGAGCCCAGACGAATCGGCTAGTCCGCTGTCAACTGGAGAAGGTCAGAGAACTAGGTCTGCCTGGACCAATACGGGGCTATCAAGATTTTCTTGTAAAGGGCCTTGCGTATGATCGGTATAGGTCTTCTTATGAGAGGAAAGGGGGGAAATGCATAAGCAAACACCTGTTCCAAGGGAAGGAGAATACATCCCCTTGAGAGTCCAAATGCGGAATCCTGCTGACTAATTTTTGGCATTGTCTGTTATTGTGGCTGGCAAAGAGGACCTGAGTGGGGCGACCCCACCTCGAGAACATTTTGGTTATCTAAATGCTGTGCAGTTGCCACTCGTGCGTCCCTGCTGAGGGCATCTGATTGCTTGTTCAGCATCCCTGGTAAGTGGAAGATCTGAATCAGGATGTTGTGCCGGATGGCCCACTGCCAGATGGTTTGTGTTTCCTGGGATAAGGTTACGAGTCCCACCTTGTTTCCGTAGCTAAAACATTGCGGTTGTGTTGTCCGTGGGACACTTTCTGGATAAGGGGGAGAAAGGATTTGAGAACCCAGTGTATTGCCCGCAACTCTAGTACAGATAGATGTGTAGTAGGGTTTCTTCGGGTGACCAGAGGCCTTTGACCTGGTGCTGGTCTAAATGTGCACCCCATCCCACTTGGGAAGCATCGGTCACATTGGTGAGTTGGAAATGTTGCTCTACCAGTGGCATTGCTTTCGTGATGTTGGAGGGGTGTGTCCACCATTTCAGATCGTCTGACAGAGGCTGGGAGATCTTTACCTTGTCTGACCAGGAAACCTGGATTTGGGACCATCTGGTTGCAAGGAAGGTATTGCACTGGACGCATGTGAAGGAGACCGTAGGGGGATCAGAGGAATGCAAGATGATATTGTTGTCAGAAGAGCCATGTAAGAGCGGACTGTGATCAGCTTATTTGGTTTTTCCTGCTAGAGCAAGAAGACTTTTGATTCTTTCTGCAGAAGGTTTGACCAGATTGTAGCTTGTAAGTTATTGAGCTCCCAGAAAAATCAAGTTCTTTGAGGGAATTGTACAGGATTTCGTATAGTTGATGGCAAAGCCCAATCGATGGAGAAGCATCTGTTTTGTTGAGAGACAATAAGGTTTGTTGGTACGTCTCTCCTCAAATTAACCAATCGTCCAAGTACGGGTAAACATGGTGACCTTGCTTCGGGAGGAAGGTTGCTACTAGAGCCAGACACTTCGTGAAAGTCCTGGGTGCCGATTTTAGGCCAAACAGCAGACCTCAAAATTGGTAATTGCTTTCACCTACTACGAACCGGAGGCATTTCCGGTGTTTTGGGTCTATTGCTATATGAAGTACGCATCCTTGAGGTCTAGGGCCATGAGGAACTCCTGTGGTTGCACAGCTCGTATTACTTCTTGGAGCATTACCATTTTGAATTTGTTTTTTGATGTTTTTGTTCAGTAGCCATAGGTCCAAAATCGGGCGCCAAATAACCACAAAGTACCTTGAGTACACTCCCTTTCCTCTTGCTGAGAGAGGCACCTTTTAGAAAGGCGCTTTTCTTTAGCATGTGGCGTATCTCGTGCCGTAAGACGTGATGGTGCGAGTGAGATACCTTTATTGGGGGAATTTGGAACTATGGGCGCTTGAACTCCAACAAATGGCAGTACTGGATAGCATCTAGTACCCATCTGTCCGTAGTTCTAGATCGCCACTCGTTTAGGTGAAACTCCACATTTGCTCCTATTTGACTGTCCTTGTGGCAGTCATTGTTGTGTTTTACTCTTGCGAACTCTCTGGGAGGTGGAAGATCAGCGCTTTCTTTGCCCTTGGAAATCTCTGTTACGCTTTGAGGATTGGGAACCATGCTTGTAGCCCTGAGAAGAATATCTGGGTCTACTGTAGCCCTTGCTGTCACTGGAGCTTGAGAATTTTGAGTTGCCCGAGACTCCTCGAAAGGAACAAAAGGGGCGAACAGATCTCTTATTTTGCAGAGCTGTAAGAGATTTAGCAGTGTCTGACTCTGCCTTCATGGCCTTAAGGGCTTTAACTATTTTGTTGCCACAGATTCTCACCTTTGCAGGGCATATAAACATCTTTGTGCTGTACTTCTTGGCGAAAGTCTGTACAGTGACGCCAAGCCTGGCATCTGAGGACTACCACATTGCTGATCTGTTTAAAGCGTGTTTCAGCCAGAGTTCGAGCTATATTGATGCTATGATTTGACTCCTCTTCTCCTTCCCGCACCAACAGCATAGCCTCTTTTCCTTATTGTTCTGGCAGGTGTTCTAATAAAGGAGGGGCCAACGGTGCCACATTTCACAATCGTATTGCGAGGGAATTTGCTGCTATAACCGTAGTGGCTCCAACTGTGAGAACCTTCGTACCAAAGGCATCCAAATATTTATGGTCATTGTCAGGAGGAGTGGCACACTTGTGTTCTGGTCTAGCTTTGGTGCTTGCAGCAGCTGTGACCACTGACTCTGGCGATGGTTGTGACGTAAGACACTTTGGAGTGGAATCTGGAGCCTTACATTTCTTTTCTAGTCTCCCTTTCACAGCTGGCTCCGTAAAAGGATGTTTCATGGTACGTAGGCCCTCCTGCCATACATAGGAATGGAAAAAACTGCTTTTCTTCTTTTCCTCATGTGATTGAAGAGGAAGCAATCATCCTTCTCTTCTTCCGGAATTAGGCCAAACTCCTGGCAGGCTTTCACCATCATGGCATGAAACCCTCCAATGTCATCCAGGGGTAAAGGTTGAGCCGGGCTACCCGGTGCGTCTTGGTCCAAATCTGTATTGCATGTGTCAGCTCTCCTAGGAGATTAGGAGGCGGTGGAAGTCATATCTCGAGGATCTGTGTCCTGATCTGTGTTGACTAATTCACCTTCTTCTTGTTCCCTCCTTTGTGGACTAAATGCACATGGAGGAGGAGGAGGTCTAGGAGGAAATTGCCTTCTGGCGCGTGCGCCCTGGTCTTGAAAGGGGTAAGATGCCTCCCTTTGTGTAGAGATAACCTGTGGGTCTCCATAAGGATGGATTGTTGGAAACAGAGGCAGCGGAAGTCTGGGTAAAGCTGACCCAGCAGAGATTTTAGTGTGGAGAGGACCTGCATGGACAGAAGGGATTGAGGATTTATGAGAGAGTATTGGGTTCGCATACCTCCTGTTCTTGCCGATGTAGAAGGTAGAGAAGGTGTTTGAGACCTTCGAGGTATGTCCATACCCGTAGATGGTCCCAGAATGGGAACCTCTGACACTTCTTCCCCAGGATCCGATTCAAACACCCCTGGGCATTCATATGGAGGGAGCTCGAAGTCAGACGTGATCTCGTGCTGCAGAATATATTCTGGCATGACAATTGGGGACATTTCCAGGGGAGGTTGGTCGCGCTGTTCTGCGGTCCCAAATGAGGTTTTTAATATACCTTTAGGGGAAAATATATTGGTTTCTGAAACCAATAGCCCGGTGAACGATGTACGCGTCGACTTCTCATCCGACGATCTTTTCTTTGTCAACAACGGGATGGTCGTCGTCGGGATGGTTGTTGTCGAGGTGGCGGTCAACGACATTGTCAAGGCAGTCGTAGACTGGAGACGACGCTTTGGACGGCGATTTAGTCGACAAGTGATGTCTTGAAGAATACTTGTGGCCGGAGGAAGATCTGTGCGATCCCGACGATGAGTGATGTTTTTTAGTGTTCATCGTGGTAGATTCTTTTCACTAATGAGGTTGAGGAGGATGTCGTAATTGGCAAGTTTTATGCTCGTCTGTGGACGACAGATTTTCAGGATGAGTCTGCGGATTTCGAAGATGGGTGTGAGACCTTCTCCCTTGGGTTGTCTGACAAGAGATTTTGATACATTACTCTTAGAGAAGTACTTGGACCCTGCGTGGAACTTGGCACCACTAGACAGAGGTTTCTTAAGAGGCGAAGAGTGTTTGGCCTTGTCATGGCTCGAAGATGATTTAGCTTCAGCTTCCTCTGCCTTATAGCCAATGGCTCCTCTGACTTAGACATCTGACGTGACAGCAACATCTTGTCAGAGGGAGTGGTTGTTCTCCCACTTTGTGACGAGCCAACCTGCGACACCAGGTAGGTCCCTTCATTCAGCCAACAGATAAGGCGTCTACTTCTGTCTCGAAGTATCTTCTGAGAGAACCCTTGGCACATGTTGCATCAGGCTGCCAAATGGTTTGGGTAAAGACAGTAAAGGCACTCCGAGTGCCTGTCTCCCTCAGACATTCTTCAGGCCGCAGGTCTCACATGCTCTAAACAAGGATTTTTTCAGTCCTGAAGTTTCCATAATGGAGGTGAAAACCGAAGTATTTTCAGCGTCAAAGAACACAAAAGACAAAAATTGAAGATTCTTATCGTGACGAAATATACATTTTCTCTCAGGAGAGAAACGCAAGGAATCCCAACAGTTTGGAAGACGGTTGAAATCTGAGGGTAAGCTGCAGGGGCAGAGCTATACACTCGACGTCCCATTGGTGCTGCCTAAAGCACCCACAATGACGCTGATGGGGCACTCACGGTGTCAACGTTATTTCCATAGGAAAACTACTAAGTTAAAAAATAACCGTGGTTTCCTAGCCTGGTGACGGGGAATATTCATAGCATGTGAATCCATGAAAGATCCAATACTGGAGAAGGAAGTGTAGAGTTTGGAGAACAAAAGTCAGATGACTGTGTGACCTAGAGATGGTATCTTGGTCAAGCCCGGGGGCACACAGCTGCGTGACTTATTGGTGTTTCTTCCGGCTAGCCTGCACGCAGTGGGCACTGGGGGGGCCAAAGCCGTCAGCGCTGTGGCCAGAACAGTTGGCATCGAGGCCGAAGGCCCCGGGGCCTTGGCAAAGATGTCAAGCATTTTAAGCCTAAAGGTGTCCCATTCCTCTGGAGTAGAGGACTGTCATGATGCCGCTCCCGGGGAGCCGGTTCAAGCCCTGCGTCCCCGAAAGCGGACTTCCAGTCCCCAAGGAAGGACCCAGCAACCCCATATAGGGGCACTTTGGACAGTGTCCTGGCGCCTATGGTGCCAGGCTCATAAAAGACATCAGTCCTGGAGCCATAGGCGCCAGGCTCATTATGGGAGTGCTTGGGTGCACTTACCTGATGCAGACCATGCTGCAGGATCCCGGCCTCCTTGAGGCCTGAAAGGAACTACTTTACCTGTGGGACTAATTTACCATCCGGGCGTGGTCGGGGAAGGATACATACCTGATTGGAGGAAGGATACATACCTGGAACTTCTTCCAAAGCTATTTAAACCCCACCCGAACAGCCACACGTGCTTCGCGTTGTTCTGCATCTAGCAGCTGGACGCTCACTGTGTCTCCTCCTGCATCCTGACTTCTGCCACGCCTGCCAGCATCCTGGATCACCTGCAAAGGAAGAGAAGAAGAGAACAGAAGAAGGAAAAGTCCTTACCTGCTAAATTCGCATCCCGGAGACATCTCGCCGACAATCCTGAAAAGGAAAAAACTTATTTAAAAGCTCATTGCGTCGATCGCTGCAGCGCCGCATTCCACTCACCTTTACAGGGCGCCTCCATGTTCAGCAGCGATCATCCGGATTCGCAGTCACGCCCCAGCGCCTAGGGAGAAAAAGACCAGAACAAAAGGTGAGAGAGAGAAGGGAATAAGGAAAGGTAAATCTCCATGTTAAGACTTACCTGTTGATTCATTCCCTCTTCATTTCGGGTCTGCGCCGCATCCTGGCATTTCCGGACCCCGGCCCCTAAGGGGAAAAAGAGACATCAGCGTTAATGAGCGAATGAAAAGACATTACCAAAAAACGCTCATTAAAGACTTACCTGATTTCTACAAGGATTTCACCTCTCATCTCGGTGCCTGTTCCCCGGAATTCCGTACAACGGCCCCTATGGGGAAAAAGACACTAGCATTAGTACATTAATGCATGGACAAAAGGGGAACCTCTTATCAAAAAACTTACCTGGAAGCCAAGCAAATTTGGTTCTCACCAATCCGAAAACCCAGTGAAGTAACTGGATACCAACGCGCCCCTGCATCAGAAGCAGGATGGAGAGCTCGTCCTTCCAGACCCTAAGAAGGATACTTCTGCGAGCCAGACAAGCCAGATTTGTGGGCCCGGTCCAGTCCGTTTTACGAACCCTGCGCATCACCTTAGAAGAGGTCACAGCAGCGCGAACCAGGCCAGCGCCTCCGTGGGAGTCAGGTGAGCGTAACTAGGACAGGGTGGGGAAGGGTACTTACAGATCCCGATCTTCAGGGTCTTCCCTGGAGTGGTGGCTCCTCTTCGACGAGGAAGAAGAAGAATGGTGTATTAAAGAACTGCATGGAGACCAAGCCCTCTCGCAGTTCTTTTTCCGTTTATCCTTGTGGACTGAGGATCATTCTTCGTTGCGGGAATCAGCACAGGGCAACCTCGAATGGGTCCATTTGTCACTCTGCTACATGTTAAGGAATGTGAACTGCTTCACCTCCTGTTCCGGAAGCACCTAGGTGTTCATCAACTGACAACGCGTAATCCTGCATCTTGTGCACCTCACAGAGGCAATAAAGACAAATCCGGTGAGGATTCAAGCCCGACTTCTGACACCCAAAGTCAATGCAGGGTTTACACCCCAAAGACTTTGCAGCATCCGGCATATTGTCGAAAGTAATGAGATGGGAGGTAAAGTTCAAAGAAGCAGTGTTCCGAATGCAAACAGAGCAAAGGAATTAAGGTCATGGCGAGTGGCGCCTCAATATATTCTGGCCCACGTGTCATGTTCGCGGCGGGGCACGTAGAGGCGACGGGCAGAACCATGCGATGCCCTGTGGTGGCAAAACAAATTCCAAAGAGCAACTGCGCTGGTAGATCAATGTCGAGGATGAGGAATCTGTGAGAGGAAGGAGTCCATTAGAAGGAGTCCACTATGGTCTATGAAAGCAAAACACGGGATCTTACCTAGTAGGCCTTACAGGTACATAATGCAGTAGGGAATTATAGCAGAAACTACACAAGATATACATCTATAAAATGCTAACTTTCAAAACAAGTAGTTTCCCAAACTTCCGGCACATCATTTGCACACAGGAAACTAAGGATTAAGCAATATGTTCATCTGAGTTGGGGTGTTTTTCTGCATACCACTCATATGGTATTCAAAGAGGCCAGTATTCAGAAGTGTGCAGGGCTGTCCTTCAAGTAAATCCAGAATATCACTGATATATGTAGCTCAGAAGTAAGTCTTCACACTTGGAAGAGGGAGGAATTAGTGCAAGGTAGAGATCCCAGGCGCACACACACCCACCAAGTAAAAGATTGTCCAGGCAGTATACACTGGAAAAATACCCTCAACATATAAGACAGTTGGCCGAATAACTTAGATTTACAATAAGTAAGCAGCAAGTATGGATAAAACCATTAAGGGTGCCCATAGGGGTCACCCACTATACATTCAAAAAACAGCAACAAAGTAACAAGAATGGTCACACTGCTAAACAAGAGTTGCATTTAAGTGGGAAAGAACATGTAAGATACAAATCACAGCCTTAAAAACATAATTTAAGTATTTAAAATTCAACAGTCTTAGAAATCCAAAACAAGTGCTGCATCAAGGTGCACAGTTAAAAGTGTTCATGTATTTTTAGTGAGCTTTCAAAGTTAGAGAATTCTTCCCATAGAATTCCACAGGTCAAGGAGGTGTCCACCCACTGTTCTTGTTGCACCACAGGTAAGTTCTCATAGGTTCCTGCAGCCAAAAGGAAGCATAAGAATTTTCAGTCTGTATTCCATCACCAAATGAGGAATGGATGCAGCACACAGTCTTAAGGCCTATGGAAAATGTAGCAGTGAAGGAGCACACACAAGATGGATGCAAACTGACCTCATAGGCCCATCAATGGATTGCCAATATCTCTGTTACATCAAATGTCATTACAAAAGCAGCAATGAAGTGAAGTTCCAGAGCATGATACACCCAGAGGTGAATGTCATTCAAAGGGTCATAGGTGGCTCAGAAGCAGACAAGGTCTCAGCACCAGCAGCCAACTCTGTCAGAACAACAGTAGGAGTGTCAATTTAGTCAGAACAACAAGAGCAGTGCCACAGGGCAAGATGTCCCTTAAAGGAGTCAGCCCACAAGGGAGCAGGCACCCAACACAAGCTTGTTTTCAGCACAACATTAGCCCCCCTCTCAGGGTGAGATGCCTTTTCATCTAGGAGAGCCCAAGCAAGTCGAGAAGGCAGGGGAATTGCTTGTTCCCACTAATTAAAAGGGTTGAAATATATTTTAGCAGGCTTCGCCTCGTCAATGAGGTAGATTGTGCATCAAGGACAGTATGCAGCCAAACAAGCTTCCAGTTTGAGTACCTATCATCCCTTGTGGTCTTCTTGGAATTTCCAGTCCAGTACGACAACTGAAGAATGGCTACAGATCCTTCTCAAATATGCACAACTGCAATGTGAAGGATATCCCTGCCATCTTATCACAAAGCGTGCAACATCCAAGGCCTACCTTCGATGGCGAGCCACATTCCATTATTTATATAATTCAAACAAGGTTATGCATTACTGTGTCCTGCAGTCTCTCCACCAGTCTAAACTAGCTCAATTAACTCAGCATGCCATTGTGGGCTACAGTGAAAGCCTGAGACGGATCGTGACTATATGCGATTACCAGAAACAAGGGGAAAGTCAATCAAAAAAGCCACTGCATTCTGTCACAGGATTTAAGAAAAGGTCAGCCATTTTTATACAAAGAAGAATGTTTCAGGCTAAAAACAGGGTAAACCTTAATGACACCAAGTAAGAAATGAAAACAACTGCTTCCACACTGCATCAAAATGCCTCCAGACTGCTTGAGGGGGGCAAAAAGATCAAATTGCCTAACAGTGATGCTCTTTCTGCTGGATGTTCTCATCTAAGATAAACTCCCATAGCAGTACGTGTATCTCGAGGAGCAAGGAGAGCGAGAGGACACCACCTATACCATAAAACCTCAGAGGACTGCACTGTCGAACCAAGCATCCCGTCCTGATAGGTAATCCAAGCAGTAATGTTTGTCAAACGCATGCAACAAGATCCATGTCATGTCACCTCCAGGCAAATGGGCAAGACAGGAAATCCCTCCCTCTGCGGAGCAGAGGTGATAACCAGCCCTTCGTTCGAATGAGCCCTCAGATGCACAGGTACATCCTTTCCGGGCAGATAAATGCACTCCGAGATGCAGAGAATGATCCAACTTGAAAGGCTCTGTCCATTCACACCCCTGCAAGTAAGGGCAGCAGCATAACCAACAAAAAGATGGCCACCTTCCCGATATCCCTTGCCCGAGAGACAAAGTAGTAGTGGGACTGCACCTGGTCCAGCCAATGGGATCACTCCTCAGGCCTTAAGATGACATGGCATGAGAAAAAACACAAAATGAAGCTATTGAAAGAGGTGCAATTACGAAACAGCCTAAAGGAGAAAGGAAGTTTCCACTATATGTCACCTTCCTCTTTGGAAAAAAACATAGGGAAATGTAACAGACAAAGCCTGGAGCTTGGACAACCGTCTGATGGAATTGATGGCTACCAGGAGGATCACCATGGGGTGAGCAATCATAAGCCTATATGAATGCAAGGGATCAAATTGAGCACCAATGAAGAAAGACAATACTAAATATAAATCACACACAGGAACAACAAACTGGCGTGGGTGAAACGCCAGTTTCTTGTTCCTGTGTGCGATTTATATTTAGTATATAAAGCAGTTTATCTTTAAGCTAAAAACTGCATGTCGTTTGTATAGACTATTGCTGTCATTTTGGGTCATAATGCCCCATCCAATAACATCTGTCCTGCTAGGCTTCACTCCTGGTGGCCATCTTCAGAATAGGATGAGCATGTAAAGTAGCAGTAGGAACCAAGAAGAGCCGAGAGGGGAAGGAAGGAGGGTTTGCATGTGAATCCATGTAAGACCCATGCTGGAGAACCCGTAAGTAACTGGTTCCTTCTTCAGCCTAGGGTCTTACATGGATTCACATGCTCATGAATACGATTACTCAGCAGTACACTTACACAACCATAGAAGGTATCAAGGCTCAACAGAAGCAATACACTTACCCCTGGAAAAGACTCACTTCATGCAAACAGTTTGCAAAGCATCCCTTGTCCGACACAAGACTCCTCCCTGGAATCCCTGTCGACACAGTATCCGTAAAGGTGTGGGAAGACCTCCACGTAGCCGCCCTGTAGATATCCAGCAGGGGAACACCAGAGAGGAATGATGTCGCTGATGCAATGGCTCTGGTAGAGTGGGCTCTTGGCCGGCCTGGCAACAATCGCTTGGCCAGCTGAAGGCAATGCATGATAGAACCGGAGAGCCACCTGGAGATGGAAGCCTTGGACAGAGCCTTTCCATGCCCCAAATGTCCAAAATTGATGACTTTCAAAAGACTTGACATTTCCTTTGTGCGTGCAACATAGAACTTCAAAGGCTGTGCAACGACCAGTGAATGCAAAGATATTTCAGCAGGTGAAAAGGGGTTTGCAAAGAAGACTGGTTGAACCAAAGGTTCGTTTAAATCAAAGTCTGATGGACCCTTTGGCATAAAGAAAGAAGGAGTTCATAGAACCGCCTTAGCTGAGTGGAACGGCAAATACAGGGGGTTACATGAGAGAGCCTGTATTTCACCAACCTGTGTGGCAGAGGTGATGGCCACCAGCAAGACAGTCTTTCAAGAGAGAGACTTCAAGGAGGCCGGATGCATAGATTCAAACAGGGCTCCCATCAGTTTTGACTGTACCACATTCAGCTCCAACACCAGGGCAAGAGCCTTCAACCGGAGGGAACTTCCTGAAGAGGCCCCTGAGTAACTCCATAACGAGCCTGTGCGACCACAGGGAGATCTTGCCCAGAGCACGGGTGTACCGGGATTTGGCGAACAGGTGTACCTTGATAGATGCATGGGCAAGGCCAGACTTGGCCAGCGAGAGCAAATAAGGAAGAAGCTGCGGCACCGATATGTGCAGCAAATACATACTCTGACTGGCACCACACTGTTAAGCGCTTCCACTTGTGTTTGTAGCAGGCAAGTGTAGATGTAGCCCTGGGCCTGGGCCTGGCTAGAATGTCCTTGCATTCAGAAGGCAGTGAGCAGTGTCTGAATTCTAGGGCTGCAGGAGCCAGGCCCCCAGGATTAGAGAGACAGGATTGACCCTCATTGCCTTGAGAGCAGGTCTGGAAGAGGAGGCAGTTTGATGGCTGGAACCACCAACAGATGGAGAAAGTCAGAGTACTAGATCTGCCTGGACCATGCCGGCACAATGAGGATATGATATGGCATTTATAACATGCCTGTACACAAGTGTTTGTAGGCATGACAAGGATCATCTTGCAGTGACATCATCTGGGTGTGTGGATCACTTGTAGCAACAGAGTAATCTTAAGAATGTGTACAGGAAGAGGTCCTCCCAAGGGAATGAGAAGGCATTCCCCCAGACTACTGGTCTGAGGATACCTGCAGGCAAACGTGTTGCATTTGGTGTTGACCGCTGTTTCAAAGAGGAGGATGACCCCACCCTTTGAAGTTACGAGACACTTGTGCTTGCTGGAACTCCCACTCGTGGCAGGAATGCAGCTCTCTGCTGAGAGAGTCTGCAATAGTGTTTTGTACACCTGCCAGGTGAAATGGGACGAGAAACATCTGTTGAGCTATGGCCCAGTGCCACAGATTCTGTTCCTCCAGTGAGTGAACCGGGGAGCACGTCCCGCCCTGTGTCCGGATGTAAAACATGGTGGTGGTGGTGGTGTTGTCCGTGAAGGAAAGACTTGAGAGCCCAGAACTTGCCTGTAGTTCCAGGACGTTGACGTGCAACTCCTTTTCCTCCGGCGTAGGATTGGCCAATGTGGGCACCCCAACCTTTTTGAGGGGCTTCGATCATGACCCTCTCCTGATATGCATAATCTGAAAGGAAGTGCCCTGTGAGAATGAGGGTGAAAGGACCACCAATGTAGGGCCTCGCGGAATTCTCAATTGAGAGCATTCTTGTCAGTCTATGAGCCTGTGACCTGTTTCCATCTGGCTTCTAGAAATTCCTGAAATGGTCTCATCTGCAGTCTGCACCGAGGAACAAGATGAATACACAACATCACCCCCAAGAGGGACTTGATGAACCGGACTGTTGCAATCTTGGCCGCCGACAGACCCTGAACCATCCCCAGGATAGCCGTATCCTGTCTTCTGACGGTGTTGCCAGAAACGTGACAGTGTTGAGGCATGAACCCAGAAATAGTACGTTTTTAACGGTACTATGTACGATTTGGGATAGGTCATGGAGAATCCCAGAGAGGATAGGGTCTGGATAGTGTCTGCTATATGCCACACTGCCAGGTCACGAGAGCAGGACTGGATTAGCTAGTCACCCAGGTATGGATAGGCAAAGACACCCCATTGGTGACGAAAAGGTGCCTCCGGATCCAAGCACTTGGGGAATATCCTTTGGGCTGATTTCAGGCCGAAAGGCAGTGCCTTCCTTGCACGACGACAGAGGAACTTGCGGTGCTTTGATGAATGGGGATGTGAAAATACGCGTCTTCCAAATCCACTGATGCCAGAGAATCCCCTCTCTAGCTGCTCAAGCATGTGCTGCAACGGGATTATCCTGAACTTCTGAGATTTCAGGAACTTGTTCAGATGTCTTAAGTCCAGGATGGGTCACCACCATCCGGACTTTTTCTGGACCAGAAAGCATATGGAGTATACTGTGGAGCCCCAGAGTCGTTCTATTGCTCGTTTCCGCAAAATGCCTTGGACTTCCTTCAGGCGTTGGGCCCCACGCCGCTCCTGCCTTGAGATGGGAGGGATGCAAGGGCATTTGCCTTGAACCTCCAAGGTGTGACCCTGTTGGGTGATATTGAGCACCCATTTCTCTCTGGAGATGTTGCACCACTGGCGGACAAATTGAGACAGCCGGCCTCCCACTGGGTTGCGAAATTGAGCACACAGGCACTGGGTGGGATCAGGCTTCTTTGGCTGTGGTCCTTGCTGCTCGAGCGCAACGACATTGGGCACTCCCCTGTACGCTTGCAAACGTCCTCTATACGCCTCCTGCATGGTGAATCTAGGGGGCTGACGGGAGGCTGGACTGAGAACCTTATAGGTTCTGGAAACCTTTCCCTTAGTGGAGCAAAAGGACGTCGTCCTCATCATTTGAATCGGGCCCAATGTACTTGCTGTCGCAGTATCCATTTTGATAGCCAGGAGAAACTCGTCCACTGCCTCGCAGATGAGGTTCTCACCATCGAAATGGCATATCCACCACCCTAGCCGGCACATCTGGGCAGAAGCGAGTGGCCCTGAGTCAGCCATGGCGGCATAAAGCTACTCCATTCCCCATTTGTTGGAATCCAGAGTCTGCAACGTCTCGGCCGATGGTGATAGCATGGTCGGAGTCCACCTCACCCTTGTGGAAAATGGCTGGAGGCTCTGCCTTCTTGTCATCCAGGAGGAATTCAGGCAAGGGGCCCAGCTTGCACCAATGCATTCAATATTAATGACCGAGAATGGCTAAGGAGTTGGCGGCCTTGATCAGTGATGCTGCAGTTGGTGATTTGCTTCCCAGCACATCCAACTTCTTCCCCTCCTGGTCTGGCTGGACTGTATAAGACTAAAAAGGGTTCTCCGACCTTTTTCTTGCTGCCGGGGAGAACACAGAGTCTAGTGTGGGATGAGTTCTGAGGCTCTTGGTTGCTGTGTTCGGGACCCGGTTTCCAAATGCTCCTTTCTGGGAGGAGCAGAATAAGGGTTTCTCATTACCAGCAGGCAGTCTTCTCAGATGCGATTCAGTAGAGAGAAAGAGATTGCCATCTTCCTGGAGAAGTAGGATATTGAAAAAGAAAACCGTCCTTTTTATCCTTGGGGACAAGGTTAAACATCTTCATGGCTTGAAAGGATCCGATCTCATTCAAGGGAAGAGTCGCTAGCTGGCAAATCTGTCTGGAAGCTCAGCAACCGCAGGAACATAGTCATACTCATACGTCCCCGGTGTACCATCCATGTTCCGGTTGGCGTCAGTAGTGGTATCCATACCTGTAAGATTAGGCTCCCCCAAGACAGGAGGGCATGGAACAGGTGGCTGCTGAGGTACAGCAGGAATCAGATGGGGTGATATCTGGCGAGGTCATGACAGTCTTGGCGGATTTGCAGCCAGTGCTGGCCGGGAACTACTGCAGTGCTGGGAGCCACTGGTCAAGGACGTTGCTGAATCTCTGAGACTAAAGTATGGCGAGTGGTTAAAATGTCAATTGACACATCCCTGGGAGCTGTAGGCATTGGTATGGGGACATGAGGCCAAGAGCTCAGAGAACAAAAAAGTTGTTTATCCTGTGGTGTTGGTTACAGATCAGGGTCACCATGACACTCTTCTGGGTCTGAAAAGGCATCCTCTGACAAATCATCATCTGACAGAGTGGAAGGTGGAACCAACAGAGCAGGGGGAAACACCATGGGAAGCCTCACCCAAGAGACTGAGGGGATGTGCAGGCCTGGTAGGCCTAGGGAAAGAAGTGCGTGCTAGAGGCAATGCTGATTCCTTCCCTAAAATACCCAGTATGGAGAAAATCACGTGAGCACCTGGTGACGTAAGCGTTGGTGGCACGTCCCCAGATGTGGCTGCCGAGAGACAGAGGCAAGGCCACTTTAGAAGCGGTCGCAGTCACCGTCGAGACAGTAACCGTTGCAGAAGCCATCGACAGGATGAAAACTGGTACTGCCGGCTTGGTGGATGATGTCATCGACGGGACCTTCATGGACGAAGTTGACGGTCTGGCCACAGACGAAGTCGTCAACAAGGACTTTGAAGACAAAGTCTTATGTTTCATCATCAGTGTGTTGCCAGTCGACGGCGAAGATGTTAACTATCATCGGCCTTCAGAAGAAGGGATCGTCTTCATGGTAACTGACGACCCGGTTGACGGAGACGCCACAGCTGCAGCGCTAGTCGACGGAGAAGTCTGGGCATGGGACGACTTCGCCTTCTTCGTTATCTTCCCTTTGGAAGTGTACTCAAAAGATCTCAAACTCTTGCCAGAGGGAGTACTCTCTTTGGGCCTGCTGGTCCTGGTAGAGTCATGACTGCACACAGACGTCGAGTCAGCAGTCCTACCCCGATCGATCTGTGCCACCAACCTTCTACAACTGTCTCTGTGTTTTGGAGGGGAAGGGCAAGCAGATCGAACATCCCTCTGCATCGTGGTCCGGATGAAGGCAGTAGAAGCATTTCTGATAGCGATCTTTTACAAAGATGTCTTTCAGTCCCAATCTCAAAAATACACTGAAGAGGCTCTTCTATGCGTCCGCCATACTTCATGTAGTTGACACAAGTCCCGGACAACGGCTCCTCATGACGGAGATTCGATGACGCACAGGATTACTACTGGCAACGGATCCCCCTTGCCGCAGGTTACATGGCAAAAGTCAAACGCGATCTATAAGAGCGAAAACCGAGGACTCCCGGCACGAAAAACGTGCAGTAAAAATCTGAAGATGGCCACCAGCGGTGGAGCCTAGGAGGACGGATGTCATTGGATGGGGGAGTATGAACCAAAGTGACAGCAATAGGCTATGCAAGCGGCATGCAGTTTTTAGCTTAATGCTAAAGTGCTTTATATTACAGAGGATTCCCAGCCTGACGACAGGGAATATTCATGAGCACGTGAATCCATCTAAGACCACATGCGCTGGAGATCCTGAGACATTTTGAAGTTGAGAGAGAAGCCCAGCTGTGCAACGAGCTGCAAATTTGGTGCCCGGGTGCCGATGCCAAGTTGGGGGATTGAACTCGGACAAGTCAGTCTTCTAGGCAAGGAAAGACATGGACACTCTCCCTCCTGATGTGAACCCCAATCACTGAAACTGTTTGGTGAAAACCATGGGTGCAAAAAAAAAAAAAGAAGGGCTTCAGGACCTTGAACTAATAGTGGGGATATTCCACCTCGAATCTTAGGTGCTTCCTGTGCTTGAGATGTATAAGCACATGGAAGTAGTTGTCCTGAAGATCCACAGACAGCAGCCAGTCCTGCATATCGACTGTCTGAAGGATCTGGGCTAGAGTGACTATCTTCAAATTGTCCATGTATAGTTATACGTTCAAGAGGATCAGATTCAGGATGTGGTGCAAAAGATCTTTCTTCAGAACAAGAGAAAACAGACTACGAGCCTCTGACTTGTTCCAGGCGGGGAAACCAGCTCTATAGCACCCTTCCCTAGAAGCTGATGAACTTCCTCCAACAGGGGAGGGTTCAAAGACGGACAGAGGCTGGCACAGAGATGGTCTGCATGCTCCCGGGGCTGCGCTCCGGCACGCAGCAACATTTTAAGGGGAAAGACAGTTTTTGTTCTGGTGAAAAAGGTTCAGTTCCCATCCCTAGCGAGGGACGCCCATACAGTATGGAGGAAAGGGGGTGCAACGTAGCAGTAAAGCAGAGTTTTGAGAAGTTTCCTGAACTTAAGGGGGCCCGGCTCAAGTCCAAGTCTGAGAGGGGCAGGGATGCTGTTCCAAAGAGAGGCCCCTGCCCCCCCACTCTCTGCTTTGAGAATCGTTTGAAATCAGAGAATTGGAGTTAGAGGAGCAGAGGGCTCTAGCAGGGACGTATTTAGGGAGGGATAGTTGGCGATAGCGTGGCCCCAGACTTCCGAAAGCCTTGTGGCCACTGGCAGGCAATGGAGAGATTTTAGGGCTGGAGAGATACAGTCCCTGGGCTTGAGGCCAAGGATAAGTCTTGCAGCCCTATTTTGGATTAGCTGAAGGGGGCGAAGGGAGGAAAGGCGGAGATTGAGGAAGAGGCTGTTGTAGTCCAGCATAGAGAGGACCAGAGCTCTGGAGACGTTGAGCTTCTGGGGAAAGGCAAGGAACAGGAGAATGCCTCCAAGGAAGAGGAACTAGAAGTGGGCCTTTAAAAGCAAGGTCCAAGATAAGAGGGGTGGAGGGGAGAGCAGAGTCAAAGATGACCCCACGGTTTTTGGCCTCACAGGATGGTGAGGAAAGAGGGCCAAGGAGGGCAACCAGAGGGTAGAAGGGAATGAGAGCACAGGTGTCCCAATGAGAATGATCTTGGTCTTACTGGCATTAAGGCTGAGATTGTTAGTTGCACACCATGCCTGGATGCCGATCAGACAATCAGGGATATCATATGATATGGAATTTACAAGTGTTTCAAGGCGCAACAAGGCAAGGGAGGGGGAATAGAGGGAAGACAGACAACGATCTTAATAGGCCAGATGTCATTCGGATCGCGCAAGAGCAAGGGAAGGGGGAAAGAAGAAAAGTGCGGGGGGTGAGGGGAAAAGTGCAGTACATGGGATAAGAAAATAAGATAAATAAAAGAACGGCCTGGTGGGGGGACTGTAGGGATACAGAAAACAGTCCCCAGGTGCAGGGGTTGCCAGGGAGGCAGTGCAGGCGTGCAACTGGCAGGGCTTGGGCCCAAAATCAGATGGGTGGCCAGGTAACCAGTGCAGTCTCAGTATCAGCCAGGACTTCAGCAGGGGAAGAGGAGAATAGAAAGCAGAAGCAAAGAGGAAGGTTTTAAGGTGCTTCTGAACCGAAGATCGTTCTCAAGTTTCAGGGAGGCAGGGAGGCTGTTCAAGAGGGAGGCCCAGGCCAAAGACAGAGATCTACCACCAACTCTTGGCTTGGAGAAGCGACTGACCATGAGGGAGTTGGAGGCGGATGAGCGAAGAGCTCGGGAGGGAAGATATTTAGGAAGAGAGGTGAAGGTATTGAGGCCTCAGAAGGCCTTGTGGACGAAGCAGAGGATTTTGAACGTAATCCTCATAGCCACTGGGAGCCATTGCAGAGATTTCAGTCCTGGAGAGATACAATCCCTGGGCTTGAGGCCAAGAACAAGTCTTGCAGTCCTGTTCTGGATGAGTTGCAGAGGGCGTAGAGTAGAAGCAGGCAGATTTAGAAAGAGGCTGTTGCAATAGTCCAGCCTAGAGAGAACCAGAGCTCTGGAGACAGTGAACTTCTGGGGGAAGGAGAGGAAAGGAAGAATACCTCTGAGGAGGTGCAGCTGGTAGTGTGACTTCTTAGAGACGTCAAAGATGTGAGGAGAAAAAGAGTGTGGAGTCGAAGATGACCCCGATGTTTTTAGCCTTGCAGGTGGGAGAAGGAAGAGGGCCAAGAGAGGCCAGCCAGAGAGCTAAAGGAAAGGAGGGAGTGGGTGTGCCGATGAGGAGAATCTCAGTCTTACTGGCATTAAGGCAGAGGTAGTTGGCTGCACACCACTCCTGGATAGAAGACAGACAGTCAGAGATGAGGGAAGGAGAATAGGTGGGCGAAGGTAGCCTGAAAATGAGCCGAGTTTCATCTGCATAGCACTGAAAGTTTGGACAGAGAGCAGCAATGCGGTGGGCAAGGAGTGCCTGGTATTGGTTGAACAGCCCCCGGTGGGACACCACAGGTAGAGAAGAAGGTAGCGATAAAGGACCCAAGTTGGAACTGGGAGGTTCGGTCAGAGGAAGTCAGCCAGCCACGCCAGGGCCTGACCGGTGATACCTAGGTTAGATGGATGAGAGAGGAGGGACAGGAGGTGTTAGAGAGGGAAGTTTGAAGGAAAGCGATGTGTCAGCATAACACGGGGAATGTGGAGAGAAGGAGGGGGGTCAGGTGAGCAGGAGGGGCGAGATGGATATTGAAGAGCCACATCGATAGGACAGAGCCCTGGAGGACGTTGCAGGTAGAGATTAAGGTGGTGGATGAGAAAGGGCCCAGTTACAGCTGGGAAGGGAAGTTAGGGAGGAAAGAGGTCAGCCAAACCAGTGCCCGGTCCGTGATGCCAGGTCATGTAATCACAGAGCCACGAGGATAGAATGGTTGACTGTCAAATGCAGAGGAGAGAATGAGAACAGCAGGAGAGTTAGAGTTAAGATCTGCAAGCATGTCTTCACGGGTGTTCAGGAGAGCAGGGAGTAGTTTCTTACCTGCAACTCCATTTCTCCAGCATTGGTATCTTTCATGGATTCACATGCTGGGAATATTTCCCCGTTGTCAGGCTGGGAAACCTCTAACTTTAACTTAGCGTTTTCCTATGGAAAACTTCGACACTTTAATGTCCTATTGACATTCTTTTTGGGTTCTGTAGGCCACACCAATAGGACGTCTGATATAAATAGCCCCGCCCCTGCGGCTTCCCTTCAGATTTTAACCTCCAAAGTAAAGGGAACCCGAACCCAGGGTTGCCTGCAGGGCCGCCAGCGGGCGCATGTGAATCCATGAAAGATACCAACGCTGGAGAAATGGAGTTACAGGTAAGAAACTAATCCCTTCTCCAGCATTGGATCTTTCATGGATTCACATGCTGTGAATAGATTACATAGCAGTACAACCAATATGTGGCAGTGTGTCACAGGCAAACCAACAAATAACCTTTTATCACATACATGAAACAACAAACCCAGCAAGTGATATAGCAAAATAGAAAAACCCTGAAGCTGCGGGCCTACCTTACTGAAACCGGCGTTGGAGGACCGCACGCCCTACCTGCACATCTTCCATACGTTGCTGCCCCAGACAGTAATGCCTTGTGAAGGTATGCAGCATCGGCCAGAAGGCTGCTTGGTAAATGTCAACCAGTGTTATCCTAGACTACAGCGCCGCCGTGGACTGCGCAGAATGAGCTTTTGGAGCACCCCTTAAAGGCTTGCCAGCTTTCATGTGACAAAACAAAATTGTAGAGGAAACCCAACGGCAAAGTCCTTGTTTGGATATGGACTGCCCCTTGTTGGAGGGCTCAAACGCCACAAACAGCTGCTTTGACTTCCGAAAGTCCTGTGTACGATTCAGATAAAACTTGAGTGCCCTCTTAACGTCCAGAGAATGCAGGACCTTTTCCGCTGACGTGGATATATTAGCAAAGAGCGAGGGCAATGAAATAGAGGCAAGTTTGAGAAATGCTGACGGCACCTTTGGGATAAAGTGCAGGTTAGTAGCCAGGAGAACCTTGTCCATCATAAAACTTAGATAAAGCGGGTCAATGACCAGTGCCTGCAATTCTGACATCCGCCTGGCCAAGGTAATCGCCACTTGAATTTATACGAGAGGGACTTCAAAGAAGTCGTCGACATGGGTTCAAAAGGAGGTTTAATCAAAGCCGAAAGAACTACATTGAGGCTCCACACCGGTGCAAACCTCTTCACCGGAGGAAATGTCTGAAATAACTTTCAGAAAATGTTTCACCAAGCGATCACTAAACAGAGGAGCAGTCCAACGATTTCTCGTGAACCTAGAAATCGCCGCCAAATGCACCTTAATGGATGACAACGCCAGGCCCCCCTTCTGCAAGGTGCAACAAGTACGGGAGAACCTGAGCCGGAGAAACGTCCAAAAGGCTCCATCTCAGGATGACCCTCGCACCAGGTACAGAATCTCGCCCATTTACGACCATACAAGACATTTGTGGGCGGAGCCCTTGCTGCCACCAAGATCCGTTGACACTCCCTGGATATTCCTAGCTCGGAGTGATCAGGAGCCACGTCACTAGGCTGAGACATGCCGGATTGTGATGGCACACCCTGCCGTCATCCTGAGACAGGCGATCCGAATCCGCTCCCAACCGAACCGGCTCTTCCACCGCCAGATGAAGAAGATCTGAAAACCACGTCTGCCTGGGCCAGAACGGGGCAGCCAGAATCACCCTGCACTGGTACTTCCGAATCCTCTGAATGAGTGGAAACTGGGGAAATGCATACGCGAAGAGACCCATCCACGGGAACGAAAACGTGTCCCCCCCAATGACTCCGGATGAACCCCTGTGCTGGCAAACTCCAGACAATGCTTGTTTTCACTAGTAGCAAACAAATCTAACGGAGGATGCCCCCATCGCCAGAAGATTCTTGCCACCTGCAGTGCCTTCAGCCTCCACTTGTGCAGCTGACTGGCGTCCCTGCTGAGCGCGTTCGCTTGAACATTCAGAGCCCTGGGCAAATGGAAAGCAACAATATTGATCCCCTGAGCTAGAGACCAATGCCAAACATCATGCACCTCCTTTGACAGGACTCTGGAATGCGTGCCCCCCCTGTTTGCTTAAATAAAACATTGTGGTGGTTTTGTCTGTCAACACCCTCACCACTGATCCGCGGAAGAAACTACTTCAGGGCGCAGGGCACCACCCTCAACACGAGCACATTGATATGCAACGCAGTCTCCACCCGAGACCATAGGCCCCATACCTGTGATTTGTCGAGGTGCGCGCCGCACCCTATCTGGGAAGCATCTGCCACGATCGTGAATTGGAACTCCCGCTCCAGGGAAGGCATGCCCTTCACAAGAGAGCTTGGGAAGAAAGGAGAGAGGTGGAGATGCAGTTGGATTGGCGAGTTCCTTGCAGATTTTGAAATGCTAGGCCATGCCGTTAGTGGCTCCAGAGATGCAGGCTTGGATGTGGGCCCTCTTCTTGGAGCAGATAGAAAAACGATATTGCCTTTGAACCAGGTAACAGGCCTGTTTGTCAGGGGATGAGGCAGAGGTCTGCTACTTCCGTTCAGCAACTCTGCACTTACGTTTCAGAGAAGATAGATCAGAGTTGTACCATCCGTTGCACTTGGAGGCAGGCTTCAGACAGATCCCCATGACAGGGACAAGGAGGTGAAGGGTGTTAGAGATGGAAAGGTGAAGGTTAGTGAGGACAGAGTCAGAGGGCGAGTCAGAAGCAGGGGTTCAAGGGGGATGAAAGTGGAGGCAAACGCAGTGACTGACACTTTTTTTTATTGGGCATTAGTCGCATAACAGGACATTTTACACAAGTGACACTTGCTTCATCGTTCGAATGATGGCGAAGGAGGCTGGCAGTGCAGGAGGTGGCTCAGACAGAGGGACGAGGGGCCGCAAGTCTGAGGAGAGAGTGGCCGCCCAGGAGAGGGCGGTGGTGACCGGGTTAGAGATAGGGATGTCGTCAGAGATGAAGGGATCCAGAGTGTGTCCGGCTGAGTGGGTCGTAACGGAAGGAAGAATAGTAAGAGAGGGAGTCAAAGAGGTCAGAGAACAGTAAGGTGGCTGATTCAGGACAGTCAAGGGGGATATTGAAGTCAGGAGGAGGAGGAGTTTGGATGTAGAGGTCAAGAGGGAGGAGGTGAGGTCGGCTCATTCAAAGAGGAAAAGAGAAATGGGGCTGGGGGCGTATAGATGGTAGCTAGAGTGAGTGAGAGAGTAGGAAAGACTCCAAGCCTACCACCGAGGCATTTGAAGGAGTAGGATTGAGTAGGTATGATCGAAGCAGGGACCCACTCAAGGAAAATCGGGGCCACTCTACCTCTGGGCCGGTTGGGCCTGGGTTTGAAGAGGAGTTTGTAGCCCTCAGGCAAGAGTGTGTCAACAGCAGTGACAGAGCTGGCACTGAACCACGTCTCAGTAAGGGCAAAGACGTAGAGATCAATGTCTTCAAGAAGGAGACAGATGTCAGAGGACTGTTTGACAGGAGAATGAGCGTTCAGAGTAACTAAGTGAAGCCGATTATCACGTTTAAAAGTTTTCCGTGTTGGGGCACAGGGGCGTAGTACTCTGGTCGGTAGTGGAGAGGTTACAGTAGAGGAGGAAAGAGGGCTTGTAGGAGAAGGGAGGAAGTTAATGAGAGAGGGCAGGCGCCGGTCGAGAAGGAGAGGAGTAGGTTCAAAACCTTGGGCCATGATGGTGCCATTGTGATGGACATTAATGAGCATGAGAAGTATGCCAAGAGTACTTCCCATCTAGTGCCTCCATTAATGGGTGAAGACGAAAAAGGGAAGAGTAGAGACCAAGTGGGGAGTCCAAAGGTCTGGGGAGGGGCCAGAAAAGAGGATGTCGATGATAGCCTGCCTGGAAGTAGCACCGAGGTAGGTGTCAGCAATAGGTAGGCCTGGATTACAGAGCAGGAGAGCTTTTTAAAGCTTTTTCCTTTCAGACTTCGATCACCTATCCTACACCTCTCTCACAAACAGCAGAATAGGTAGGGTAGATAGTGAGCGCCATATGAGTGCGGGGGACCAGCGGAAAGAGACAGGGAAACTAGGGGCGCTGCACAGTGCACAAACAACCAGACGAGCACAGATGAGGAGGGGCTTTAAACAAGTTATGCACCTGGTAGCAGACTTTGTAATCACCCAGAATGGAAGAGCACTAAAATGCAGCAGAAAACAATCTATACAGATGGTACTCATTACACAAGCTGCAGTGAGCCTAAAGTGTCTCATTCCTCCAGGGTTGAGGATTGGGTGGAGAAAGGTACCTGCTGGGCTGAATCCTCTGAGGATTTCCACGATCAGCGACTCTTCTTCAAAGAAGAAGCCTAATGGTGTTTTGAAGTACCGCTGGGCAATTAAGACCACTTACAGTGCTGCCGATTCTCTTTCTGGGATGGAGACTGGTCTGCCTCTCTGACCCGTTCCAGACCTGGTGACTTCAAAGGAGTCTTCTTGTCATTGTGACAAAGGGTAAAAGAGCTTTGCGCCATGCTCCTGCAAGGCTTTAGGATGCATGGATTGGCATTATTGCAATCCTGTGAATCAGATTCATTCCCCAGGTACTACAGACCAATTCTGTGGGGGTCAGAGGCAGACATTTGTCTCCCACAATCCACGAAGGGCTTAAAGCCTCGAGACTTGACCACACTGGGGAATGATGTAAAGAAAAAGATGTATACAAGAAGAGCCCAGCAAAAGACTGGGGGACGCAAAATGAGGCAAGAAACCCACACAAAAAAGGAAATTATTTACTAACAGTCAGGTCGCCAGGTGAAATACAAGGTTCATGGGTTCAAAATCTGGATGCAAAAAGATCAATTCTGACTCAAGATACAGAAATAACATTCCTCTTCAAACACTACCTGCTAATGTCCTCGAGAAATCTAGAGTACCAGGATGTCACGAAACTTGGCCTGACCAAGCAGGTATTCTGCCGTTAAATGTGATGCGATGGGCTAGGCATAATGGCATAGATATTTACAAAGTGATGTCTTAAAGTGATTGTCTTAAAGTCCCCCTGTAAGCAAATGACTTATCTGTATTGTTGTCCCTGATGGATTAGTCCTTTGTCCCGCAGATTCCTAATCTTTGATCATTTCTCCAGTGGAGGCTGTCTTTGGATGCTTCAGCAACCTGGGGGCTAGGTGCAGCTCCACATCTGCTCTGCACCACTGTGCTCCACTAGTGGTGGAGCAGACACCAAGGGGAGTATATATGAAGCCAGCCATATCTCATGACCTCAATCCTGCCATTTCCCTACCACAGAACACGATGAGCTGTCCACCAAGGTTGGGAGGCAATATGGGATAGGTGGATGGAAGGACTAATCTATTAGAAAAATCATTAAGTATGAATTGCTTTGTCCCAAAGATTCCTCATCTCAAACAGACTCCCAAAGCAGTTCAGAACATGGAGGAAAAAGAGTGCAATCACCATTTAACACCTGGAAGAGTTGGAGGATTGCTCAATCAAAACCAGCATCTGGTCCAGACAATAAATTCAGACACTCTGCTTGGCCAAAGTGTGCAGGGAAGCCCACGCAGGTGCCTAACTGATGTCCAGCACACAGGCACTGTATGTAATGCGGCCAGACCTATGGTCGAATGGACCCTGCGACCATCAGGCACATTTTTATTGGCCAGATAACAGTCTGAAATGCAGAGGACAATCCACCTGTACAGGTTCTGAATAGCAAAAGCCCTGCCAGCACCCGCTTAAGTCGAAAAGAGTTGGTCATCCTTCCCGAGTTCTTTGTCCAAGAGACATAACCAAGAACCCTCTCGAGTTCCAGGTGGTGACAACTCCTCAGTCTGAGAAGGGTGTGGCCGAGTGAAGAAACCAAGCAGATGGATCTTCTGGGGAAGATCAAAGACTGACAACCTTGGGGAGGTAAGCCGGAGAGTAACCTTCTCCTTGGAAAAAGCCAGGTAGGGAGTTTTAACCGATATAGCCTAGAGCCCACTCGCTCCCCTAGAGGACGAGATAACCACTAAGCAAATGACCTTCAAGGTGAGCAATCTCAAGAGACAGGAATGTAAAGGCTCAAACGGAGCCATGATCAGGAATGCAATAACAAAGTTCAAGTCCCTCGAAGGAACAAAAACCTGGTTTTGCAAAAAATGCAGAACATTGGGAATAGTGAAAAACAAGCCCTGCTGGGGAATCCACTTAAAGACTGAAATAGCAGCCAAGTACCCATTTACAGTCCCCACTAGGCCAAAGCTCTTACAACCCACACTCTGCCTTTCTTGCAATCTGCTTTTATATTGTGGGGCTGATGGGTCAGTGCCCTTTCCATTGGCTTCAGCGCTCACCTGACACTATGCATCCATCAATGCCCGTCTTTTTCCCCGGACCTATAAAGGATTTAAAAAACCCCCTAAGCACCTCCTTATTTAGCACGGTTTTCACAACAGTCTTTCCTTAGTTTTGTCATGCTGTATGAGTGGAAACTAATTCTGCTTAGTGGTGAGTTGTGTGGTTTCCTGTTATGTCGGTCAATGTTAGGATGTTGTGAGGGTTCCTGGGTCGACTTTGTGCTTGTATTTGTATTTATTTTATTTATAACGCGCAACCCGCAGGCCCGGGGGCATCAGGGCGCAATTTGTAAGGTTACAGAAATGCATAGATACAGGAGTCACGATGCATGAATTTACATTGTATTTGTAATTGTATTGCTGCTTTTCCCTTCTGTGGATTCCGGTTCAGGTTTTCAAAGCTGCTTGAAGGTGGGTTACTGGAGATGCATTTCTGATAAAGAAAAGGGACCCATGGCCAGCAACTGTATTGAGAGTCATTGGGGGAGACAGAGTGGTACCATTTGTTGACATTTCTGGCATATGGGTGGGGATTTTTCAGGGAGTGGGGACCTCCACAGACCCCAACTCAAACTTCACATATCTGGGGCAGGGCTGGTTCTGATTTTTGTTTTAGTGAGTGTCCTGCCCCAGTTTCAGAAGGATCCATCTCCTCCGCCAGCCGAGGCTGGTGAGATTTAGGTGGAGGACCTGGCCCCCGAACGGGAGAGCAGATCCACGAGGGGTTGCATCAAGAATGGCAAATGTGCGTGACCAAAAGCATGTAGAAATGTCTCCAAGCCCAGTGCCGGGTGATCAGGATCAATTAGGACCTGAACCTGAGAGCCAGAGGGATGGTAGGAATTCAAAGGAACGCACAGAGCAGACTCCGTTTTTACTCATCAATCCATTCATCCTCTAGGGATACATGCAGAGGAAAATCCCTGAAGCAAAACTTTTTGTTCACACAAGAGGTGACGGTCTGAGCGGTGAACTTCCTGGCAGAGCTCCCACTCGTGGGAAGCTGACATTTAACTGCTCAAGGCATCTGCAACCTCATTCTCTATTCAAGCGCAGTGGGCATTAGACAGACACTCTTTCTGAAGTGGCCAGAACCACAAGCGCATTGCTTCCCTGCAAAGTGGTAGCAGCCCAACATAACCATTGGGTTGTGCATGGCTACCATGATGTCTATCATAAGCATGACACATGTACACCGTACCAGGGGAAGGAAAGCCACAAGGGCCAGTTTGATGCCCTACAGTTCCAGCAAATTTATTTGTTCCTGAACCTCAGTTAAGGACCAGATTGGCCCATTACTGAGGGATGCACACTTCACAATGGGCTGTTGAGGACAGATATGTCACTGCGGTTGCCCACCCCAAAAGCAAGTAGTCATGCATGGAGCAAAACAGTAGGTCCGGAGACACACTGCTAGAGACCCACAGAAGGTCTGACATGCCTCTCGAACTGAGGGCAATGACTGAAGCATGTACTGGAGTGACTGCATTCACAGCTGAGCATCCAGCAGTAACAGGATGCAGGAGGCCATGAGGCCCCCAAGTGGCAGGAAAGCAGAGGCCGAGACTCTATTGTAAGACTGAACGACGTTCACCATCCACAAGATGTTCGCAACTTGCTCCTCATGAGGAAAGGCCCTGCCCGAGTATCCAGCAATGCCTGATGAACTGGAGCAACTGCGATAGCGAAACCGAGAATTTGAGGTTCAGGGAGAAGCACAAGCCGTGCAAAAGCCGGCAGGTGTGGTTCAGCTGTACCATCACCATCTCTGGGCACGGAGCTAAAAAATGTGCCAATCATCCAGGTTGGCGAAGACCAGCATCCTCTCCCTCCTGAGAGGAGTGGCCAACTTGGCAAGGAACTTGGTGAATACTGTGAGAAACCAAAGGGTGTCTCGCCCGCTAGACCTCGGGGACCTGTTATCCAGGACATGGCCATTGCTTTTGGATCCAGTTCCTGGGGGTGGAGCAGTGCAGGAGGATCACCCGGGTGAGGGGTCTCCACAGAGTGGGGGTGAGGCAGTCGATGGTGAGACAGGTCCCAACTCCTCCCCCTTCCCTTTTTTACACACACAATGTGCTGAGGAAGAGGGTGACTGAGTACCCAGATTAACTCACACACATCGTACTGGCATGTCCCAATAATCGGGTCAGGCAAAGTCTGGCACTTTACTGTAAGTGCATACAACTAATACCAATTAACTCTCCTCACATGAATAAAAGGCAGAAAATAGAGAGACATTGAGCAAGGCGGAACAAGAGTACGAGCAGAACTTTGGGCGAAAAAGCAAATCTACTGTAGCAAAGAGACGAACCAAAGGACAAGAGAAGCAGGTCGAAAACCCCTAGAGTTCCCTACTGGAGGACTTTGCCTCCGACAGGCCGCGAAAGACATCTTGAGAAGGCTAGATCCCACATAAGGCTGCAGCGTGTTTCAAGGATGCCAGTGACCCTCCTGTGAGAACTGCAGAGTTGGGGAGGCTAGGCCAAGCCTTTGGTACTAACCATGACTCGTGAATTGGAAATAGTAAAACCAAGAAAGAAACGCACACAGGCGGTGTGTGTTAAAGTTTGAAGTTATCAACTTTATCGCAAGTGAAGGCTGTGCGAGTGTGGGTGGGACGCAAGGCAAGGCAGACACCTGAATGAACTTTAAAGTGAGGACAGCTGTAGAATCAGCGATACTGAGTAACGGAGTGGTCTGGCGAAAGGAAGTAGCCCACTCGAAATTCTTGTTGAAGGGTGCTTTGTAACGATTAAAGCAAATAAACTGCAAAAGCGAAGTAAGCAAAATGGACTCCTAGAGAAGGGGAGAGTGAAAGTTAAATTTGGAACTTTGAGTCTGTAAAGAAAGCCACACACATTTGAAAGTCTTCGACATCCGAAAGCGGTCTGAGCCCGAATGAGGGAGACCCGAAGTGTAAGCAAGCTTGGGACGGGAGCCCCTTGCAAGTTTTTGGTGAACTGTGTTCTGATGAGGTCTGAGCCCAACAGACGGGGACCCATGTGAACTTTGTTGTGAAAGGTCTGAGAGGGGGACCTACAAGAACTGGGTTTTGAAGAGGTCTGAGCCAGACAGAGGAGTCCTATGTCAATTTTGTTGAAACATTATTTGGAACTCAAGAAAGAAAGACTAACGTGGAATGCCAGGTGGCCCTTGATCCATCTATTCTGTTGGAAACCGAGCCACAGTGTGTCATCCTGCCTACAGGGACTGCCTTACTATGTGTGGTCTAAAGTGGGGAGGAGGGCTGGTTCAACCAAATTTATTCTTTTGAACACTGATTTTTCCTTTGCCTACATTTCTCCTTTATTCACTCTTTGTGCAAGAAATGGGGGAGGTATTAGGTTTTTGTTAACATAAGCCATTTCGATTTGACAGACTCCACTAGGACTGTTTGGTTTATTGTTTGATGCTCAAGACTACTCCCATTTTAGTTATTGGACAGAATACAAGTTTTTCCAACCCCAGAACCTACAATAAAGGTTTTACAAATTATACCCATCGTGTCAGTGTAATACTTGTGATACCATTCCTCCTTTACAGTACCCTCAGAGCTGTGGAAAGTCCTAATGGAAGGACATGGAACTGGTAAAGGTAATCACCCACCACAAACTTCAGGTTCCTCTGTGCGTCCAATGAATTGGCACATGGAAGTAGGAATCCTGCAGGCCCAGCAACAGAAACCAGTCCCGGAGCTCGAAGGTCTGGAGGATCTGGGCTAGGATGACCATCTTGAATAAGTCCTTGCACAGGAATATATTCAAATGTTGCAGATCCATGATGGGACACTGTCCCCTGTCCACCTTCTGTACCAGAAAATACAAGGTACCAACCCTTCGCTCGCTCTACAGCCGACAATAGCTCAAAGGCAATGTGATTAATCCTGCAGAATCCTCACAAATTCCCTGCCTAAAGTCTCCTCCCATGTGGCCTGGGGAAGGCAGCCGCTTCCTGACCCTAACCCTGTGGGTGGTATTAGCTGGGTGGATCACCTGGAGGAGAAGGCGCCCCAAAGGGGAACAGGAGGATTTAATTCGGAGAGAGGATGTATTTGTCTTCTTCAGAGAAGCGAATTTCTATGATACCAGAATATTTAATAGCTTGTTGTTACAGTCAAACTTCCCTTCACATAGATACCCACATTGACGTTCGGGAAATCTCTCGCGATTATCAGTGATATTATATATCTGGGAAACAGAACATTAACACTCACTTCTGGTGAATATAATTCTCCCTTCAATCTGAGTCAACCATAAAACCATCTAAAACCCCTTTTCTCAGGGTTTAGCCACTAAGCAATGTAAATCCAATAAAGCTGAAGATTATTATTGGAAAAGAAATGGTAATGGGAACATTGGGGACTTGAAGTCACACAATGCCTCAAGTAATGGGAAAAAGGACTCAGAGGTACTAGACTGCGGTGTGCAGACTTTGGTTCTAATGACCCTCATCTGAGCAGGACCATTGAATAAATATGGCCCCCTTGGTGCAGACTGTTAGGCGGAATTATATGCAGTACCCTTTGGGACCACCACACACAATTAAGACTACAAGTGACAGTACAAATTCACCTTTGGTACAAGCCTGTACTACACTGTTAAAGTGGTAGCAGTAGCGGAGCAGCCAGACGTCTCTCAAGAGTAAGTGAGCAGTACAAGATAGTTACACAAAGGACAGCAATTACTATGATTCAGGCAAACACTGACTCAAGGTTTTCAAGTTAAAACACATACATTTATTTCACTCTTCAGTTATATAACATTACACTATTATAAGCAAGTCAAAAATCACAATCTTAATACACCACACCAGTTCCTTTAAATTCCAGACAAGTTAAGCTCACAAAATGAAGTGGGAACAAAATGGCACTGGAGCAATTTAAAAGGGAGGGAAAGACAAGTTATTAGAAATTAGATCAAACCAACAGGTTTGAACCAACTCAGGGCAGTTGAACAAGAGGAACTTCAGTGAGGAGATCAGATAGAAAAGGCTTAGGGCTGAAGTCAATGGGTCAAAAGTCCTTTGCTCAAGATCACACAGTTCAGGGTAGTTTGCGGTAAAGTTCGTGGCACAGTTTCCGGACGAGGTTGGTTGATACAAAAGTTAGTTCAAAGAGAAGAGAAGGACAAGCCCGCGGATTGGAGAAAGATTTCAAACACTCTCACCGCGGTTGAACAAAACGGACAACCGGATTTGCACAGTACCTTAAAACGGAGAGGGAGCTGTAGCTGAGGTGGACGTTCCTGGTAGTTCCTGCAGGCTCACGGTTCCTGAAGCGACTGTCGGACTGACAAGAAGTAGGAAGACTGGAGGGTCCTGCACTACCCAGCGAAGAAACCAGCAGCAGAGCAAAGCAATTAATAAAAGGTGCGCTCCTTAAAACCCAAGCAGGGTCCGAACTTCCTGGCTATCCGGTCCACTGTAGCTCAGTACAGCGAATTCAACCAGAGGAGGGGTCCTGGCTTGCAGTTTGGGCAAACTGGTTGGTCCCACCAGCTCAAGGGAAGATGTTTCCTGGAGGATCTTCTCTGTCGCCAGATTCTGAAGATTCAGACCTGCAGCAGGGCCTCACCGGGCGGTTCAGACGTTGTAGGGGTCCTCTTCTGCCAGTTCCTCGTTGTTTTTTTCGTTCCAGTGGCAACTCTGCCTTTCTAGTCCCAGAGACCTGCTTTTTATGCAGTTTTCCCCCATTCATCCAGCCTGGCCTGGCTGTCAATCACACAGAAGGGTGGCTGTCCTGGCAAGGACAGTCCCCTCAGCCAATCAAACAGGAGTGTGACTTGGGTTACCAAGGGAACCCATGGCAGGGGTCCGAAGACCCCTCCCTCACATCCTGCCTTCCTAGACTTTGAGGCGCCTTAAGGAGGGCTTCTGTGCAGAAGCCCGCGAAAAGACAGAACAAAGTAATCATCCCCGGTTTGGTGCACAGAGAAAAACACGAGAAAGACTAACAAAAAAATTGCCAATAAAACCACCCTGAGCCAAAATGGTCAAGCTGGTACTGTTCAAGGCTAATATAATATCCTAAAACAATACCACGTTTATATAAGATAATCGCGGTTAACCCTTTCCAATACTCCATGTAAGATGGGGTGTACTGGGTCTGTGGTTTAAAGTGACTTAAGTAACGTTAATGGCAACTTTACCCTTTTCTGGGGGACAGTAGTCAGCCCCAAAAAATGGAGTCGGTGGGAAGTCTGAAAGACAACCCTGTGTCACTGCACTGAAACTGCTGTGTAACACACATGGAAATATGAGGCCATGGAGTAGGTGAGGCTCCAGTGCTCAAGATCACAAAAAAAGTGAGAGCGAGAGAGAGACTCTCCTGGTGGCATGCACTGTCCTGATGGCAAGCACCAGGTGGCACGGAGATTGGGAAAAGAACCTTTCCTGTTCGGCGTGGGCCACGGGAACCTAGAAGCAGCCAGCCGTGCAGACGGAGGCAGAAGAAGCAAAAGAGGAGGAACAGCAGATTGCACAGACGCGTTCGACAAAACTGGTGAGTTTACCATTAGCAGCTAGCTGCGGTACGCGACCTCTGATTGCCAATAGTTATTTTGAATACCAAACTGATCAAAAGAAGTCATATAGGCAAAATAAGAACTTCGTAAAGAGGCAAGAAAAAAAATATTCCAAGCATAGTTTTAAAAGGCAACACCAATGCAGAAATAAAGAAGGAGCAATGCTGAATCAAGCTGACCATAACCACCATTGCCAAAGTAGAGAGGGGGTAATACTTTATAGAGCATATAACCCACGCAGGTTAAATAACAAGAGAACATTGTTGCAAGAAGCTTCTAACTATTGTTACCAAAATAAAGAGGCAATAGTTAAGCAGATCATTAACAAGCATTGCCTAAACCAAAGAACAGTCATTGTAAGAAAGACACATTGTCAGCAGTTAATTGATGTAAAAGTGGGAAAACAGAAGTGGCAAGAGAGGCCCTCCTGATATAGAGTATCTAGAAGGAGAGGCGTATAACCGGAATTGCCGGGGCAAAACTAAGAGGGGAACAAACAGCACAAACGTGTAACATGTTTTCCCAAAGGAAGTTGTGAATGCTGAGGTTGATAAAAGTTCAAGACTTTTATAAAGGTTTGAAGTAGACCTCACCACAAGGTAATTGTAGAAGTGGTAGGAGCTTTTTGTCCCAGCAGGTGAATATACCAGGATAGGGACTTTCTAGTGGTAGTCCTGGCAGGTTAGTGGACCAAGAAGGAATCATTGATGTACTGTATTGGGTTGAAAGATACAAGAGGAAGAAGTGGCCGAGCCACTAAAGCGTTTCATTAATTTTTGTTGCATAGGCTTGACGGAACATTTTTTTTTTTTTTTTTTAAACACATGTTATTGTTTTGTAAATCACAACAAAGAAAATAATGAAGCCAAAACAGAGGCACTGAACAGGATCAGGAAGCATCGCAGGGTACAAGCACAACCAGGAGAATCACAACCAATGAAAAAGGAATTAAAGCACATATAATCCCACCGTAAAAATGTGTGGACCCTCCCCTCTAAACCCCCCTTCCTTTCCCAACTTCCCCCATATTTGCGACCACTTCTCCGGGTAGCCCTTGGTTACTGCACTCTTATTTTATAAGGATGCATCTTTCATTGTTGTTCTTAAAATTACTATGGGTCATCATCCACGTACATTACACTTACAAGGCTCAAGATCTTACCTATGGGTAAGTGCCCATTTCACAGAATCAATGTGTGCCCGTGCGAGTCGGGGTCACCAATCTTCTTAGAACCTTTTCTGAGGAGGCTTGTCCAAATAATTTATGTTGCTACTGCGGCCCAGGAACAACTCTTGTTACATTCAGCTCTACAGGGTAGAAGTCACACGGTATTCAAAAATGGTTAACCCTTAAGTGATTACTTCTACAGTTATAGTCCTTCCTTATGGGCGCTAAAACAAGGCTAGTAATAAGCTTTCTAATAAGTCAATTTTTACCAATTTTCTAGGGTTCTCTTCACTTAGATTCAATATTCTTCATTCAATGTTTGGAAGGCCTGCCCAATTATTCAAAACACACCACTATGTTAAGCCCCTTCCATTCTTACCTGGGCAATTTTAGGGGTTCAGTCTCCTTAGTTATTTCCTCACGCCATCTGCAGCTTCCAGCCGGTCTCGCAAAATGAGTCCTAGAGTGTTTACTACATGCAGGGCCTTTAAGTAGGCCTCTCTACCGCCTGTAGAGACTCATTTTGGTGCCAAAAAAATCAGGTAGCCACCATCTTGGAATGGTACCATAGGAATGGACATTGGTCAGTCATTTTGAATAACAACTAGTCTCTCTCTCTCACATCAATGCCTCCATCTTGGAAACCTTCAGTGCACATAGTAACAATGCCCGTAAATGGGAAAACAAACACTCGCTTTCAATCGAGGTTAATAGGCACATGGCTACCACCCTAATCTCTCTTGTGCCGTACATCAGCTTTCAAATGAAAATTAGCTGTCACTGAAACCCACTATGGTGTCATACTGTGCGCATTTAGCGCAGTCTCGAATTGTGGCAACCAAGTGTCAGCATTAAAACAAAAATGACTTGCGTGACTTTTTTTTATAAAATTTCTATCGGTCGTCGGGCCTAATACATTCTATGCCATTTGATGGCCTCATTGAGGCCCCTAGTGTCACAGAAATGAGCCTTTGCTCTTTTTCCAACAAAATCCTGCTTTTAATATGTTTATTTGCCCCTTGTACCTTCAGCAGAACTGTCCATCTACACTCCTCATAATTGTGGTGTTCGTCAATAAAAGGTTTCATCATCGCTGCTAAAATGACCCGATTCTTCAAGCAACTTCTATGTTCTATGATACAGGTTTTAACATTTCTAATGGTCTTCCCAATATACCGCAATTGCATGAGCACGTAATCATGTAGATGGCATAATCTTAATTACAGTTTGAAAACTGGTTTTGTTGCCATGGCTTCAGTAGACCAATGTCTACATCTTGACTTCTTAGTCTGCTTACAGATGACACATGGGTAATGACCAATCAGTGGTTTGGAACATTGAAAAGTTACATCCCCTTTCACTTCTTCCCGAGACCATTTTCTTGTAATTTACAAAAGGGCTTGTGTGAGTCATGTCCACTTTAACTTAACATGCACCTCCTTTTTCTCTGCTGTTAGCTTTTCATAGTTAAATCTGTGCAGACGAAGAGGTACCTTGACCACAACAGGGCCCAGTGCAAAGTATGTCACTATCCATTTCTTCGTTACTCTGGTTTCCTCATGATATCAGCCAACTCTGGTTAAACCGTTCCCTTTGACTTCAGATGACACGCTAGTTCTGGGAGGTAACCGATTATCAATACGTTTACCATACTTTATAAAAATCTTAATGTCAGATACCCCTTCCCTGCAAATGTCTCCTGAATTATTCAGGACAGTCTCATAAATAGTTGGTTTCAGATCCTGTTCCATAACCCTGGACCATTTTCCAGTGTTGCAGGCATGCCCAGTCATAGCCTCTACCCTTGTCAAAGCCAGGGCATAGGGGTGGGTACCCCTATCAAATCCCTATGTAATGCACAATGGACTATGGTCACGATCAGATGTATCCATGACTTCAAAGCAGCTCACCCTCCTCCAATCTTTGCCCATGACCAAAATATAGTCCATCGTAAAAGTGCCACTGGAACCAACATACATCGCACTGGCTGGCTGATCTTTTGGGAAACAGCCATTACAAGTCCTTAATTTCAAACTTTAGAGAATATGGGCTGTGTCAATCGTGTGGCGGTGTACCCTCCTCGGCTTAATAGCTACCATGTATGGTATATCCCATGCAATGTCTTGGTCCTCCCACAGTCCGTCCAATTCACCGAGTCACAAGTTGCAAATTAAAATCCCCCCCCTCCACCAAGCAATATATGGATGTTCTGTTGGTCATATACCCACACACACACACCCCAGAACTAACCAAATCTTGCCATTTTTTATTTTTACTATAACAAGCCCTTGAGGCAACATGGGCCTTTTAAACAAGAGGATACGTTCTCCCCCAGAAGTGTGCATGACCAAACGTTGCAGTTATGCCAAGACCAGTGGGTCTTTTAGCTACTTCCCAATTTAGATTCAATTCCACCCAAATTGCAAAGGCACCACTGGGTCTCCCTTTGGGCCCTTTCCTGTCTGGGATCGAAAAAGATCAACACATTTACAGGTCAACTGACTATTTCCCATGTTTCCTGGAATATTATTAGTTGGAAACTGTGATGCTGGACACGCATTGGCGGGACAGGGCCTCCTTGTCCTTGTGCTATACCTCCTGAAACTGTGTTCTGCTTATTTTCTGCACAGGAGTCCAGTCTGGACCCGTGGCAGTGCAGCTCTTCATTTTGTTCTTGGTGAACAGTACCGATGGGCTACCCATAGGGCACCCCTTGGTAGAGGTAGATACCTGTACCCCTAGAGTATGCTTTTGGGCACGTGTGTGTTGTCCACAGAGCAGGGTATGGGCTGGTGGCAGCTACATGCTGATGTGACAGTGGCTCTAGGTATCCTCCATTTCTGGGATACCCAGGCCCTGCCTTAGGAATCAATGGATTCCTACACAAAGGCAAGATGGCCACTGGTGGCCTCTTGGTTTCCTTTGCATTACCCCCTTGTTTCTCAAAAGTATGGAGAAGCCCTGGCTCCGTTCCCTTTCCCTGAATGGTTGTTGGGTGGAAGTACCATAAATGGCTCTGGGGTGGCCTCCTGCCAGAATGGCTGGAGACTTCACAGGGGCTGCTTGTTCTGGGTACACCCTTGTGGTGGTGCCTACCTGAATGGAGTGAGTAGTCATCTGCATTCTGTGTTGTGGGAGTCTGGTTCTGCTTGTATGACAATGCCTGAGCCAGCCCTGTCTGAAACTGGAATGAATGCAGTGTGGTGCACTGCAAGGCTGGGGAGTAGCTCCCAATCCACATCCTGCGTTGTGGGTTTCTGGTGAATAGCCTGAACACCTGTGAGCCTGATTGGGTGCTGTCTGCATGAATGTACTTGTGTGTGATTGGCCGGCTCAGCCTGAGTGAATGGGGAGTGTTTAGTCAAACAGGGGGCCTCACACTCACCTCTTTGGTCAGAAGATGTAACAAGAAACCTGAAGCTGAAGTCACCTTAAACTCGCATCCTGGAATCTAGCTGGAGGAAGAAGTCTGCAGCTGCAAATCTTCAAGCAATCCAAAAGCTGCTGTGCTGACTCAAGGACTGAACCAGAGAGGACCTGGATAGGCGACCTCTTCACGAGCTACGACAGAACATGATGCAACTGCTGCTCTTCACCCAAAGTGTCCGGAGAAGGGTTTTGTGTGCGTCCAGAAGGGGAGTGCCTGAACCTCTTGAAGCCAAGACGTTTGTCTGTGTCGCTCAGGGTCCGGAAGAGTCTTTGTGGCCACTGGAAGCCAGGTTGCAGAGTATTGCTCTGTAGAGGGTGTTGCCTGGCATGGTGCTGTTTTACACCTGGTGTTGCTAAAGTTACAAATCATTGAAGAATCCTTCAAGGGGCATCCCTGCCATGACATCTTTCCACACCACTGAAGGTCCAGGGTCGCTGCCTGCAGTGGAGTGCCTGCCGGTGGGTTTCCCGCCACCAAAATCCAAAGACAACACCTCGAGTGTCCAGACTTGGTGAGGACTTGCAAACCAGTAGTCGTGTCCAGGTCGCCAGTAGCCATCCTGAGGCCCGTAATGCGGCTGCAGCACCTAAGAACCGAAAGTCCGTAAACCATGAAATCCCGAAACCACACACCTACTTCTGACACTGCACCCGTCACTACCAAAAGTCATCCCAGGCCACCCACAGTAATATCTTTTTTACCCAGACCTTATCGAGGTCCACAGCAAATTCCCCCTGCGACATCCACAGCTGGAGTAACGACTGACCAACGGAGACCACCGTGAAGACCAAAAGTGCTGCCTTTATGACACTGATTGGTTCCTTTCTTCTTCTCAACATCGACATCCCAGCGACTCCTTCCAAAGGGGGTCCATCCTCAGGTCTAGTCAAGCAAAGCCAAGAAGCTCCACCACTTCACGTACAATGGCACCCAAGGTACTGTTCAAGGAAGAGCCTCTTCCATCCTCAGGAATCATCAAGTGTCCCAGATTCGTCTTGGATCCTGTTCTACTGTGACTTCACAGGTTCTTTGGGGTATTGAGTCCTGTAGAAAAGGAAGCAGAGCATTATTAAACATATATGGACTGGGCTGCAATATACAAGATATACAAGGTAAAGTACACCTTAACCTTCCCTTGCAGGTTGCCCAAGTTAGGGGGAGGGTGGGGGGTCATCACACATTATTGCCCATCTATTTTAAAGATAGCATTCTGCCAAAGTTCCTAATCTAATGTGCTGTTCTACAGTAATGGCTATCAATTTATCCAATGCTTTATGATTCCCACACTTTTCAATAACTGTCAGCAGTTGGTGCATTCTAAATTGAATCTAAAGTATATGGCGGTGCCACATAAATGTGCTATATTTACTATTATTAGTATAGTGTTACCAGACTACAAAGTGTGTTATTTATTAATGTTCATATTTATCTGAACCTTATTTTACATAAAACATCTGAGGTAGCGCATGACAAAGTGAGTGGACATTCCTTGCTTGGGGATTCACTGTACTAAAAACCAGCTTGCATCACCGCCTGAGTCTCTCTGTCTGGATGCTCGTCCAACGGTACCAATTGAGAGCCTTGGCTGGGGTACTCTGCCTCTATCCCCAACTGTGTAGTGGGAAAAATACAGACAGCCCCCTCCAGTCTTTACAGAAACCCCTTACAAAATCGATCCAACCGTGTTCAGCAAGTTGCTTTACAATCCCTGCAATATTCCACAAAAGTATTTAGCAAGGAAGTTTGTTTATAGGTCTAGTAAATACCTGCCGCAGTCGGTCTACTTTCTCTAAATCCCCCTCCTGTTCAGGTTCTCTCTCTTACTTTCTAAGAATCCAAATGAGCACTGGCAAAGTGAAATACACCCCATTCCCTAGGGGAGTCTCCAAAATCTTACCATGGCCAGATGCTGCCCCTGAAACAACTCCTACTGGGTGCATACAATATAATCGTTATCAATGAGCCTGCTGGGGAATAATTCCAGAGGCCAATGGTCAAAAGTCCATCTGCCAAATCCGGAAGAAAATATGAATACAATCGTCGGGGCTATTGTTCATTTGCACTTGGTTACAATTCACAATGTCTGCTCCGATAATGGACAGGCAACCTTTGACATATCTGATTGAATATATTTGTTCTTTAAAGATTCTTGGTCTTCAAAGGTGCCCTGGGCCAATCTCAGAACATTAAACATTGTAACAAAGGTGACTTTATGATTACACATCAGAGTGCTCTCTATTTGCTTTTTGCCTTCAAGAAGAGGGGGAATTGTTGACCTCAAACTGATTGATAGTTGCTATTATTGTACTTGTGTACATGCACGTTATAAATGCCATATCATTATTGGTTTAGTCCAAGGTGGCAATACCTGGCCTCTAGTGGGTAAAGGTGTCACTAAGTTAGTATTGGCAGCGACAATTTTTGGTCTGGTCAAAGGGGGCAGTGCCTGGCCTCTTATGAGTAGGGTTGGCACTTTATTACTATTAGGACCTGGCTGCATGCATGGTAAATTGACCCGACAATCACGTTGGCGAGCGCCTCGCTGGAGTGACTAGGGAACTAATACATGTATTTCCCTTCCCCAGTAACGCATTTCCATCCCTTCAGGATGATGAGAGTTACAGGGCCTAGAGTGAAGAACAAACTCAACTTTGGGGAAGAGTACATAAACGCTGTCTTTAAGTGACCTATTTTCATTAACCAGTTCTTGCAAGCAATTGCCAATTTTATTTGTAATCACATTTTTTATTTCATCAAATAATTCTTTTACATTGGGTTCAGTATGTTTTCGGGTGGCCTGATGGTGGAATTTCTGGCTCAACCAAATAATTTGTTTCTATGGTATAATTTGTTCTTCTGTTAACATTTTGCGATCTATGGCTATGCTTATTTCTAGTAGGTTTATCACTGTGCAATCCTCCCTTTAGTAGGCTTCTTTAGACACTTTTTTGGGCAGTTAATATCTGCAACTCTCTTACTAAATACACTCCCTCTAGACCTCTACGTTCCTCTGGCACCAACTCTGTGTGCAAAGCATTTAGCTAAACAGAGGGCAGAAGATCGATCACTTTCCTCAGCTGGCTCCCTCCTATGCAACAGCCTCCCCCTTCCTCTGCGTCTTGAGCAGGACTTCATCAAATTCCGGAAGCTCCTCAAGAGTTTCCTCTTTAACTCCTCTTTCCCTTCTTCCCTCCCCAGCTAATATCACAGTTGCTGTGCTTGATGACCGGGGCCTTATGCATGCTCAGGGCCCTTGACCTTCCACACTGAGTCGCCCCAGCTTCTGTCTACCTTTCAACACTTTTCAGCCTCCATCCTGGAGGCTCGCACTTTTCCACCCAAGGCGGCGCCAGGTCGTATAGCACTTACCATACAATGCACTCCATCTGTTGCTCACCCATGAGTACGGACAACTCAGGCATAGGAAGTTTGTCCTTTCCCTCCACTTTATTTATCGTTTAAATCCCATGTTCCCTCCCTGTTTCCCTATGGGCACTTGGAAACAGAATTGACTTACTGTATGAGCGGCTAACAAGCGAACAATAAATAAAAATGAAAAAAATAAACTGATTATTAAAGGGGGTAATAACTACTAGACCATGGTATAAGAGGATCAATCAAAATCACCTCTCCCAGGTTTTCACCCTGCTCCCTCCCCCCTTCGCCCTTCTCATGAGTGCTTTCAGTTGATTGTGCTGAGTGTGCAAGGGCTGGTGCGACTACGGGGAGCAGACCCGTTACACAGACAAATCTTTACGATGTCAAGTGCAGTCCCATCCGCCCCCAACCCCCTCACTCACTCCCGCCTTGTTAACGGGTAAAACCAGCCTTTTTCCTAATTCAAATGGGAGAAGGCGGTCCTTCAGGGGTCCTCAGAAAAGTGGCAGACTTACATTTATGGAAGTAGGCATTGGAGGTCAGAATGGTTGACTCAATCTACATCCACTATAACACAATTGGAGCCAACATCCTTAACTGGCAAGCTCAGCTTTGCCGCCACGCTTTTTTTAAAATTCTGGACAGTGTCATATAATAATCCCTTTATTTCCAATAAAAGAATATTAACTTCCTTTATCGGTTGGAACATTCTGAATAGTTTCTTTTGTCTGTCTTTAGGGGACACAGAAGAAACAACCTTTCTTTTTGACATGATTCAATGATAGCAGCTAATATCATCTGTACAATATAACAAAGTTAAAACAGAATTAAAAATCAAAACAAACTACTGACAATTTGGCACTATCGTACAAAAAGACTGAAAAAATGTGTTTTTCCATTCATGCAATAAGTACCTGCACCAACTCTTAACACTTGTGTATGAGCGCGATAGAAATAAAATATCAATATCTAAAAATGATATATGGCCACAATCGGGGAGCAATCAGGGTCAGGCATGGCACGGTCGACTGCTCAGCTCAAAGAGTTGCCGGAGTCCAAACCCCCCCCCCCCCTCAGGCCTGACCCCCACTGATGTCCCAAGAGCTAAGCAAGCTCAGATCACTTACCCCACTTAGGGTAGGATCCTTCAGTCCTCCAAGGTACAGTCTCTACAGCAATTAATTCAAAAAAAGGTAGCAGGCGCTCCTCTCCAGAAAGAACCTGGCATGATAACCTGTTCTGAGATGAGAGTTTGCAGCACACACTTTTTGCTCACTGTACCTTTCACAGATCGAAAATAACCATTTGCATATCAGTCTTTGTCCCGCCCACATGGGCAGTCCAGCACCGAAACAATGAACTGGTTATCATGCCGTGTTCTATCGAGAGAGGGGCGCCTTTTGTATTTTTGGAAGGAACTTGGGGTTGGTCACCCTAAGTTACCTGGGGGCAACCAGACGTGGACTCCCTGCTCACTGTGCTCAGAGGCGCACAGCTTCACCTCACTGATGAGGCCCAACAAGGTTGAAACACGTGTATGGGGTTGCTGTTGGTACTCTTGTTCAGAGAGGAATTGCCATAGCATTTTGGTGCTGGACTTCCCATGTGGGTGGGACAAAGACTGATATGCAAATGGATTTCCCATCTGTCAAAGGTACAGTGAGCAAAAAGCAGATGGCTGCGAACTCTCAAATTGGTTAAAAACCACTGAACAGGTGATCATGCCGTGTTCTTTTGAGAGAGGGGCACCTGCTACCTTTTTTGTATCTACAGCAATTAATGTAAAAGGTACACACAAACAAAATTGAAAAGTGCAGGAGCGCTTACTTACTGTTGACACACGCACTAGCCAAAATCACAGATTGTTGATGAGAAGTGGCTCTTCACTCTACCTCTGAAGTCAAACATCCTCACGTCATACAACAATGCGTGCCTTTAACTAAAGAGGGCCTTATTTTCTGATCTGCTGTTTGCTTTTCAACTGACGATGGGCTCCCTAGATTGTCCTCGCGCCACTCTGCATCCAACAGCACCACACAGCAGGTTTTGCTTTCGGGCTTTGCATCAAGGGCAAACTGCGGTGAGTAAAGTAACCTCGCAGTGAAGAGGGAGCGAGGGGGGGGTGTCACTTGCTCCAGGTGTGACAGCCCATCTCTGCTCTGCTCACGGGAGCCGCCGCCCCGCACCAGCATAAAGAGCAGGCTTTGAAATATCACAGTCGACACTGGGAAAAAAAATGTCATCCGGCTACATTGACCACCTTATCTCATTGGGCCAGTCTCTAGCTGAGGCAACATCATCGCTGTTCAAGTACAGTGCCGTCTGCATAATTTTCTTTAGTTCTGCCTTTTCCCACACAGGCAAGGCTGAGAAACAGTGATATAGATGGCTATGTTTCTCAACAGTGCATAAGGAGGATAGATCCAAGTGCTGGGAAGGTGAGGGGGTTATGAAAAATGTGTTGGAGGAATATGTCCACAAGAAAGACCATTACCGAAGGCAAGTAATTTGTTCTTCTAATTCCTCTCACAGATTTCTCATCTTTGAAACAGACCCAAAGCAATCGTATGTTTTCGGAGGAGCGTATCATTTCACGTTAACATGGTCTGCAGGACTGAGTTACCCAAAGCAACATCTTCCTTGAAGACCGAGTCTAGCAAGTAAGGCTTAGAAAAGAGTGAATGGATACCCAAGTATATGCACAGCCTATGTCTGCCCCTAGTCATCGCGTTTGAAGTGCTGATGTCGCTGCCATACCCCCCATGGTGTGTGCTCTAATGCCCTCCTGTATTTGCTTGTATTTGTAATAGCAAGAGGTAATCGACAAATTACCCAACATGAAATCGTTCTATTGGAGACTGTAAACTATGTTGGTACAAAAAAGGACATACAGTTGGTCATCTTTCCTGAAGTACTTCGTTCTGTTCAGATCAAACTTCAATGCTCTCATCGGTTCTAACCTATGCAGTCGCTCCTCGACTTGTGAGGGATGTGGGAGGGCATGCTGGCAAATTGACCTTTTTGGCCAGGTGGAATTCTAAAAAAAATCTTTGACAAAAATTACGTTTTTATTCCCAATGAGACTATAAGTATGGAATCAGGCAAAATCGATAGGGCCTGTAGATCTTTCCTCACAAAGCAACCAGGAATGCAATGTTAAATGACAGAAGTCTTAAACACCATAAATGTAGAAGTTCAGAGGGGGCTGCCATGATTAAATTCAAAACCAAGTTGAGATCCCATGGAGGGACTACAGTGTAGAAGGAAACCTTTAACATCCCCTTCAAAAATGGAATAAATAAGGGTACCTTAAAATAAGAACCCTGTTCTGGAGTGCACTTAAAAATGGATGGAGCTACCAAGTGACCCTTTATTGTACTCAAAATAAGGTCTGATTTGCAGAGAGATAATAGAAAATCCAGTACTGAAGGTGGGACATTATAATGGGTCCACCCGTTTTCCCCTGCCCCAGATGTCGATGGTCATCTTGCTGAGAACATTACCTCTAGAAACTCCTGGACATATCCCAAAACGTGTACCTGAACCTCTCAACGTCCGGTAATGAAGGCAGAGACTCTTGGTGTTGGGGTGAAGCACCCTGCAGCCTAATTGGGTCAGTAAATCCTCCCTCCAAGGGATCTTATAGGGATGACACAGGAGCATGTCCAGCGGGACAGGGTACCAGGTCGTCCATGACCAGTGCAATGCGGTCAATCTCATACATGTCCCACTTGGCATCAACTTCCTCAACATCTGAGTAATCAGCAGCAAGAGAGACTGAATAGACCAGCTTGAACTGCAAGGGTATTATCAGCACATTGCACCGGGAAGTCTTCTGAAGAAACTCCTCCAACAGAATTCCTTTTGTGTTGGAAGCAGCCGTTTCTAGAGTTGTTGAGAAACCAGTGCGGCTTGATACGGCTGACTACAGACTACGCGCTATGCCTTGTTTGGTCCTTTACTCCATTATGTCAGAATGTTGGAGTTTGCTCTGGCGCAGGACAAAGTGCGGTGTACACGGTGCATGAAGGAACGGGCAATCCACGGTGCAGTAAGTAGCCGCCGAGCTGCTGAACGAGCCTGAGTCAGAGCCATGCTGTGCCTAGTAGGTGCAGTGCACAGTGAGTGGAGAGCAAGTTAGACAAGAGCCAGCCTTTACTGGGATAGTCTGCAGTGCATGATTGCTGTACACACTGCATTGGGCCCGTGTTCTGCTCTGCCTGGTCGGCTCACCCTGGCTGGCTGGAGTACTGTTAATATAGTGACACTTCATTAGTGTCTGCGAGCGACTGCCATCCTCTAATGAAGGGGGTCCTGGCTGCGAATACGGAATACACTTTTACAGCTATTACCCTGAAAGACACCATAGCAGAATTTTTTCTGGCAAGTGGTGTCGGAAGCCCAGCTCAGACCTCACTACCCTCGAGAGGCAACCCTATAGGGTTTCATCACGGGAATTGCTCCTCTACTGCACATGATCTGGAGGTTGATGTGGTGGAGGTTTGTGGTCCCCAGTTATCCCTGGAATCATCCTTCGAACTGAATGCGATCCCAGCCAGGTTAGAGGTATCAAAAATGGTCATGGAGCGGCATATTGAGGAAAAAGTGTGGTTGTACCTCTGAAATACATCAGTTCACACAGACCACCCTTCCAATGGGAGACTCAATACCTACACTGACAGCATTAAACTTTGTCTTAAACTTGCTGGAAAAAGTATTTGAAGCTTTGAAATCTGAAGTTTACCAACACTCCATCTGCTGATGGAAATCACTAAAGACTTAGAAATAAATGAATTCTCTTTGGTGGCCCGAGTTCGGCAATCAATGGTCCGGTGGGAGAGGCCCTGAAGGAGGTCTGCCTTGAATCAAAAAAGCAAACTGAAAAACTGGACCATCTGCAAGGGCATTGGCTGGGACTGAAGGAGGATTTCGGCCGGCTAAATGAGTTTTTGTCTGAGGAAAGGAGGAGCAAATATGGTGCACCTAATATGCCCTGCTTAAGTGGGCAAGAAAATGTGTCACAAGATTAGCATCTCAATCTGTTGGATGATACTCCTTTATCTGCCTCTGCTTTGGAAGAATTTATTCGTTCGGCACAGATGGTGGATGACCTGCAGTCTGGCTCACCTAGTAAAAACTCCAGTGCCCCAAAGGAAGGCGATGAGAGGATACGAGATTCCAAAGCAACCAAGGCAAACGGTAAAACAAAGAAAAAAAGGAAAAAACAGCTTCTCGAGTCTAGTGTGGTGCATCAAGAACTCCCAGGGGAATCTAAGAAAACAAAACATCAAAAAATTTAAAAGAATAGAAATGCGGCCAGTAATAAGTATGTCAAGAAGCTGAAGCTAGCAGAGTTGACATCTGTAGAAAATCCAAAGTTGAAGTCGCCTACTACCCCTAACATCGTGGGGGAAAAAAGCAAAAGACTGCCTTATTCCCCTTCTGTAAACTGCAGTACTAATAAAACAACAGTCAGAAGTCAGACTGAGGTGCAATGTGAGCCTTTGAAGATTGCTCCCATCTTCATAATAGGCAAAAACCAAAAGGTGAATGGAAAAGCACCTAGAAGTGTAGCCTCTTTACCACCAAATGTGGAAAGAACAAGTTACTCTCTTACCTGGTAACGTTCTTTCGATGGGATGGTCCGACGACGTATTCCATATCTATGACAGTAATCACCACAGCTGTGCTGCTTCGGAAACTTTTTCGGCGTCTGCGTCCTGCGTCGATGCGCCGCCGTCGAGGACCTCCTCCGACGTCCGACGTCATCCGATGTGATAAGTAGGACGCACGACGCCAGTAGCCTCAGTTGTAGTTTTTTCCCCCAGAACGTGTGACAATAGTCAACTGCCAGTCCGACACAAAGCCTTGCGGAACGTAAGCTGCAAACGCAACAGAAATTCTGCAGCGGGGAAGGCAGGGCGGGAGCGATATGGAATACGTCGTCGGACCATCCCATCGAAAGAACGTTACCAGGTAAGAGAGTAACTTGTTCTTCGAGGGGATTGGGTCCTCCGACGTATTCCATATCTATGACAGACTCCCAAAGCAGTACCAAATCAAGGAGGAGGGAAAGAATTTAGAAACAAAATTTAGAATAGCCAATCAAATAGCAGAGCAAAGGACCGCCTTGCCAAAGGCCAGATCCTGCCCTCTGATGGAATCGAGGGAATAATGCCGCACAAATGTATGCACTGAAGCCCAGGTGGCAGCATCACAGATGTTGCGAATAGGAACACCCCTCTGCAGGGCAGTAGATGCAGCCAAGCCCCTGGTAGAATGGGCCCGCAAGCCAGCCGGAGGGTCCTTGCCCGCCAAGCGGTAACACTCCGAGATGGCCAAAATAATCCAGCGGGACAAAGTCTGTTTCGTCACAGCTTGCCCCAAGCGCTTACCAGCGTAACCAATAAAGAGTTGATCGTCCACTCTGACCCGGGACATGCGAGAAACATAAAAGCTCAAAGCTCTCCTAGGATCAAGCCTATGGAGCCTCTCCTCTTCCTTACCAGGATGCGGAGGAGGATAGAATGCCGGAAGAACAATCTTCTGGGCCAAATGAAATTCCGTCACTACCTTCGGAAGAAAAGAAGGACGAACTCGAAGGACAACCCTGTCCTTGTGAAATACAGTGAAGGGTGGCTTAACAGAAAGTGCCTGTAACTCACTCACTCTGCGAGCGGAAGTAACCGCAACTAAAAACACAGTTTTCAAAGTCAACAGCCTCAAAGGGCAAGAATGTAACGGCTCAAACGGAGCACCCATAAGAAACCTAAGAACAAGGTTCAAATCCCAACCGGGCACCAGGAAAGGCGACGGAGGGAACACATTAGTGAGCCCTTTCAGAAACTGTGAAATCAAAGGGATTTTAAAGTAAGAACATTCTTCAGACGAGCGCTTAAAGATGGACAGCGCCGCCAGGTAACCCTTAACGGTACCCACTTGCAAGCCCCTGTGGGCCAAAGAAAGCAAAAAGGACAGAACCATGGGGATGTCACATGCAAAAGGATCCACATTCTGAACTCTGCACCAGTCGCAGAACTTACGCCAACGGCAACGGTACAGAGACTTAGTTGCGGGCCTTCGGGCCGAAAGCAACACCTCCATCACGTCTTCAGGGAGGTCCCAATCCTTATACCTCAACCTTTCAGAAGCCAAGCGTGAAGGTTGAGGGATCCGACCTCTGGATGGAGAACCTGACCCCCCTCCCGTGAGAGCAGATCGTCTCGGTAGGGAAGACGACGTGGAGGGCAGATGGACAAGTCGAGAAGGTCCGGGTACCACGTCCTCCGAGCCCACGCCGGAGCAATGAGGATCATCCGGGAACCGAACTTCCGTAACCTCCGCAGCACTTGCGGGATGATGGGGACCGGAGGAAACGCGTACAGCAGCGGGAACGACCACTCCACCACGAACGCGTCTCCTAAGGCTCCTTTTGGAGGAAATTCCCGCGAGCAAAACCTTTCGCACTTCCGGTTGACACTGGAGGCAAAGAGATCCACTTGAGGGGTCCCCCAAAGGGCGAAGATCTCCAGGAGAATCTCCTGAGCCAACTCCCACTCGTGAGAGATCGTGCACTGCCTGCTCAGAGCGTCCGCCGTCACGTTCTCGACTCCGGCCAGATGAACTGCCGAGATCGAAACTTCCTGCTGGATGGCCCAGAACTCGAGCTGCATCGCCTCCCTGCACAGAGGAAGTGACCCTGCCCCCCCCTTTTTGTTGAGGTAGTGCATGGCCACTGTGTTGTCCGTCAGGATCAGGACATTCTTCCCTCGCACAGTCGGCAGAAAAGCCCTCAGGGCTAGCCTGACGGCCCTCAGCTCCAACAGATTGATATGGAGTCTGGACTCCGACGGAGACCAACAACCGCTGACTGTCAGCCCGTTGGCATGAGCTCCCCATCCCGTGAGGGATGCATCCGACACGATCGTCACCTCCGGCCAGGGAAGCCAAAACGGAGCCCCCTTCATCAAGTTGCCTTCGACGGCCCACCACAGAAGGTCCCGGGCGACCGAGGGCGGCACCTGAATCGGGTCCGACATCCTGCCGGAGGACTGCGACCATTGCATCTTGAGTGCCCACTGCAAAGATCTCATCCGCAGGCGAGCCTCTGGCACCAGAAGAATGCAGGATGCCATGAGGCCGAGCAACCTCAAGAACTCGAACGCTGGGAGCGTCTGGGCATGCTGAAACTTGCGCACCATCTGCTGAATGTGAAGAGCCCTCACCTGGGGAGGAAAACACTGCCCCAGGGAAGTGTCGAGCACTGCTCCGATGTACTGGAGCCTCTGCGTTGGCGTCAAATGGGACTTCTTTAAATTGAGGGAGAAGCCCAGCCTGTGAAGGGAGTGGCAGGCGACGGACAGATGATCCAGGACCTGCTCGGGAGAGCTCCCCCTGATCAACCAATCGTCCAGGTAGGGGTAGACGTGAATCCCCCCTTGCCTGAGATGCGCTGCCACCACCACCATGAGCTTGGTGAAAACCCTCGGGGCGGAGGTCAAACCGAACGGCAGGACCCGAAACTGAAAGTGCGAGTCGCCAACCGCGAACCTCAGGTACTTCTTGTGCTTGGGATGGATCGGCACATGGAAGTAAGCATCCTTGAGGTCGAGTGACACCAACCAGTCCTGAAGCTGAAGGGCCTGGAGGACTTGAGAGAGAGTAACCATCTTGAACTTGTCCTTCCTGAGGAGTTTGTTCAAACCGCGCAAGTCCATGATGGGTCTCAATCCCCCGTCTTTCTTGGAAATCAAAAAATAAGGGGAATACCATCCCTTGTTCCTCTCCGCTACAGGCACCAGTTCTATGGCGCCTTTCTCCAGCAGGGCTTGAATTTCCTGCGCAAGGAGCGGATCCGGACACTTCAAAGAGAGGTTCCCCGGTGGATTGTCGCGAGGCCTGTGCCGAAAGGGAAGACAGTAGCCGTGGGTTATGATCTCCAGAACCCACACATCCGAAGTAATGGCACGCCACTCTACAAGATGCTGCGCCAGCCTTCCCCCAACCGGCGAACCATGGGACAAGGCCTCATGACTGAGTAGGAGCGGCTGCGGCGTTACCCGAGGGCAAAGAGGCAACTGCCCGAGCGGCCTTGGCACCACGGGTAACCTGTCGTCCACCTCTGGTACCCCTGCGTTGGCCCCTTTGACTGCCAGCTCCTCTCGCTCTACCAAAGGACGAGTAATAGCGAAAGGAGCCACCCCTCCACTGCTGTCCCCTAGGACGAAAAGGCGGAGGTTGGCGAACTGCAGCGCCCAACGACTTCGCTGCAGCTTTTGAGGTCTGCAACCTCTCAAGGCTCTCGTCAGCCTTGCTGCCAAAAAGATGTTCACCATCAAAGGGCATGTTGAGGAGCCGGGACTGCACATCAGGAGCAAACCCCGACTTCCGCAACCACGCAAACCTGCGTATCACGGTGCTCGCCGCCATGGACCTACTGACGCATTCAGCTAAGTCCAAACCCGACTGAACGGACTCACACATGGCATCCTTACCATCCTGGACCAAAGCAAGGAAACCATCCCGTTCGTCCCCTTCGGGAATATGTTCAGCCGCTAACGCAACACAGTTCCACAGAGTGTGCGCGAAACGTGACAAGGCACAAATGGAGTTGGCCGCCTGAAGCGCCATACCACCAGAAGAAAACACCTTCTTCGCCCAGCCATCAAAACGTTTGTCGTCCCTATCAGGAGGGATGGTAGGGTACGATGCCTGCTTTGCCGGGGCCGTGGCCGCCTGCACCACCAAACTTTCCGGAGTGGGGTGCCTGGTCAAGTAGCAGGGGTCGCCACTGGCTGGACGGTATTTCCGCGACAAGGATCTGCCCACTGCCGGGAGACTCTCCGGAGCAGTCCAAGCCGCCGCCACCCTACGCTGTAAAGCCATATGGAATGGCAGAACCGGGTCAGATGGGGGACCAACATCAAGGATGTCCGTCAGATCATCCTGCACAAACTCCCCTGGGGGAGCAGACCATCCCAGATACTCAGACACCCTAGCCATAAGGCGCCGGTATGAGGAATCGGCATGGGAGCCAGGCTCAGGCCGACCAAATTCCACCTCCGGAGAGGTGTCCAGACCACTAGCATCATGCAGCGACTGCCTCAATTCGTCAAATTGACTATGGCCCGAGACAATGTCATCCGGCACCTGACCAGGAACCAGGCCAACCGAATCCTCATCCGCCTCCGAAATATAATCCAAGAGGTGGAAAGGCATCTGAGAGTGCCTGCTCTTAGCCAGAGCCTTCCTAGGGGGTACACCCGAGACACGGGGCACCTCCGACACGAAAGGCGTCGATGGCGTCGAGCGAATCGGCGCCGCCATCGAGAAAACCGGCAACGGCGCCGAGAGGATCGGCGTCGACGTCGAGGAAATCGGCGTCGACGTCAGATGCAGCGCCTCCAATATCGGCGGCGTCGACACAGCCCTCGAAGCCGAAGCCCCGAGCGTGTCCCTCGACGACCTGAACGTCGACGGCTTCGACGACTTCCTCGGAGCCGGAGCCTCGAGAAAGCCTGTCGACGCCCTCGACGCCTCAGACGTCGATGTCTTCCTCGAAGACCTCACAGGTGCACACGGTCTCGATCGCGTCGAGGACCGGGACCTGGAACGGGTACGGCGAGAACGAGCCTCCTTGTCCGAACGGGACCTCTCCCGTGACTCGTGCCGACCACTCTTGCGAGCGGCGTCTCTCGACCTCACACGGCCGACCCCACTCGGGGGCGCGGACGGTTGAGTACCCTGTGACTCAAGAATCGCCAACATTTTCTTCCCGAAGGAAGCCCATTCCTCCGGCGTCGCACGGCTGGTGGGATAACCGACGTGCCGGGTAGAGTCCTCGGAAGAGGACCTGGAAGGCGACCGGTGACGGCGCTTCCGAGAACGCCTCGAAGAGGCAGAGGAGTGGCGAGACCGACTCCTAGAAGAAGACCGACGAGACCTCCGACGATGACGCGGAGAGTCACCCCTCGAATCATCCGTCGAAAGCCCCGCCGACTTCGACTTCCGGGGCTTGGACACCCGACCTACTGACAATTTCTTCTTACGTTCGCGTAAGGCCTTGGAAGTGAGCGACAGGCAGTCGACACAGTCATCCGTGTCGTGGGCCTCCCCGAGGCACCAGAGGCAGGCGTCGTGCGAGTCAGTCACCGACATCTCGGACCCACACACCCCGCACTTCTTGAAGCCCGGACGCGGGGTTGAAGACGAAGCGGAAGACATCGCTGCGAAGGAATATTCACAAACGAACAGGCTCGAAGAACCAGAAAGAACAGAACTCCAAAGAGTCGAGGCTAGAACCGAGAAACACGAAGCAACACGTTCGCGGAAAAAACGGAACTGAGGCTACTGGCGTCGTGCGTCCTACTTATCACATCGGATGACGTCGGACGTCGGAGGAGGTCCTCGACGGCGGCGCATCGACGCAGGACGCAGACGCCGAAAAAGTTTCCGAAGCAGCACAGCTGTGGTGATTACTGTCATAGATATGGAATACGTCGGAGGACCCAATCCCCTCGAAACCTAACTACCCCTAAGGGCCGGACACAATCTTCCATGGCTACGCAGTCCATACTGGTTTGTTTGCCTGTAGAGACAAGGCAATCTCAGGCAGCTCAATGCGATAGTGTACAAGAACAGCTATGTGGAGGGGAGTCCAAGCCTGTATATGCTAAGGACGGTGGGCAGGTTGCCTCAGACTGCATACTATGGGTGCTTTCTAAAAGACTGCAGGTGCCGACGCACAAAAAATCATTGAAGGTATACATCTCCAATTGTGACTAATACAAGGCGCAGCCATTTGAACCGATCCTCGATTCTATCAATTAGGAGTAAAATCCCAGACCTGCGTTTTTTCACTACTGCCGATATCGATTATATCAGATTTCCCTATATACCTTTGTCTGATGTGGAGGAGTTTGGCTTGAAATCCAGATTGGGTTTCGCTGCAGTTTGGAGAGCCGGCCCGGAATGGAGAAAAAGGGGGTTTGAAGTGTACCTGGAATTTTCTGCTAGTACTATTTTTGTATTTTATTGAATTTCTATATTGTTTTAATCCAAAACGCTTTACAAGAGGAACCAACAATATACAGCAAGCATTACATAACAATTGAATTAAACCAGAAAGCAGTACAAAAACAATTTAGTTTATGGAAGGGGAAGAAGAGAAGGGAAGGACCAAGAAGAGAGACGAGGTAGTGGGTACAAGGAAAGGTGAGAGCAGAAGTAAGAGAGGAGGCAGAGGGAGTAAGAGAGGAGGCAGAGGGAGTAAGAGAGGAGGCAGAGGGAGTAAGAGAGGAGGAAGAGAAGAGGATTAGGAAAGTACAGGATAAGGAAGGAGGGAGTATAGAGAAAGGAGAGAGGTGGAAGGGAGGTAGGAAAAGGAATAGGAGTTGTAGATGAGAGCACTAATAGAAGAGAGGAAGCAAAGGGTTTTAAAGAGGTGACTGAAAGATACAATTTTAGAGAGGTACGAAAGTAAGTGAAGGAAGAAGTAGAGCGGATATATCTGCGCTAGACAAGGCTCCAAGGCGGGAGGTTGGTCCAGCCAAGTTTATGACCCCCACAAAGTAAAGTGGAACTAACTAATGATGCATGGTCTTTGGTTCCAGAAATTGTTTCTCAGGTTTTCCTTAAACTGGGTCTGCCTGTGAAGCAGCTCTAGTCAAGGATTCCATAGATTTGTTGACTTGGAACACAAGGGGTCACAAATCCTTTAGAGCGGAAAGTAGAGGAGCCTATATTTTTAAGTCTTTTGACTTGGTTGTTTTGCCCGAAACGTGGCTTCAAGCAACGTTTGGGGTGGATGGCTATACTGTCTTCCAACAATTGGAAGTGGGCGTGGCAGTTGGCCGCCCATCCAGGGGTCTGTGTATTGCCTGCAAGAATGAAATGTTCTCTCAATCTGTTGTTCTGTCTAATGACATGGTGGGTATTTTGGCTGCGAGGGTGGTTTCGAACATGGAAAAGGTTTCTTTAAAATGGATTATTGTAAACATCTATTGGAATCCCATGAAGAAGGATCTTTCGAGCTTCTATCAGTCTCTGTCTGACCTCTCTTCTCTAGTCAGAGCAATTCTCAGACTATGAACTGTTGGTAATGGGAGATTTTAATGCCCAGTGTATAAAGACTCGAGTACCAGGATCTCTGAATCTTAAATTACCATCCAAAAAAGGGGGTTTCGTGGAAGAATTTCCTCTTGGCCTTTGGATGGCTAATGGTTCAATTGAGGGTGATATCCCTTCAGCGCCTACTTGGCATAGGGATTCCAGCTTTTCAACCATTGACTATTTGTTTCTGTCTAGGCCCCCATTTAGGAGATATCCCGCTTTACTATTATAGATGGATCTCCCATTGACCATGCTATTCAGCAAGCAGTTTTCAGGATAAAACCACAGGGGGCGGTCAAGCGTTCCGTTGAAAATCTTTTTGTGAATAAGGTGGGGGAATAGAGTTTTGAGATTTAAGAACAATGGTCGGGTCTTGGCAGATCGGCTGGGTTGGGTGATAGACTTCATGCCAGAAGAGGAATTGCCAACCGCATGCATTTGTGGATTTTATTTGGAATATCCATCCCCCTGATAAATCGGCTTTGGCAATGCGGGTTAAACATACTCATCAGTTTGACACACAAACTTGGGAGAAAAAAAGAGAAATGAGATGAGCAATACGAGAGTCCATGCATGAGGGAGGGTCCCAGAGTAGAGTGAATAGTGAGATCAGGAATTGGTCCAGGTCTCATCGGATCCAACGATTACAACTAGATGGGGGAAATGATGCTTAGAACCATTGGGCAAAAAATTGCCGAAATTTCTGGTCAATAGTTGGATCCATGGATAAACCGGATTATAATGATTAGGACGGTATTATCCAGGAACATGTGCGGATCGAGCATTTTAGTGTTCTTTATGGCTCTGGCCAAGTAACGAGTATTAAGGTCGATAAAGACATTGGTTTGTCTTTGCCGTAAACTGAAGAGGAAATTAAAGGTTTAATAAATAAATAGTCCTCCTCCAGGGCCCCTGGACCCGTGATCACCTTATCCCTCTAAGTACTGCCTTATGTTGTTATTAGACGCAGATGGGAACATCTATGCGGGCTAGTCCTTAAAAGATCTAGAAACCTGGGCAAACTCATGTGAGATTATATCAAGATACCAAACAGGGTTTAGGCAAGGTATCTCAACATCTTTCAATGGCCTTGTCATAAATAGGGTCAGCAGTGACGCAACTTCCAGGGGAGGGCATCCTTTGTTTGGGGCATGGATTGACCTCTCCCATGCTTTTGATATTGTTAATCGGGACCACCTCTGGGTGAAGCTGAGAGTGGGGTCTGCCTGAGAAATTACTGGCAATCTTGATTGAACACCACAGATATGCAGGTCAGACTCGATAGATCTGGGCTCCTTTATAAACCGATTGTAATAACAAGGGGTGTTCGGCAGGGCTGTTTATTAGCCCCCTTTTTGTTCAACCTGTTTTTGGCCGACCTGGTGAAAGGGTTACTAAATGCGGCATTGGCCAGCCCGATCTAGGAACTATTTACATACAGTTGGCTTGCCTATGCCCGACGATATTGTATTATTGGCTGGACCCCTATTGGCCTGCAGACGTTATTGGCTGCGTTTCAGATGTATACAGAAGTGAATGGCTTGAAGCCCAACCCGGTCAAATCAAAAATTTTGATTTTCAAACACCCTCGGAAGCCAACAAAGAACTTCAGTTGGTGCTTGGATAACCAAAGAACCCCAGAGGTGAAAGAGATTACCTACCTCGGTTCTGTGGTTAGAGCATAGCCGAACAAGGGGTTGGTAACGTCCAATTTGGACGCCAAGTTACTGCAGTCAGGGTCTCCGATGAAATGAATCTTGAATAAATGATGTCAATTTTCTACGTTTTACAATAAGATTTTCCCGGCCTTGATATATGGTTTATTAGCTAATCCCCAATCATATGACATTGATTGGGAGAGGCTGGAGGGTATTCTGTGGAAGCGGGTGTTGAGTCTACCCAACTGTGTGCCCATAGCAAGCCTGAGGTAGGAGTTGGGTCTGAAATCACTAAGGGCTTGCCTCGAATGGAGCAGAATTTCTCAATACAGGTTGATCTTTACTCCCCCTCCCCTATATGAAGATCTTCTAGTAACTTTAAGGGGCTCGTCCAACCAATACCTGAACAATCTAGAAAACATCTACATTAAAATTCAAGCTGAAGCAGATTGTGAGAAAATCATACTGACTCAAAATCCAGATAGGGCCAAAGAGCTCTTAAAACGAATGGACTGGATTAGAACAATTGCACGTATGAGATCATCCAGATTGTTTGCTTCTTTTACATTAACTGACAAATACAGGTCTTCGATGCCAACATACTTGACCAAATTTTCAGACCCTGTCATTCGAGCAGATTTCTTGAGATTTAGGCTTAATCTGCTGCCAACTCTGGAAATTAAGCATATCAGAGATTCTGTAGGCACGCCTAACTCGGGTTGTCATAAATGTGGAGGTGTAATTACTCAGTCCCTGAAGCATTTGCTGATTGACCTTGGAGTTTAGAATCCGAAGGTTGGCGGGATTTGCTCCTCAGAATTGGTGGTTGATCACGGATTGCTTTTTGCATAGACTGGCCTCGGGTAACGAAGTCTTTTTAACGATTGAAGTAGCAAAACCTCTGAGGGAGTGGAATTTAACAACACACCCGAAGGAAGAGAGTAATTTCATCATACGATATGTAATAGTCTTGTTTTACTCATAATTAATACTTTGTTGGAGTTGTACTGTTTTACTGTCTTCATATACCTTCTATTCAACTAGGTCGCCCTTTTGTTTCTTCCCTCCCTCTTTTTCCTCTTTCCTTTTTGGTCGCTGTGGGTTATGTACTATTTTTTGAAAAATAGTCTTAGTTTTTTTCTTTAAAAGGAAAATGTCTAATGTGGATTTGTCTAGATCATGAAAAAGTGTGTTCAGCTGTTTCTGGTATATTTGTATTTGCTCTGATCTATGTCGTTTTATGTAATTTTATGATATTTTTGTGAATAGTCACATTTTATTTAAAGTTGTTTTTGACTATATCGCAATAAAAAATAAAAAAAATAAAAAAATAAGAAACTTCTTTGAGCCAAAGGTTTTGCACTTCTTATTCAGTTTTCAAATATGTTGATTTGGGGTCTCCCCACATGGAGAAAAGCTGCTCCACAATTTCCCTGTTCAGTTACCACTCGGAGTATCCCAAAAGTCGACTCATTGATATATGATATGATGTGATGTGGCATTTAAAACATGCCTGCATACAAGTGTTTCTAGGCGCAACAAGAGGGGAAGGGGAGAAGTGCTGGTGGTAAAGGGGGAAGTGCAGTTAACTCAAGTGCCGCCAGCGGGTGGCTCATAAGTGCAGAGAGAAAGGACTGTAGGTTTGCAGATACAGACCCTTAAATGCTGGGGTGCACAGAGGCAGTGCAAGGGCAACTGGACATGCAGGAACCTGGGCCCGGGTTCAGAGGGTGACCAGGTGACCAGTAAGTGGAGCAGTCAGGTGCGTCAGCAGGGGAGAGGAAGAGCGAAAGAAGCGAAAAGGAAGGTCTTGAGTTGCTCAAATTTGAGAGAGGCAGTTCCAGAGGGAAGCTAAAACCGAGGAGATAGATCTGCCCCCAAATCTCTGCTTGGAGAAGCATCTGACCCTCAAAGATTTGGCGGTGGATGAGCAGAGAGCTCGAGAAGGAAGATGTTTTGGAAGAGAACGCTAGAGGTAGAGCGGTCCCAGGCCCATGAAAGCCTTGTGGACGATACAGAGTGTCTTGAACTTGATCCTTGCAGCCATGTGGAGCCAGTGAAGTGATTTCAGAGCTGGAGAGATATGATCCCTGGGCTTGAGGCCAAGGAAAAGTCCACTTGTATGTTTAGACTGGTGCCAAGTGAGAAGCTGATATTGCTACTTCGTTCTGGATCACCCAAAAGCAGGGTATATTGAAAAAACTAACATCTATACAAAGACTCTCCTACCCCAATGTCTATATGAGGACCCATAACCAAGCCTAAGTAAAGAGCATATGATAACTGGGGGTGGGGAGAAACAGAATAGCATAAAATCAAACCAGTAGGTAAATATCTGGTAGCTTGCAGAACTAAGTGAAGTGCCCTAAAAAGGCACAACCCAACCCTAGTACATGTGGAAGGCTCCAGACCCGACATTCATAGTGTAACAAGGTGCGTCTTGCTCTGGTATTTTCAACATGCATCAGTCTTGCATGGTTTCGTGTCTAGTATTTATGTGGTACTTCAATATCAGTTACCTTCCTAGATCAACTCCTAGTGTTTTCATGTGAAAAGGAGTAGATCACAATTTGCGATCCTTCTTGTGGCCTTTTTAATTGGCCTGATTTTAATTTGTTCAATGGATCTGTTCAGTATCTCAATAGATGATGCTTGAGGTGCTTTCTAATACATAGTGCAGTTGATAAGAAAATATAAGTCAATATTTGTACATCAACATATTGTAACAAGACATTAGTGAAAAACATTTTTGAAAAGAACAGTGAAAATAAATCAGTGTGTCATAACAAAAACGGATACAATTATTCATCTGGTCAATTAATTATTAATCTTGTCAAGAGAATGTCTTGACCAAACCTTGGTCGACGTCACTCTTAATAGTATAGAACGTGGATCGATGTTAGGGGTGTTGTGGTGTCAGCGCCTTCAACTGGGCCTTGGATTGGTTAGCTCTGTGGTGAGAGGAGACAGATTCATATGTATGACCTACAGGCTCTCGCATTTATTGTGCCGATTTTAATTTTATTTCTTTTACCAGGGGTCCTGGTTCTAGAAAAGTTAAAGTTGCTGAGGGCTTTTTGAATGTCCTCTTGTTACCACTGACCTTGTCTTCTCGTGTCTGTAGCTGGGCAGTGTTCAGTGGGAAGGAGGGCTGGGTTCTCTTCTAATAGGCGTTTTCTAACTGGCCTGTTGGGCACTAGTTTTTCACTTAGTGCGTGGAACTTCTGGCTAGGAAAAATAGAGGTTTAGTGGGCTGCCATTAGTATTTGGTAAATGGGGCTCTATATCCAGCAAAACCACTGTAGGGCAACTATTTGACCTGATTTACGGCGTTTGGGAGTAGATCATGAGTCTTCCCGCATTCGCTAACATTTGAAGGTGTAATCGCTTTCGGTGGTCTGCTTGCATACCGTTCTGTCTGTGGGTGCGAGAGGGGAGCGGATCACCGTCAGGCATTGTACGGACCGGTAGTAATATCTCGATGGGAAGGGTTGTACACTTACTTGTTTTGGCCTATGATGGAGCATGAGCGGGGGTGTCCTGCCGAGATTCCTCTGTGCGTTCAGTGGTCTCTGTGGCAACTCGAGTAGTGTTGCTACGCCGCGCTTGAGCATTCAGTGATTATTTAGCTTTGGATGCCATGTATTAGCGCATGCGCATGTGATGGACGTGCCTGTGAGCAGTGTTTGTTTCGAGGAACAAGAACATGTCCTCAGCAGTTGCAAGACATTTTCACGAAAAGGGTCACAGCATTGCTCAACTTAGGTTTCAGGTATTAGAGGTCACTGTAACACAAGACAGCAAACAAGATAGGAAAAGAGCTTAAAGAGAAGCTTACTGTATTGATGGACTTTATTCACTTGCCCCCAAAGGAATGAATGAGAATGAGACTTGAACTGCTTTTTATGATCATCTAGCGAAATGACTAACTGATATGTGATCTTGACCATGATTGTTCTCCCTGATATGGATGAATGATTTGATTGTAGCTCCACACTTTCACATCATAAGTAGAGGCTTATGAGTATGTCATATTTATGAAAGGCTGCTAGGTTACCAAGGTTCAAAGATCCACTAAAATGGGTAAACATTACTTATTAGTTAGTAAAATATGAGAGGGTTGCCCCTCGAGTGGCATCACAGGAGAGCGATCAATGATAACACTGTTTTACAACACAAAACGAAGAACTTCAGTGGATGTAAAAAAGAGTTTTAAAATAAGAACGAAGAACTAGAGCGACAGTCCCAATACATATTTCACGATGTGATCATTAGTACCATATAACATAATATGGAGAAAATATATTAATATTTAATAAAGAAAACAGTGCCTAGTATAATCCATTGATTATCATGAATAACACAGAAGTGTTTAAGCACTTGCAACATCAACACGTGCACCATCCTAATATGGCTGACATGTGGATTCCTACTGAACTAACACAGTCAGCCATCTTGGCTTACCACATGACTATCACCATGACTACTGTTAGTTTACATTAGCAGTAGCAACCTCAAAAAGCCCCAGTCATACTCTCCAAGCAGAGTCATGATTTAATGCACTAGAAATAGACACGAGAAATGTGATGGGGGTAAGTATGGTTTTGATTAATCTGTCAAAGTACATTGCACAAGAAACAAATACGATTAGTAATGTTTCCACAGAATCTCGGCAGAACGCTGCTCTGTGCATTCCGGGTGAAGACATGTCCGTTACTTTATTATGTAATTTCAATGCAGTGAGCATGTGGCACACACCTCAGGATGAGGACATGCGAGAATGACTGCCGTTATCACATTTCACTATCAATTTAGGAGTCAACAACAGGTGTCAGTTTACACCAGGTTATTTTATAATTGCCTGAAGCGCATGAAATATCAGGAATGGTATTCACCTTTAGTAATACTGCTATACACAGTTAACAAACGAAAGAGTATATTGATGGGTATGGCTAAGATGGATAATGTCAGCAGGTGTAGAGGTCAATACAAAAGTAATCAAGAAAGAGGTATGGACTTTAATATGGTGTTGAGAGAATTACCAAACAATATATCATAATATGCTCTATTTTTTCTTGTGTTGTTTATGTTGGAACGTCTTGTGACCGGATGCATACTAAATATTTTTAATAACGTTACCTATATTGGTAATGACCTGAAATATACACAATTCGTGGCTCCTTATGAAATATTTACATTTATATTTGTACCATGTAACATTACGTATATGGACACATGTTGGAACTGATTTGCAATGTTGTGGGGATTGTGATCAAAACTGAATGTGGTGAATATTGGATCAATTGGTGGTTTCTTTTGCCTTCAACTATATCCGAACTGGGTATATATTGTTCTAAACATGAAGAATGACGATGAAATCGTATTGGGGGTTTAATACAACTGTGATTGTAAATTTTGACTGACTACATAATGATCAGATGAGGATTACAGGCACTGATGAAGGACAATTAGTCGTCCGAAATGCATTGGCATAGTCTGCATCTGCACGTAATTTTTGTCAATAACATTTTATAAACACTTAGAAAACAAAAAAACGAGAATTACTATTTCTTTCTTTATTTGCCTTTGTATGTTACAATTAAACATTTTAGCAAAAACAACAACATACACCGTCTTACATCTGTCTACCGACTTAAGGTCAGTCCTTGTCCACCATCTTTCCTTTACCTTGCTAGATAATCGGTCTAAGTAGATCTAAATTGACTTAGTCTTTGTGCTACTTGTGTCATTTCCTTTATTTGGATTTAGAGATTTTTAGTCAAATCTTCATGCTCCCTCTACCAAGTAAAGTTCTCCATTTTCGGTTCCAGCACCTTCCAATAGAATTGGACCACGGCTAGCAGCAGTGACGTTTGTGTTCCTCCAATTAGCCACTGACACAGTCATCTACTGATAGCGCCGTGAATTTCACTGCAAACCGCTCAAAATGCTCAGTTCTCTGCTTGGTAAAATATGGGCAAACCATAACAGATGATACAAGATTTCTTTAGGTTCCGATTTGTTACAGAATCTGCAGCAAGCAGATCCTTTATTGAGCTTGGATCTCGCCGTGTTAATTTCATTGGTGTGACCCAGGTTGAGTCACAGTCTCATGAAGGCTGACCTTATTTTTGGGTTTCGGCATTTCTGCAGGTACGGTTGGATTGTACCTTGTTTCCTTACCTCCATTGCCAGCTGTGTGTGGAGTTTTAACTTTCCCTCATCTTCTGTGGTTTGGATCCAGACTGCCCCAAATAGTTTCGTTTTCACCCTGGTTAGATTAGTTATCAAATCCTCAGTCAAACAGGGGGCGCCGTTGAGCAGCCTAGAAAATGACTGCCTAGCTTGATAGCTCCGTGCGCCATCAGCTTTCATCCAACTGCATCAGCGGATCATCTGTCATCCTTAATCTGCAATTACCACCATAAATAGCTGCTGGATCGAGGCACGTTTTGCTCCAATCCTGGGAAAAATCAGGGTTTGGTGTCCCTGCTACTGCCTGCCAACTTTTGTGGTGTGGGGGCCGAGCCTGTCCACCCCCCACCACTCTGACCCCGTTGAGGACTCTGCCAGCTACTGCTCCCCCCCGCCCCCACTCTGTAGTGCTGTGTGGAGGGGGCCGGACTGCTTCACACCCAGCGGGACGAGCTTGCGCCTCGCTTGGGGAGTAATCACAGAGTGAGAGCGGCGCTCTGGCTGGAAGCCCCACACTGCCGTGCCCCCTCTGTGCAGACGGGCCCTGAGCCTGCAGCGGAGGTTCTCCTGGTGCTGCCGGCGGCTTCTCGGGTTGGCAGCTGTCCCGCGTCCTGTCCTGTTGCACAGCGGGTTCAACGCCAGCCCCTCGAGACGTCCTGCTTGGCATCCCTACTCAGGTGGGTGAAATTGGTGCCCCCCCGCGCTCTGATAATCTGTAATGGTGCCCCGACAACACCGCTAGCCTCCACCAGCATGCATACATAATTGGGCCATAACTTTACGCACTGGGTACGGTCGCTTTGATATCTGCTGGGGTGCGCCGCGGCAGCTGTGGGCCTGAATGTGTGTCTCTCCTCCCACCCTGCGCTGTGTCTGAGGTCTCTCAACGCTGCCTCCGCTGGGCCCCATTACAACAGATGTCAGGCTCATTGTGACTGTTGAATCTATTACTGACTACGACGCCCCCCGGTGCCTACACAACCACCTGCTACTTTGATTGTTTTCTCGGCCCGGCTGCTGCTCGAGACCGCCCGCCCTTCTTTCTGCCCTTGGCCCCACGAGCTGCAGGCAAAACGCTACTTGGAGATACCTGTCAGATTGGTACTATCCGTGCTTCCTTTGGCTCCCTTGAACGTTTCCTCCTTCATACATACCGTCGTCTGCCTGCACTCCCCACCACTATACTATGACTAGCAATAGTCCTAAAACATGGCATAGTATATTCACAGGTGCTCCCCACATCTGCTGCGCTGTAGATATTGGTGCCCTTGCCACAGATTTGTGCCGCCTATATTCCCATGCCACTCTTGCCATCATCACACGGGTCAACTGTGTTATCATGACCTGCCTCACCTCTCCCTCAGCTCATCTTGTGTCTGCTGGCTAACTCGACCCACCTGCTAGATTCAATCTCCTGCTTGTGCCCTGACTGGCCTGTTCTTGCTGCAGTGTTACCCTCGCACCATGTGGCCTCCATCCTGGTCTTTCATCGCCCCCTACCGCTGCCAACGTGTACTGTTCGCCCCTGTCTGGGTGCTTATATTTCCACCAGGTACTATCTACTGGACACGACCATGCTCTCACCTACAGTGCAATGTCAAACAGATCTTGTGGTGCCAATAAAGTGGGGGCCATGGACAAGTGCGCCAAAGCAGCACCTAGAATGGAGTCGGGTCAGTCGTCCTCTAACCATGATGAACATGATTCACCCCCCAAGTACTCCAACTCCTGACCTTGTTGCAATGATGGAATCAATGGCCAAAAATGTCGCCTCTTTCCACGAAAAACTGGATGACTAATGCCAATGTGGCATCGCTCAAGTCCCGGCTTGATCAGGCCGGCACTAGAATTACTGAGGCAGAATCTAGAATAGGCACCCGCGATATGAAGATCGTAAAGGCAAAGGAATCCAGGTCACAAACAAACAACATATGAATCATTGGGGTCCCGGAGAATGCCCTCAAGTGCCGCATGGAAATTGCAGTCAAAAACCTCCTGAAAGAGCTGCTTGACAACCCTGATTTGTCTCCCTTTTTTCACTGTCGAGCGTGCCCATTGTGCTCTTTCATCACGACCTAAACCTGGCGATTTCTCCAGGCCTATCATTGCCAAGATCCTCAATTACAGGGACGGGGACCTCATCCTCCGCCCGTCACGTGAAAAAGGTGAACTGCGCTTCGGCTCGCAAACGATCAGAATCTTCCCCGAGAGAGTGGAACATTTCCTATGAAATATTGTTTTCAGCACGCCTCAAATTCACTTTTAAGGAAAAACTGTACTTTTTCACTGTCCCTGATGAAGCAGTAAAGTTAATTGAAGCACAGATTCCACTCCATGGGCCGGCTGAAGACCTTATGGATAATGACTGAATCACAGCTGCTCACCCTCACATTATTTGTGTTTAGATCACTAATTTCTATTGATTTGATTGATAGTAGTTTCCACTATGCTAGCTCTCCACAGCTTTTGTGTAAAACTTGCTGAATTTAGGTACACGGAACATCTCGATTATGCTTTGCTACCTTCCGAATCCTGTTCTATCTGGTTACATGTAACTATTCGACATTCTCACCTGGGGCTATACCACTCGATGCATCTACCATCTGATACCGATTGACCACGTCTACTTAGGCTACAGTGTTGCTTTCTTTTACTGCTTAAACTGGTGGGATGATACTGTGGTACATTGTTCTACACCGCTGACCTATGCACGACTATTGGTGCCTCAATGATCCTGTTCAAGCGGCGGCACGGCAACAGCAAACCCCACTGCAGTTGCAACAACATATCTTTGAGTGTTGAGCCCATTTGGCCCACAAAACAGATGGACCATGTTGGGGTCGGTCCATTAACTCTGGTTTTGGGGGGGGGGGAAATCAGTGTTGATTATGGGACGGGGCGGGTAGAGACACTGCCAGTTGTGGTTGGGTGGGTTTGGGGTGTTCACATAAAAAATGGCAGACACAGAACAGCATTTCGCATCATGGAAGGGTGTCACAACAGTGACATGACCAGCTGGATGGACTTGGCGAGTCACACTTGCTGGGATGTACCCAGAGTCTATGAAATTCCCACAAAGGCAATGTCCTGGAACATCTGGGGCTTAAGTAACTATACCAAGGCTTGCAAGATTATGGCCTATGCCCAGAGACATGGTGTCAAGATACTCATGTTGCAGTATAAGCACGTCCAGACTAACTTGGCAATTAATATCGGCCCATCTTGGGGGCCCAACAGATATTACACATCCTACTCCATACGCAGGCCAGAGGTGTGCTTACGTTGATCCATAAGTCCGTTAGATTCCCTCTCCTGAAAAGATATATAGACCCTGAGGGCAGATATGTCATACTATATTGCACGTTGATTGGTGGGGAATACCTTCTGGTGAATACCTATGGCCCTAATGTTGATTTCCCCGATTTCTTTGAAACCGTCGCCTGAATCCTACTGGGCTACGTGGGTGTTCAGATCATATGGGGGGGGCAGGTGATATGAATCCTATACTTGACGTTGGCTTGGACAGAACGGGATCAGCACCCAGGGCATTGTCCAGGGTGGCACGTAAACTGCTCAGGCATAGTTCTACACTCCGGGGCCGCGATGTTTGGAGGGCTCTCCATCCCCAATTGCATGAATACACTTAACACTTATTACTCAACTGTGCATGACAGTTCATCTAGAAATGATCTTTTCCTGGTATCCAGCAACCTGATTGATAGGATAGATGAGGCCCAGATACTGGCACGTGTACTGTCCGACCATGCACCAATTACCCTATCAATAGCACTTAGATCTCCCACGCCTACATTTAGCACATGGCGTTTCAAATCCGCCGCCCTCTTAGACATATTATTCAAAGCTGACATATTGGCTGATATTGTGACCTTCTTTGAATGCAACTACCTATCGGCCACTACTGCTGGGGTCCAGTGGGAGGCTTTCAAGGTCTACATCAGAGGGATGTCCATCTCGAGGGAGGCAGGAGTTTTGAAAACCATAAGGAATGACCTCACCCATTCCGAATCAAGGCTAAGAGAGTTACAATCAGATTGCACCACCACGGCAAGACCCACTAACCTTGCGCAAATCAGTGAAAAACTTGGGATCTTCGACACATATGCCACCAGGGAGGTCCGTTACTTCAGCCGCCCACAAGCTGCATGGAGATACAGAGAGGGTGATAGAGCGGGGAAGACACTAGGTAGGCTAACCCGAGCGGAATGGGGCCAGGCCCAGACTATCTGTCAAGGACACAGTGAGCCGCAATGGTCGGACCAGCAAATACTGGGGATCTTCACAGAATTCTAGACCAACCTCTACGCAGCACCGCCAGAACACGAACAACACATAAGAGATCTCCTGGCTCAGAATCCCATGACAAATATCTCCATTTCTACCAGGGATCAATTGGATTCCCCGATCCAGCTAGAGGAGATAGTAAAAGCGATCGACCTCCCGAAGGGTAAGGCACCTGACCCCGATGGGCTTACTCCTGAGTTCTACCAGAACATGTCGCTATCTTAGCCCCCAACCTGTTGGAGGTGTGGGATGAGTTGCTTCGGCTGACCGTCCTCCCCCGCCCCCCCCTCTACGCGAGGCTGTCATAACTGTGCTGCTTAAGCCAGGCAAGCCAAGTAATGAATGTGGCTCATATGGTCTCTCTCGCTTATTAATATTGATGCAAAGATCTTTGCAAAGGTGATAGTTAACCGCTTCCCCCCAATAATGACACACTTGGTATATGAGGACCAAAGAGGTTTTGTGCCCGGGAGGTCGACCTCCCACAATATCCGGCGGCTTTTCAATGTCGTGGTGAGAATTGACCAGGACTTTAATGCCATTGCGGGCACGCTTGACGTCCAAAAAGCATTTGATATGGACTTGTGGAAATACATGTGGCTGGTCTTGGAGACTATGGGAATTGGTCCTAATACGATTGGCTATATTAAATTATTGTACACTGATCCTGTGGTTAGGGTTTGGGTCAATTCCCTGACATCCGAAATATTTACACTTCTCAGGGGCACTCGCCAGGGCTGCCTGTTCTCCCCGATTCGTTTTGCACTAGTAATAGAGCCTATGGCGGATCATGTCAGGGCACAACATGCCCATAGAGGTGTTCATCTGAAAGACACGCCAGAAATAATATCTCTGTACGCTGATGACGTACTTCTATATATTAGAGACCCCGCTACCAATCTTGACCCCATTCTGGGCGATATCACACACATAGGTACCAGCTCAGGCTTCACAATCAATTACTCCAAGTCAGAAATGTTCCCACTCACCAATAATACCAAACAACCTGTCTCAGAGTACCCACTCCACTGGTCCCCCGGTGGCATTAAGTACTTAGGTGTCCCGGTGTCCCTGTCGAAGGCCACCCTGTTGGCGGATAACTATGTAGCAGCTGCTCAGCTTGCTGAAACGAAAATGGCCAGATGGCGTTCTCGTCCGTTGTCACTGGCTGGGAAACTCTCCCTCATCAAAATGATTCTGGTTCCCAAACTGCTATATGTCTTTAGCAATGTCCCAGTATGGCCCGGGAAACAATTCTTTACAAAGTTACACAGGGCATGGGCACAGTTCTTGTGGCATGCGGGTGCGGTCCGTAAGAAATGGTCAGATATGGTGCCCCCATACGAGAGGGAAGGGTTCAAGGCGCCGGACCTCATGTTGTACTGGCCAGCTGCACAAGCCCAATATGCTACGTACTGGGAACTGAGCCCTCAGCTTCACCCATACGTCAAATTGGAGATACTGGCAGCGGGTGGGATCAGTACTATGACTGATATTTCATCGAGATTATGTCCCCGACTCCTGGTTCTCCCCAGTTGGGGCAACCTTACTGGCCTGGGCCGCCTCTTTAAAGTAACTGAATCATATCCCTACTGTAAGTGGCTCCCTGCCTGGGGGTTCCCGGGGCTGGTGCCCACACAGGATGCAGCTTTGGCTCGACAATGGGGGGCTCTAGGCTACCGGAAACTCACTGATTTCTTGCCTGATGGGAAATTCATTGACCCACAATCATGGAGGTATGAGCATTCTGGCTCTGCACTGGAGATGTTACAGTATTACAGGCTTCGTGCTGCCTTCCGTGCCAGATGGCCTACCTTCCCTGACGAGCCACCGCACACCCCTGAATTTGTATTTGTATTTATTGATTTTTAAAGCGCCTAACACCACAGCGCTGTACAGAGGAACAACTTAATACATAAAACAAAGAATATAACAGCGGAAGCAATTACAAACTTAATCAACAAAACAGTGAGAAGAGCAATTAACTGAAGGGGATAGGGAGACAAGGGGAGTGGGACTGGATAGGGGGGATGGGTGGAGATGGGTAGGAGGAGGGAAAGGGAAGGGTGAGAGAGGGGAGGCAGGAGAGGGGGGCGATAGTCAAGGGGAAAGAATAAGGAGGGAGGAGAAGCAGAAGAGGTTCCAAGGAGAAGAATGGAGGAGGAGAGATTTAAGGGAAGTGCGGAATGAGGTGAAGGTGGGGGTAGAACGAATAGCAAGAGGAAGGGAGTTCCAGTGCAGAGGTGTTAGGAGTTGGAAGCAGCGGAAGCGGGATGAGGCACAGGGGGACCGAGGTACAGTGAGAAGGAAATGGTCAGCGGACCGAAGGGAACGGGAGGGGGAGTAGAAAGAGGGAAGCGAGATAAAGGGGAGCGAGACCATGGAGAGATTTGAAGACAAGGCAGAAAAAGTGAAATTTAAGTTGGGAGTGAAATGGAAGCCAGCCAAGGTAAGAGAGAAGTAGAGATGGAGTCACGGGAGGCAAGGAGACAGAGGGTACGAACAGCAGAGTGGTAGATGGATTTAAGAGTGGCAAGATGAGAAGTAGGTAGTCCAACGAGTAGGGAAGAGCAGGAGAACATGAGGGAGGAGTTTAAGAGTTTGGTAGCGTGGAAAGTGAGAGGGACAGATTTTGTGAATATTGAAGAGGTGGTAGCGACAGGTGAGAGAAGCGAGGGAAATATGTTGGGAGAAGGAGAGAGAGGAGTCAAAGAGAATGCCTAAATTACGAGCTTGGAGCGAGATAGGGAGATTAGAGGGAGGAAAGTGAATGAATGGGGGAGGATTGAGAGGGGGAAGAGAGTTGGAGGGAAAGAATACGACTTTGGTCTTGTCAGTGTTAAGAGAGAGAAAGCGGGAAGACATCCAGTTCTTAATGGCAGTAAGGCAGGAAGAGAGTTTTTGGTGAAGGTCAGTTGAGAAGGAGGAGAAAGAGAGAAAGAGTTGAGTGTCGTCTCCTCTCTGTACAAAATGCCGTTGGCTGCGGTTCCGGGCCGACACCTTTAAAGCATGCACGCATTGGGCAGATGAGCTGGGCCTGGAGATCTCTGACCATCTGTGGAAGAGTATGTGTTCGCACACGAACAGAGTATCCCTCAATTCCCGCCATCGTGTCATGCAGTTCAAACTGCTGAATAGGCTGTATTATATCCCCCATAGGATCTCCGAGTTCACCCACACTGATGCACATACCTATGCCCGCTGCAGAGAGGAAGGCGCAGACCACCTACACATGTTTCGGACGTGTCGTGCACTGGGAGATTTTTGGGAGCGGATTCTGAAGGCCCTTACAGACATTACTGGCACAGTGATCGCCCCTAACCCGTTGGGGGCTTTGTTTGGAGTGTGGGGTTCTGATGACGCCAAGTGGGTGGCCAGATTTCTCAACATCAGCTGTATGGTTGCCAAGAAATGTCTGCTCCAGTGCTGGAAATGCCCCCCCCCCCACTACCTTTCAGAAATGGCTTAGTGCACTCAGCTGGTCACGAACCTGTGAGGAAGACTACCTAACAATGCTCCCGGTGCATTTTTCTTGTCCCAGGAATGTGTGGTCTGCCTTCAACAGTTATCTAATCAATCGTACTGACAATGCATCTGACATTAACTCACCTAGGCCACCCCGGGAGCAACCATGAAATCCATGGCGCCATGTACATCAAGGTTATTTCCTTTCATTAATGTACTACCTATGTTCTATGTGTATTAGTTGATGGTAATGTACATATTGCATAATGTGCTCTGAAATGTGTGATTGCTGGAACATTTGCCTATAAATAAAAATAAAAAAAAAAAAAGAATTCTCAAACAGGTCATATCTTCCATAAGCTTGGTAGCGTAGTTTCTCCAAATGTTCAGATATTTGATGGCCTTAGACCCAAAAATATTACCGATCTCATTGAACATATATGAAGTGTTTGAAAAGCTGCATTTACGAAACAGGCTCAAGATTTTCCAATCAACAGCTACTTTAAGCTAACATAGTTCAGGTTCTTTCCGCACCTCCTGATGGGAATTGATCGAGGCAGCCCCCGAACTGTTTTCCAAAAAGCCGCCTCCATACAGCACCATAGTGTGGCTGGTACCTCCGCAAAACATACAGCACCATATTTTAGCACTGGAACGACCTTTGCTGTATAAAAATCAATAAGGGGCTTCTGGGAGACCTTGCAATATGTCCTCTTCAATATGGAGTCCTGTGAAGCCAACATGTCCGCTTTTTTAAGATGCTGAACAAACGACACAGATTCTTTGCTACTAATGGTGATCCAACTCTCCAGGTACTTGAAGCAGCTGATTTGTTCGATTTCCATATTATTCAGAGACCATCGATGTGTCTTTATGGACTTTTGCAGCCGCTCTTATTCTAATACCATGATCTTAGTTTTTTCTGTTAATCTCTAGATCGTTTAGGCTGGCATATTCATGAAGTTGGTTTAGTTGCCTTTGGAGCCCCACTGGTGTATAATCCATCAGGGCAAGATCATCAGTGTATAAGAGGTGTGTTATTCTCATTGACCCTAACTTTGATGGAAAACTTTTACAGATGGCCATAAATTCACCCCGATATGCAATATAGAAGTTATAAAGCACCGGAGCCATTGCACAACCCTGTTTCACGCCTCTGTATGTGGTCGGCCTTCATGAGTCTGTGACTCAACCTGTGTCACATCATTGAAATTAACACAGCGAGATCCAAGCTCAATAAATGATCTGCTGGCTGCCAATTCTGTATCAAATCAGAACCTAAAGCAAACTTGTACCATCTGTTTATGGTTTGCCCATATTTTACCAAGCAGAGAACTGAGCATATTTAGCGGTTTGCAGAGAAATTCAAAGAACTATCACTAGATGACAACAGTGTCAACAGCTACTTGGAGGAACACAAACGTCACTGCTGATAGCCGTGGTCCAATTCTATTGAAAGGTGCTGGAACCGAAAATGGAGAACTTTACTTGGTAACGGGAGCATGAAGATGAGACGAAAAATCTCTGAATCCAAATAAAGGAAACAACGCAAGTAGCACGAAGACTCCAAGTCAATTTAGATCTACTTAAACCTATTATCTAGCAAGGTAAAGGAAAGATGGTGGACAAGGACTGAACTAAAGTCGGTAGATGTAAGAAGGTGTGTTTTGTTTTTGCTCAAATGTTTTTTGTAACATAAAAAGGCAAATAAAGTTAATCGATTCTTTTGGTTTCCAAGTATTTATAAAATGTTATTGAGAAAAGTTAGGTGCAGATGCAGACTATGCCAATACATTTCATACTGAAAACCTCTGCAGATGGCCATAAATACACTCAGATATGCAATATAGAAGTTATTAAGTGCCAGAGCCAGAGAACAACCCTTTTTCACGCCTCTGTATGTGGGAATTTCATCTGTCAGCTCTGCTTTCGTAGATAGGCGAATACGCACAGAGGTGCCTCTATATAGGCTTTTTATCTGTTCTAGAAGATCCGGCAGGCATTGCTTTGTTTCCATTTTGACCCATAGATGTTCACGGTTCAAGCTGTCTAAGGCCTTAGGAAAGTCTACAAATGCCACATAGATTTTGATGTTTGTCTCTTTGGCCTTATGCTTTAATGGATTTAACAAAAAGGCTGGTGGGGCGAAACCTGGGCCTTTTACAAAGCCAGATCTTTTTCCTGTGACTAGTCCGACAGCCTTCTGAGTAGCAAGGTGGCATATAGCTTACCCAAGACATCTAATAGGGTTATGAGCCGATAGTTCGCTGGATTCAAATGGCTGCCATTTTTAAAGATTCAAATAAGATTTTCTGTTTTCCAAGATGGAGGAATGGATTCCAACAAAAGTGTATTTTTCAGCACCAAGTCCAGGATTCGGGCCCATTGCTCTGTGTTTTCTTTTAGAACAATATTAGATAAGCCGTCAGGCCCTGGGGCCCTCTAGGTATTCAGGCCTTTCATTGAAGTCACTAGGTCGTCCATATGATAAGGTAAGGACCACGCCATTGTAGTTCTCGACACATGGTTATACCACCCTCCCGTTGAGGCATATAAGGCTTCAAAGAAAGCCGACCACCCTGCCTCAGAGACACAATTTCCCTGAAGCGAAATTTGCTTCTGATTCAGAGATCTGATCAGGTACCATGTTTCGGCCGAGGATTTGTTGCTCAAAAATCTCATCATAGATTCTGCATCATTTTGGTACAGAATACTACGGTGGCTGATATACCATGATCTGTAATTTGCCTTCAGCCGCCTGATTTCCACAGATCTCTGGAGTAAGACAGAAGGAGCTTGGTTTGTTCACGGAGGAGCCCTCTCAGCTCTTTTCCTTTGGTGACAAGTGCCTTATAACTATGGGAATGCAGTCTTTTATTCTCATGAGCTTTTCTTGGTTTTCGATAGGTCTGCAGGATAGAAGTATAGTCTATGGGGGATCTTGACCTCAGATTGTGATCCTGCGTTCATCTTATTTTGTAAGGAATTTAGGATTTTTACAACAGCATGCGAGCTCAGTTTGAGACGGGACCCATTGTTTGGCACTTCCACTTGAACCTTTATTACTGGTTTTTGGCCTGTGTGATGTTCATGCCACGCTAATTTTAGCCAGTTATGATCACGTTTTGCCGATCTCACTCCTTCCAGATAATGTACGTTCTTTGCCAGATTTTCAAAGGGGAAGATGTAGTCAATTATTGATGTTGCTGGTCCTCTTTCCCATGTAGAGTGACTTACTATGTTTTTTTCATAGGTGGCATTCAATATGTGTAGGTCACGCCTCAAAAACAGTTCGACCCATAGATTAATCTTGACGGAGTTGCTAGGACATAGCTCTTTAGTTTCCCATTCCAGGAGTTGACTCATAGGTGGATAGGCCACACTGAAATCTCCACACAGTATTATGGCCATATTTGGCCAAGTGAATGCCTCTTCAATGGCTTTTTCCAAGTTATACCGCATCTCTATGGGGTTAATACCTTTGACACTCCAATAGATGTTAATTATGATGAGGTGAATGGAAGAGTGTTCCTCTTTGTCAACCCCTGGTTCTTTCTCAGAATTACAAAGTGGAGACAAGGACCCATGCGCGTGTGCTTAACCGGCTCATATTGTGACATTTTATTGAACAGAATTAACAGGCCTGCAGATGGTCTGCCTGCGGGCCATTGGATAGCCGGGTTTAGGTAGGCTGAAAAACCATCCAAAGATGGTTTGAGTAACCAAGTTTCCTGGAAGCACAAGAAATCCTACTTCCAATAAATGGTGGAACCCCCTTGTATTCCAGGACATCAGGGATACCTTCTTAGTTGGAGATCTTCCTTACTTTCTATACAAAGAACCACATGGAGAAATCAAAATATAAGGTGGATTGTTGAATTATACACTGTAGCCACATAGTGGAAATCGGGGTGTGTAACCCACACCGAAGGCTAAACAGTCTAGATCTCTATTTCTCTCACTAGATGGTAAGTACTCTTGGCACACTTCTCATCCTCTAGGTGCATCATTAATGTCTATCATAATGGTGCTGTCATGGCCCAGGGTTCTCAACCTAATCTACTACTCCTTGACCGGCGCCTGCTCACTCTCATTAACTTCTGCCCTTCTCCTGCTACTCCTCCTTCCCCCCCTCCCTGCAAACCTCCTCACTACCACCAACGGAGTACCACACACCTGTACCCCCCCCCCCCCCGGAAAAACCTTCAAAGGTGGTAGCCAGCTCTACTTAGCTCCTTTGAATGCCGTTTCTGCTGTTAAACACTCCTCTGACATCTGTTTCCTTCTTGAAGGCTGACCATGACGTCCTCACCAAGACGTGGTTCAATGCCAACTCGGTCACTGCTCTAGATACTCTCCTTCCCGAGGGCTTAAGATCTTCTCCAAACCCAGGCCCAACCGGTCTGGAGGTGGAGTGTCCCCGATTTTCCTTGAGTGGGTCCCTGCTTCCATCATACCTACTCAATCCTACTCCTCTTTTGAATGCCTCATCCTAAACTCTCCTACTCTTTCACTTACTCTCACAACCATCTACAGGCCCCCTGGCCCTATGTTTCTCTTTCTCTCTGAATGGGCTGTCCTCACCTCTTCTCTCTTGACCGATACCTGTAAACTCTTCCACCTCTGAGACTTAAATATCCACCTTGACACTCCTAAATAAGTCACATCACTGTTCAGTGACCTTTGCCTGTCCTCTCCATCTCCTCTCGCCTGGGGCCATCTGTCTGAGCCGCCTTTCGCACTTCCAGCCTCCTTTGATGTCATTCGACTCATGAAGCAAGTAAGTAGCTGCATTTGCTTCCACTTTCATTCCCCCTCCAACCCCTACTTCTGACTCTCCAAATGACTCGATCCTTGCTAACCTTCAACTCATCATCTCTAATCCCCTTGACATCCTTGCCGCTGTCATGTGGATCTGCCTGAAGCCTGCGCCAAGTGTAATGGCTGGTATGACTGATCTAGCTTCTTTGAAAAGCGTAAGTGCAGAGATGCTAAATGGAAGCGGCAGACCTCGTGTACATCTGCTGACAAACTGGGCTGCCGCCTGCTCCAAAGGCAATATCGTTTCTCTAACCGCTCCAAGAAGAGGGCTCACATCTCGGGAGCAACTAACACGGCTGAACTTTTCCAAATCTGCAAGGCACTCGCCAATCCAAAGGCAGTCTCTACTTCTCCCCTTCCCTCCCAGGCTCTGCACAGCTCTGTCCTCCCATTTCACATCTAAAACATAAGACATCCTATCTGAACTCTCCTCCACCCCTATCCATACTACCCCCTCCTAATCTCCCACCTCCCTTCGTGCCCCAGCCACACACTCTCCCTTCTTGCCCATAGCACCTGATGAGGTCTCTAAAGATGTCCAGTCTATGAAGGTCTCATCCAAACAGGTGCTCCCCTGCTCTTCCAGAACTATTAAGGACAACATCTCTCTCACCCCAGCTGTACCCTAATTTCTGAAACCACTTCTTTGCCACTGGTTCTTTCCCTCAAGCACTCCTTTCTGCACCCTCTGCTGACCCTTCTTGCCCGGCTAACTATCGCCCTATCTCTATATCACCCCCTTCCTGGGCAAACTCCTAGAGAAGTTGTTCTTCCCTCAACTGATCCATTACACTGAATTTGCTGGTGGTTTCCGCGACCATCAATCTGGATTTCAGGAATCCAGAGGAACGGAAACTGCTCTCCGGGAAAAAAACCGTGAAGATCTGCTGGCTAATCTTCATGCCAACTCTGCTGCCATCCTCATTCTCCTCAAGTACTCCTCGGCCTTTGACACGGTCAACCATTCTAGCCTCATAAAACAGCTCTGCGATACCCGCTGCATCATGGACCGGGCACTGGACGGGCTGAACTCCTTCCTAACTAACAGTCCTACCCAGTTGGAACTGGGCCCTTTCTCCTCCACCGCCTCATTCTCTACCTGTGGCATTCTTCAGGCCTCTAGTCTATCACTTTGGCTTTTCAATATCTACCTAACCGCTCTTGCCCACCTGATCTCCTCCTCCTCTCATCATTTCCAGTGTTAAGCTGACGACACACAGCTTTCCTTCAAACTTCCTTCTACTACCGCCTCTTCGTACGCTCTCATTCCCGAATCTCTGACCGCTATTCAGGCATGGTGCACGGCTAATGATCTTTCTTAATGCCAGTAAAACAGATCCTTATTGGGAAACCTGTGCCCAGATTCTCTTCTGCACTCTGGCCGCCCTCCTTGAGCCCTCTACCCTCACTATCTAGTGAGGCAAAATAAATGTGGGGTCATCTTCAACTCCTCACTCTCCTTCACCACTCAATCTTGGATCTTGCCAAAAAGGCCCACTTTCAGCTAGCTACACCTCCTTGGGGGCATTCTCCCTTTCCGCACCTTCCGCCAGAAGCTCAATGTCTCTGCTCTAGGCTGAACACTGCAACTGCCTGTTCCTCAATCTTCCCCTTTCCTCCCTTCTCCCCTTTCAACTGATCCAGAATAGGGCTGCAACACTTATCCTTGGCCTGAAGCCCATGGACCGTATCTCTCCAGCTCTAAAATCCCTCCACTGCCTCCCGGTGGCCGCGAGGATCAAATTCAAAACCGTCTGCATCATCTACAAGGCTTTCTGGGGACTGGGACCCACCATCTCCAATTTTGTCCCCCAAATACCTCCCTGCTAGAGCCCTCCACTCTTCTAGCTCCAACACGCAGCTGATCAAACACTTCTCCAAGCAGAGAGTGGGAGGTAGGTCTCTCTCTTTGGGTACTACCTCCCTTTGGAACAGCCTCCCCGCCCCTCTCAGACTTGAGCCGGAACTCTTCAAGTTCCGGAAACTTCTCAAAACACATTTTTTCTCTACCTCTTCTCCCCCTCCCAACCTCCCCACTGCCACAGAGACTGGCGGCCTGGTCCTAATGAGTCTTACAGGTTACCAGGCCTTCTGCCCAGTCGAGACCAGAACTCTACCCACCTCAGCACTGGCCTATGGGCTTCAGCCGGGCAGCTGTGCATTCCCCTCCTTGTGGACACCTCCGCCCTTCCACTTAGCCAGGGGCCTCCTCCCAGAAACCCCCTGGGGACTTCCCCCTCCTGGGCTCCCACAAGCACTTGCCCATTCCTTGCCCCCCCATTCCCTCTCTCCTGCACTTCCCATCACTTCACTTAGACGTTCCGAATGTCACAAGGCCTAGTAGGATAGCTATTCTTTTTAAAAATAATTCTTTTTTATTTCTGGTTTATTTACTCCCCTGGTCCCTCCCATCATTTGTCTTGTGGCGCCTGGAAACACTATTTGTTGTATAGGCACCTTACAAACACTCAATAAATCATATCAAAATCAAATCAACCACAGCGCCAAGGTCTCAGCAAGACCAAACTGCGACCAATGCGGGAGATTGGCATATCGGACAGAAGGCAGCAGTGAATAATGGCACCATAATGGAGAGTCAGGAAGCAGCATCCAATGCAAGAAGGCTCCGCTGCAGACAGAGCAACCGCCTCCCCCTGTGAAGGAGACACTGAAACAAAAGTTATGGTGTACAATAAGGAGATGGAGGAGGGCGGTTGAGCTCCGTGACACTATTTGAGACACTCCAACAAAGCCATTTAAGAAGCTCACAGGACACAGAGGATCGTTTGAAGAAGAGCAAATTAACTCCAACACAGGGGTAAAAAAAAAAAGGAGGAAAAAAAAAGAAGAGGGATTGTTTGAAACCAGGAGATAAAGGAATCCCTAAAAGGGAGTCAACTAGAAACCTAGGCGCTAGAAGGGGAAAGAGTAAAGATGAGAAAACATCCTGAAAAGGGTTTATATGAAAGATGTGGTCTTCACAAAGAAGACACACGCCCGAGAGGCAAGACCCTAGATCGGTCAGATAGCCAATGCTACAGACGATGGCTAGAGAAGCACAGCCCATTAGCTGAAAATGAATCTGCAGGTCCACGTGGGACTGCCAGACGTTATTCCATCCAGGGAACGGAACAGAACCGAAGGGTTGAACCAAAGTGAGCCTTTGACCAATTAAAGAATATGTCAAACTGAATTGCACCCACTGGGAAGAAACTTGTTACGTTTGCACAGACTTGTCTGGAGGGGCACCAGAGTTAGGCATTTTTGCTATGAGGAAATCCGGAGGTCTTTATGGTTAATAATAATTTGCATTTATATAGTGCTACAAACCCTCAGGCATCTGAGTGCTGCTTATTATTACCCACCGTGTGTGGTGCTCATTGATCAACCTCGGAAGGCTGAGTTTGGCCCTGCCGGGATTCGAAGCTGCAATGGCAGGCTCTTCACGGATATCAAAGCGAACCCTCTACCTTGCTGTGCCATCTCACCGGCTAACAGAAAGCCAGATCTGAGAAAGACAAGAGGAACATTTTTATGTTGTATGCATAAGAACGTTTGATTTATTGGAACTGTGAAAGCAACAAAAAAACCTTGGAAACCGAGATGGGCAATTTCCAGAGACATTGGTTGGGAGGGGGTCATGTAGCAGCCAGCAACAAGTAGAACACTTGACCAAATTTCTCTTTTCTTTAACAGGGGTAGGATCAGGAAGATAGCTTAGGTTTGGACATAATCAATTCATGTACGATGTCCTGACAAGTAGCTCTGCTTTGATTAGTTGGGGAATATCTCCCATAGCAAAAGGGATAGGTGAGGGGTTTTCTTTTCCTTTAATAAACTTTGAGATGTTTCTGAAACATGTCCAGTTGTCTGTGTCCCACCTCCGATTCACCACAAAGAATATCTTTATGCTAGTTCTACATCCAGCTAACTCTATGGCTAGCAGGTAAACAATTTAGGGGAGTTTGTGCCAAAAAACCTTAATGAGACACTATGCTAAATTGGAAACATACGCACTCTAATATTCAGAGGAAAAGACAATATCCATGAAAAGGTACCTGCAAAGAACCCCTACAAACCATTGAGCCATTTCAACCAGGGAATGTAGGCACAAGCAGACAGTATGCTTTTAGTGGGCATAACCCATTATCAATGAGCTCCCTTTAACCCACCCTTAAAATGCACTACTCTTGAAGCATGCCACCTATGTTACAAAGAAGAACACACAAACCGGGTAACATTCTATGACCGTTGACCATTTTTAAAAGTATACTATATGACGAACAGTCATATTTGAAGTGACAATGCATTTAGGTAAGAACATTCTGCCTTTTCAGCTGTTAGAGCTTTCCAAAGGGTATTCCTGATGGAAAATATTTATCCAGGATCTTACGTCTTCAGCTTGGGAGGAAATCCCTTGAAAAGGGGATGTAGGGTGTGGTGTGGTGCATTCAGCGTATAATGTGGAATTTAATATTTGTACATTATGTGAGAAGAGAACAAACATAACCTACATATTATCCATGACAAACAGCGCTATGTTTAAAGAAAAGACAAGTTTGACACTATGATGTGTTCAATCGACTCAAGAAACTATGCGCCTAATTACGAGGTTGGAGGTGCCCGAAATAACTGCAGCAAGGTAGCAGTAATTCTGTTACTGCCGTATTACAGCTGCATCACTGCACCGCTGAACTCTGAGTTTGGCGGTAGAGGGCAGGTTTACTGCCACCTAAAAATCAGCTGTAATTTCGCTAAAGTCCCTATGAAGTCCTCTAGACTCCAAAAAAATGGGGTCTTGCAACTCTCTAACAGAACTTGAAATCCAGTAGTAAATCTGCTGGACCAAGTGGCAGTAACAGTAATTCTGCTTAGTGGTATTTCGGTGGATTTACCGCCAGATTACCAACACTCTTAATGAGCCACTATGAATTATGGCAAACAATACATCTGAAGTTCAATTTAATTTCTTTCAGTAAAAGCAGGACAAGAAAAATACCTGCTCAAATTAAATATTCGGGTAACTGTACCTGGATCGTCTTTTCGACTCTTGTGTAAAGGCAATATTTTTATCTTCCCAGATGTCTTCTTCATCAGAACCACCGTCATCAAACTGCTGTATTCTTTCCTTACAGCATGCTTCAAACAGGGCTATATTGGCCTACAACATATTATAATGTAGCATAAATGCAGAATTCTAACATTTGCACACAACAACAAATCAGAGTGACAACTCAATTGCTGATATATTTGTTGCTGTAATTCATTGTCAAAACAAAGAAAAACAGAGTCTTCATATTACAGGAAGATATATTAACTACTCATCACACCACAAATGTTTGTCCAATCTATGATATGTAATGGTTGATTTTTTCAAATTTGTGGAACAGGTCCAAACAGGAAAGAAGAAGAAAGGAAAAGTTACTCACCGTAGTGACTAATGTTCTCAGAGTCGGTTACTCCCTTTCCTCCATAAATTTGGCAGTGCTCACTAAGCGGGGACAGGACCGGAGCCACAGCCAAGCCTAGCGTGCTTCCCATTTCAGAATTCAGTCAGTAGAGGTGGGCTACATGATGTTGCATGACCACGCCCTAGTCCCCTCCTGTGCTCCTTCCCCTTAGTTCATGAACTGCCAAGAGGTCCAGGAGGACCTATTTTACAATTTTTGTTTGATGGGTGGAGGGCGGGCATATGGGTGAAAGGGGACTTTTGTCTAGGAGTAGAGTAAGCCCTATGGTGAGCAACCTTTCCTTACTCCTATGTCCCGCCCCCTTTCATCCATACATTGTGAGAGTCCAAAGCACTACTCTAAGCCAGGAAGTATGGACTCTACACTGTTGCAAATATATTGTTTGGAACTGCTTGCCCAAAATGGACATGAGCCCTTGAACTGGAATCCAGCAAGAAATATTTACAGAAAACTGTCTGGGAGGACCACGTTTTTTGCATTGCATTTGGTCTCCTATGGTACATAAACCTAGAAAGCTAATACATTGCTCTTTTATCTCATCAGGGGAGCATGGAGGCCTTGAGGTGGAGACTTGCCTTGCACATATTAAATTTGAGAAATACATGAGACTATCCACCTGGCTATAGTGTCTGCATGGCTGGACCCCCTCGAAAGTGACAAACAGTCTGCAACAGGAGGTAGGAGGCGTAGTCCTCAAGATAAAACCTCAAAATCCTTTGAATAGGAAGACGGTGGAGGATTCAATGGTTTCTGTCTAGGGATCTGGAAAGAAAACCAGTAGAGCTTTTTCCTGGTTTATGTGGAAGTCTGAGGCTACCCTTGTTAAGAAGAGTGGGTGCGTCAGACTACATGGTCTCTATGAAATGAGAACTACACGATAGACAAAGGCTCCAGCTCACCAAAATGACTAGCTGATGTAATTACAACAAGAAAAGCAGTTTTCCATTGAGCTTAAGTGCATCAATGCCATAGGTTTGAAAGGCTTATGTACCAGAGCTGTTGGAACTATGCAAAGGTCCCAGGCCACAATAGGTTACCAAGACAGTGGAAACGGGTGAGAAAGTCCCGTAAGGGTGTCAAAGAAGGAGACTGACACAATGGTGGCAAGATTTTGGTTACAAACCTTTATTTTAGAAATGGAAAAGAGGTTCTAACTATGCCTAACTTCTAAGATGGGTTTCCCTGCCTCAAAACGAATACTAGAAGGGTCTGTAAGAATGCCCGCCAAAGTAAATTCCATCGTCCTTAGGCAAAACCTACTTTTACCCCTCAGACTATATAACTAAAGAATAAACTAAGTTCCTTCTTTGAGGAGAGTGGCTCCTTTCTCCCGCTTCTTGAATGGTGTTGAACAAAAAGTTCCTTCAAAACAAAAATACCAGGGGGAATGACTCCCTTCCGCGGGTTTGCAGTTTTCAAAACAGTCTTTACATAATCTTCTGTTCAGGAGAATGGCTCCCTTCTCCTTGTGTGTCTTGACACAATGCACAACAAAGACCAGGGGGAATGACTCCCCTTATCCTAGCTGCTTCACATCCACTTTTAGTTTTGAACCAAAAATGTCTCCCTTTTCCTGGTATGTTTCGGCAGAGATCAACACTAAGCAAGGGGGAAGGACTCTCTTACCCTGGTGTGTCTATCACAACTTATATTTTTGTACGAGGAGAATGACTCCCTGCTCCTGGCATTACTTGATAGCATCTTTCCTCAGTGCGTCCAGGTTGATCCACACTATGCCTTTGTGACTTGCTTTCAACAGTGTCCCAAATCTTGTTAGGATCTCAGATCCTTCTCTTATGACTAGTGTAATTATCTATGTCAGTATAGTGAGGGCGATTCAGTGTCTTTCTGTTGGGGTCCCAAATCCTTTCCTCTTCCCCGTTGTTACGGTGGGAAAGGTCCCAGACACTTCCCTGGTGACCAATGGGCTTCTCTCCCCCACTGTGGTTATGGACAGGGTGTCAGACCTCGTACCTAGTGGCCAGTGCCAGCTTGGTGACGGATCGAGTCCCAGACCATTATCTTGCTTGGGTTGCAAACCCTTGCCTCTCTCTTTCTTGTGCTAAGCCCACTTGGTCCACTCTCCTGCCATGTACTGCCATGTAGGAGATTACTCGCATCGTTATTTTCAGTTAACTCGCATTCATTTTCCAACTTTACACCAATACTGATTCCCACATTACACCAGTTATCTTAACTGACTTTGGGACACACTGCCAATTCTTCCTGGGGTCTAGCTTCATTTGGGTGAGATGCACGGGCGTTCCGTGTCTCTGTGGCTCTTACTCCATGTGTCTTTTTCCCGGTCTCCAGAACAGCAGTGTAGGCGCTGTTGCAGGACCACACGGTCCACCTTTCCAGGGTCACGCCACCACTTCTCATCCTCCAGCCATGTTTCCGACCAGCTCCACACCACCGGGCAAAGGTTTGTCGCTGCCTACTTGCAGTCTCCAGCGGATGAAGATTTTTGGACTTTTCAAAGCGTTCGAGTCTTCTTGCTTTTCCAAGGCTGCGCTGTCTCCTGTGCTGCACTCCTTCTTGGCTGGTTTGCACCCAGGACTGTTCTCTCCTTCACAGAGTCCTTAATCTATGTTTATGTTGCTTAGGTGAACACTCCACCGCAGAGTACTAGAAAGTTTCCTCCCACTGTATGGGCCTATCTTCTCGGCTCCTTCGGGCCTTCTCTTCTCAGTACTTGCACTGGGGATAATCTTTATGTGTCAGAGGATCTTGTTCGTCTCAGTTGGTGAAACTGACATGATGTTACAATAGCACATGGATGTATCAGTGGGTGGGGGGGGGGTGTAAAAGGGTACTAGAGGTTTCAAGCACGTTTGGGTGTTGTGCCACTTATCACCCAGGTGGTCATCCTCATCCCCAGTAGGCGACTCCCTCCCCATGAAGTCCTCCTGCATTAAACCACCGCAAATTGCTGTACCGTACTTAGCACCAAGGTCCCTTTGTGGGTCCCTACTTTAACGGCTGGTGTAGACCAGCCGTTAAGGTCGGGTCCCGCAAAGGGACCTCGTAATCAGGCACTAATGGGTTAACGGCGCTGCAGCCTTTTACCGCGCCGTTAACCCATTAGCGCCAGGGTCGTAATGAGGCCAATTGTGTGGTTAGCGTTCAGAGCCAGGTAGATGATGAAGATGTAGCCTGGGTGGTGGGAGCCAGTGGGCTTTCCATTGATCTTCCCTGTTCCTTTAGGTAACCTGATGAAACCGGATTACCAAAACTACATGTGAAGTACCCTAGAGCACACGTGCATCCTTTCAACTTGCTGTATAACAGTGGCGACGAGTTGGTCTCAGATACGGACCGATGGATGAAACTGAATAGAAACAGGTTCCTGTAAATCCATCAGTGAGCGAGAAATGGAAGAGACTGCTGCGGGACGGGGTGCAGAAATGGAGCTTGATGACTGTGGAGTGCAAAAGGGAGGCCCACTGCCCCACAGAGATGAACCCCATAACCCATGGCGAGAGGTGCAGCTAAGGGAGAGGACAGGGAGAGATTCACAGTGAAAGCCGCAACGTTTTGGAAAGTGGGACATGGATGTAACCGTAACAGAAATGCCAGATGCAATTGGCAGCAACGAGGAGGGTGGAGGCGCAGGACTGCCCCAGGGATAGAAGTGTATTGGTAGGGAAGGTTTTGCCCTGCAGTGCAATGTTTGTGCGCTCCAACCTTGGAGCGAGGTCCCGAGGCTCCATGGCTCAGCGAGGCCACAGATGCCGGGAGCAGGGCATGACATGGGACTCTATTTGGCCCATGGATGCAGCCCAGCCCGTTGCAGCGGTTGGAGCCAAAGAGTTGTTTCCCCTGCAGTGTCCCCAGTCACAGCGTTGGTGAGGGAGATGGTGGAGATGCAATCCCTCATCACACGCATTCCACGATGTGGTCATGGCATATGCAGCATAGCTCTAATAGAATATTAGAGGCATAAACCCTGAGTGCATGAAGCGAATGTCGCAGAAACGCCTACTTGGATGAGTAAGGTCGGGATGAATGAACAGAGAAATTTATGCCCTCCTTGAAAGTACCGCCTGGAGACAAATATGCCATCAAAATATGCACAGAGAAGGAATTATCCAGGGAGGACGCCGGGTGATGCTGGGTGCAGTATGACTGGCTGTTGGTCCTCCGGTGAAGCCAGTTACATAGAGACTGGTCGCTATGAATTTCGGTAACAGGAGAGCGACAAAGTGGGATTTTAATTTTACACCGATACTGATATTTTGAAGCTCCGCATGGGGAGGGAGTTGAATCCATACTGATATTCTGAAGCTCCCTACTGACAGTGTGCCATTTCAATGGCGTACACTTATCTAATGAGTGCTTGGTATTGACAGTGCCGACTCCATACGGTGTCAGTCATTGGTTTAGAGCTGAGGCGTTGCACAATTGATTTTTTATATTCAAATATTTAATGAAACAATGAGAAGCTTAATGAAATGTTTACAATCCCGCAGGTGTTTTGATGTATTGAAATTTTTTTATTTCATGAAATGTTGAAGCGCTTAATGAATTTAGTTCAAACTCACAAGTATTTGGAGGAATTGAAATGTTTAATGAAATGTGCAAACGTGCATGCATTTGTTTGCACTGAGCATGAGGTGAAAAATCCACTGGCAGATGTCCAGCATGTGTAGTTGAATCAGATCAAACGTTCATGGTGGTTGGAGCGGGGGTGTTTTGGGCAGATTCTTCTGCAAGAGTGTTTAAGACAATGCATTACTTACCGTAAAAGCATTTCTGATGGTTGTATCTGGTTAGATTCACATGCTGTGCATAGGTCCGACATCCAGTGGTCACTGCGGAGTATTGCATTTTGTTTTTCGTAGTCGAAAAGGGGACGTCGACAAGGCGTGTCTGTAACACTATCCCTATAGTGACGTGCGTCGTACCCACAATCCCTCACGCGTCGAGGTCCCTCTGTTTGTATTTTTCTGCCCTGAGGGAGCCTTTTAGCCGTGAGTGAGTACAGAAAAGAGAAATATATATGAAAAGGATGTCTATGTTCCTTCCATCCGAGCGGGGAGGAAGGGTGGGCGCATGTGAATCTAAGCAGATACAACCATCAGAAATGCTTTTACGGTAAGTAATGCATTGTCTTCTGATGTTTGTTAATCTGCTTAGAATCACATGCTGTGCATAGACTAGCGAGCAGTACCCGGAGTTGGCGGTGGGTTATGAGAAGGAACAGTAGAGAAAAGATCTCTTAATACTGCCTGCCCAACCTGGGAATCAGATCTAGAGTGTGCATCTAGACAGCAGTGTTTTGTAAAGGTGTGCACAGAACTCCAGGTTGCCGCTTTGCAGATGGACTCAAGGGGAACATTTGCAATGAATGCTATGGAAGCCCCCGTGCCTCGAGTGGAATGTGCTCTTGGCTTGAAGGGTAGTTCTCTCTTAGCAAGAGTGTAACAGAGTGATGCATTGAACAATCCATCTAGATATAGTGGATTTTGAGACCGCATCTCCTTCTCTTCCTGCTGCCACCGAGACAAAGAACTGATTAGTCTTTCTCAGTGGTCTGGTTCTTTCCATGTAGAACATGACAGCTCTGCGTACATCTAGTGTATGCAGACTTTTTTCTCCCGAGCTGGAAGGGTTTTGAAAGAACGTTGGTAGTTCTTTAGTTTGGTTTACATGAAATTTCGAGATGAATTTTGGTGCAAACCTTGGGTGTGTGCGTAGAACCACCTTATCTTTGTGAACTGTTACGAGGGGGTCTAGTACAGAAAGAGCCTGTAGTTCACTTACTCTCCTAATGGAGGTGATAGCTATTAGGAAAGCAGTCTTAAGGGTGATATCTTTAAGAGTTGCCTTGTGCATGGGTTCGAAGGGAGGGCCCATGAGTCTGGAAAGTACCACATTTAAGTCCCATCCGGGAGCTGGGTTAGCTATCGGAGGGTGTATCCTCTTTACCCCCTCCATGAAGGCTTTGATAACTGGTATCTTCCACCACGACACTTTAAGTTGGGAAGTGGTGTATGCAGAAAGTGCCGCTAGGTGGACTTTAATGGAATTGAACACTAAACCTGAATCCAGTAAATGGGTCAAGTATAGAATAATGTCAGTAGGAGAGCAGTCAACTGGGTTGATGCTAGTACCTCTACACCAGAAAACGAATCTTTTCCATTTGCTAGAATAGCAGTGTCGAGTATTAGGTTTTCTGGCTTCCCTGAGGATGTCCATACATCTCTGTGGGAGTTGTAAATGTCCAAATTCTATGATCTCAGGAGCCAGGCCGCTAAGTTCATGGTCTGAGGGCATGGATGCAGTGTTCTGCCCTTGTCTTGTGACAGCATGTTGTACGGGCAGGGAAGTTTCACTGGTGGAGATAGGGACATCTCCATCAAGTGAGCGAACCATGGCTGCCGGGCCCACATTGGGGCCACTAGTATCATTGTAACCTGCTCCTGATGCATCTTGTGCACCACTTTGTTGAGAAGGGGAGTCGGGGGAAAGGCGTAAACAAATTTCCCTGACCATAGAATCGACAGACCGTTCCCCTTGGACTGGTTCTGGGGGTACCTGGAGGCGTAACTTTGGCATTGTGAGTTTTCCAGAGTTGCGAACAGGTCTATTTCTGGGAATCCCCATTGAGTGAAGACGTCTAAGACGATGTCTTTGTGTAATTGCCATTCGTACTCTCCGGGCAGGGGGAAGTCTCTGCTGAGTTTGTCTGCTAGAAGATTGAGTTCCCCTGGTACATGTTGTGATAGTAGGAACATGTTGTGTCTGAGAGCCCACTTCCATATATTCTGGGACAGTTTGGACAGTCCTGGAGAGTGAGTGCCTCCTTGCTTGTTGAGGTAGTACATGGCTGTGGTGCTGTCTGTGAGGACCATCACTGTCTTTCCTTGTAGGTGTTCCTGAAAGGCTTTCAGTGCTTTGAACACCGCTAGTAGTTCCAGCAGGTTTATATGCTTGGATGCTAAGCTCGGAGTCCAAACTCCGTGGGCCGTCTGATGGGATAGGTGAGCCCCCCATCCTGTAAGGGATGCGTCTGTGGTTAGAGTGGCTTCCACTGCGGGTGTGGCAAAAGTTTTCCCTAATAACAGGTTTTCTTTTGTCCACCACCGTAGCGAGAGAACCAAGGCCTGCGAGACCACCACTAGGTCGTCCCATTGTCCGCTGGCCTGACACCACTGGCTGTAGAGCCACTCTTGCATTGGGCGCATGCGTAGGCGCGCGTGAGGTACCAAATAAATACATGACGCCATCATCCCTATCAAGCGCATTGCTTTGCGTACCGTCACCTCTCGGCCTGCTACATAATGGGGAATCTGAAACAGCATGTTTTGGACCCTCTCGTTGGAGGGGAATACGAGGCCGTCCTTTGTTCGAATTAGAGCCCCTAGGAATTGTTTGATTTGGCTGGGGTCTAAGCTGGACTTCTTTTCGTTGATGGAGAAGCCCAGTTGGGACAAAAGGTCTACGGTCTTTTGGGTATTGGAGAAGCATGTTCCGTAAGAATCCCCTGTTATGAGCCAGTCGTCGAGGTAAGGGTATACCGGGATGGATAATCTGCGCAGGTGGGCCGCTGCCACTGCCAGTACTTTCGTGAATACCCTTGGTGCCGATGCTATCCCGAAGGGTAGTACTCTGAACTGGTAGTGTTTGTCCTCTATCTTGAACCTGAGGTATTTTCTGTGCGATGTCAACATTAAAATATGAAAGTATGCATCTTTCATGTCCAGTGTTGTCATGTAATCCCCTTGTGATTACAGTGGGATTACCTCCTGTAAGGTCACCATACAAAACTTTTGTGGTTTGACAAATATGTTCGCTGGGCGCAGATCTAATACAGGGCGCATGGTTAAGTCCTTTTTGGGTACAAGGAAGTACACTGAATAAATACCTTCTGTTACCTGTGATAGGGGGACGGGCTCTATAGCTTCTTTCTTTAGTAGTTCTTCCACCTCTTGAAGAAGAATGGAGAGGTGTTGCGGTGTCATGCGTCGGTTCCGTGGGGGTTTGTACTTCGGGGAACCGTTGAACTCGATGCAGTATCCGTGGGCTATGGTGGATAATACCCAACGGTCTGACGTGATTCCCTCCCATGCTGAAAGGAACGATGTTAGCCGGCCCCCGACCGGTGATGCATGGGAGGGGACCCGAATTTTCGGGTCATTTGCTGGTATTGGGCGTGGAACCTCTGGGGCTGGAGCCACGACCTCTTCCTTTGCCACAGCGTTGGCCTCTTTGACTGAACTGGGTGTTACCCTGGTTAGTGGGCCAGTTGGAGCCAGAGTAATATTGTTGTTGTTGGTTCTGCTGCTGTCTTTGGCCACGAAAGGAGCGTTTATTACCATAGCCTCGCATGTTAGGGGGCCTCGAAATTTGATCAAGAGTCTTGATGGTATCAAACTCTTTTTTAGCATGTTCTAGGGCCTCATCTACTGCTTTCCCAAACAGATGCGTCTGTTCAATGGGTTTATTTATGAGGGAGGCTTGGGTTTCGGGCTTAAAACCTGAATTACGTAGCCAAACGTGGCGTTTGAGAAGTATTCCCTGCACTAGGGAGCGGCCAGCCGTCTCAGCGGCATCTAGGGAGTTCTTAACGATGCCCTGATTTACCAGTGTGCCCTCTGATATTATAGCTAGCAGGCGAGAACGCAGAGGCTCAGGTGCTTCCTCTGCTTCGCTGCGCAGCTTGTTCCACTGTGCATCTGCGTAGCTAGCTAAAAGTGAGTTATTAGCAATTCTAGTAGAGAAGGCGGCGGAGGTCGTGATTCTCTTCCCTAGTGCGTAAAGTTTTTTGCCTTCTTTGTCTGGAGGTGCTTCACTAGTGGATAGTGGCACCCCTGCTCTTTTTCTTGTGTTGGTAACCACAAGGGAGTCCGGAATAGAGTGTCCTCTGATGTATAAAGGGTCAGAAGATGAGGGGCTGAAGAGCTTTTCTATTCTAGGGTTGACCCCTCTTACTAAAGCTGGGTTAGTAAGGGAAGGAGAAATTCTTCTTTTAATAGAAGCCAGGAGTGGAATAGATTGGCTAACAGGGGCTTTTTCTTTGATGACTTTTTCTACAAAGTCAATGTCTGAAAGAGTTTCCCCTGTATCAATTTCAAAATGCGCTGCTGCCTTGCGCAATAGTGCATTGAGGGAAGGTTGGTCATCTATGGGAGAGGAGTTCCCATGTGAATCCTTGAGAGGAGAAGGGAGAAAGGCATCAGGGTCTGAATGTACTGATGGGGATTGCCAAGGCTGCACTGATGGTGAATGCCAGGGCTGCGAGGTAGCTGTATCCTCTTCAAAACCTGTAGCAGTGGTGTAAGGATCTTCTTCGAACTCCTCTTCCTCAAGTTCTACCTCTTCCTCTCCACCCAAACACTCCTCATCTTCTTGGAGGTATTGCTCCTCCTCAGTGAGGTCAACCAGCCTAGGAATCTTGACTCTAGGGTCATCCTGTGGCCATTCTCTTTGTCTCTTGTGAGTGGGTGGGTCTTGGTTTCCTAGAAACCTTTCCATTTTCTCCATGCAAGAATGGAGTCTTTCAAGGGTCTCATGGGGTACCCCTGAATAGTCTAGAGGGGGGAAATTAGTGTTTTCGCCTTCGAATCGTTTCGAACGCTCCCACAACGTCGACGAGAGGTTCCCGTCTCCTTCTGAAAAGCCTTCAGGTAGTTCGGAAGCGTCCTTTGGAGAAAGGGGCAGTTCCTGGCTACTTTTATGTTTTTTCGACGCGGTATTCGACGTTTGTTTCGTCGTCCGCGTACGTTTGTCTTCGGTGACAATTCTCGCTAGGCTCTCGACCACGATTTTGTCCGTCGAGGGCTCTGTTGTCGACGTTGTGTGCGTTGCGCGTTGTACCTCGACGGTCGCTCTATGGAGCGCTGCGTCGGATGTTTTTGGGGTAGCGCCCGTGTTAGATGGAAGCCCAATCGCTGGTCGCGGCTGCGTTTGCGGGTGGGGCTTGTGACCTTTACGGTCTGCGGTAGACGCCGGAGTGCCCTGCGTCCCCTTCGGCGCTGATGGATCCTTCGTTCTCGACGAAGAAGAGCCGTGGGTAGTGTGTTTAGCCTTATGGGGTTTGTGTGCGTCCTTGTCGCCGGGGTGCTCATCCCCATAAGCAGGGCGTGAGCCGAGCCCGTCGGGGCCGGGGACGGACGTCGAGGAGCGGGAGCGCTCCTTCTGGGGGTTCATGACTTCCGTAACGGACGTCGAGTTATCGCACTCCTCGTCACTTTCAGTAACAGCGGCAGCGGGTGAGGAAACTGACTTCGACATCGCGTAGTCCGCCCACCTCTTAACCCTACGTTCTTTAAGAGTCCTGGGTTTTAAGAGCTTGCAGGCTGCGCAGCTGTTCTCTATGTGATCGAGGGGTAAGCAACGATTACAAAGCTTGTGCTTATCTTTCCAAGTATATTTGCCCCTGCAGCGTGGGCAAAACTTAAATGGTGTCCTCTCCATAGCTGAGGCAATAATAGCTGGCGATAACAACCCCAAGGGAAAGAAAGGGGAGAAAGAAAGACATTCTCAAAGAGAAGCGACAAAGTTCTAACCCCCACTCTCCCTACTGTAAGTTGGCCGTCGAGGCCAGGCCACGTGTTCGGCAGCGCCGAAGGATCTCCTCCGCTCTTCCTCTCCGTCGAAAATCAGTTCGGCGGAGAAATAGCTTCACAGCTAACGTCGAGGGGGAGGGATCGTTATCAGTATATTAAGTTATGACAAAAGGACCGAGGTCCGTGGCAAGTATAGCAATGTCTCTCTAGGAGCTCCGCGAAAGGCGACCAAAAGCTGGGCGGAAAAAAACAATCAGAGGGACCTCGACGCGTGAGGGATTGTGGGTACAACGCACGTCACTATAGGGATAGTGTTACAGACACGCCTTGTCGACGTCCCCTTTTCGACTACGAAAAACAAAATGCAATACTCCGCAGTGACCACTGGATGTCGGACCTATGCACAGCATGTGATTCTAAGCAGATTAACAAACATCAGAAATATATATGTGGATGGATTCAGCGTATATAGTATTTGTTCGTTTAGAATTAACTTTTGAGGACTTTCAGGGATCTTCTATTTGGTTGATGCAGGGAGGCAGCATTGGACTATTGATTCGAAGCATGGTGCTGGTTAACGATTTTTATGTATGTTAGTGTGCAAACAGTGTGACAAGTGAGGCTTTAGAGTTAACCTTTTGAGGAATTGCAGGAGAAATTACTTCACGGTTTTTCATTTATAGTTATGACACTGTTAATTCATCAATGTAGGTGTGAGGGATGAGAACAATGTTCAAAGAGAGCACATCACGGCAGCCAAATAAATCAGCCCACTGGCTCTCAATAAAAGAGAATCATATACAAAGCGCTGACACTGACCCATAGGTGCATCCACCTCTCTGCACCAGACTACCTATCGCAAACAATCCACCACTCCACCTCCACAAGGCCAACCAGGACACCTTATGCCAACATGCTGAGCGTGCCCCTGGTAAAAAGGGCTGGAGCAGGTGGCGCCAGCTTCCCCTACCTTGCACCTTCACACTGGAATGCCCTACCTCCTACTCTGCGAAGTATCTCTCATGGCTTTCTGCAAAGCCATAAAAACAGCACTTTTCACCTGATGGGCACCTCACTCATCACCTGCAATTGCGGAATGCATCTCATTGGTAACCTGCAAAATACTTTATAAACTGTACCCTACTGTATTATTGTACACCATGTAAATGCATTACCTACCTGTACACCCTGTAACCATGTTCCCTGCAAATAACAGCGCCTTGATGCCCAAGGGCTGTTTGTGATTTATAAATAAATAAATGTGGTGTGTTGTTGAATGTGTGGAGTTGCACACAAATTAGTGAATATTTGATGTTTTGAAGTATGCAATTCAGAGTTAACAGCAATGTTGTAGCTATACGTGGTGCGTTGTTAAATGTGTAGTTTGTAATGTGGAGTTGTGGTGCATTGTTGAGTGGGTGGAGTGACTAGGTCATTTGTACTCAAGGAGTTGCACGCAATTTAGCGAAGATGTTTTACCTGGTTGACGTCTGGAGTTCTGGTTAAGATACTAGGTGCACATGCATATGTGCATTGACTCCGCTGACAAGAGTGGTCAGTAGTGTCGACTGGGTGTGGGAAGGACGCTTTCTACATGGCAGTGAGAGTTGGTTTGGGTTGGTTGCGAACGCCCGCCTGACAATTTGTGAGTTAAGCATTTTAAGGTGTTTCATGACTTTTGGGGGTTTGGAGAATTAAGTCGTGTTGGTTTACAAAATTATTTAATTGGACATTAAGATCAACTGTGCCACCCCATCACCTGGGACCTGTGTGCACAGTTTGATCTCCCGTGACTCTTTCCACATCTGCCATGGGAGTTTGGGCTAGTACCTTTTTCTTGCTTTTGATGGGTCTTAATGTTGCATGACCAGCAAATTAAGACTTGTTGTAAGCAGTTGGTGCGCAGTTTGGTAGTAGATCCCACTGTGGCTGCGATTGATTGCGGTAGACTCAAGTTTTGTGCCAGGTGAGTGAGATGGAGATAGTGGTTGCCCCCGCAAGTTAGTTCAGTATTTGATGGCACAGAAGGGCCAGCGTGCTCTTGAGTGGCAGTCTGGAAGTCCATCAGTGGCAGAGATGGATGAAAGGTGCTTTGTTTGCTACTGGTGGTGTAGGAATGCAGTTTGGTAGCCCATGGAGGGGCAGGTTAGTTCCCTAGGGTGGAAGTATAAATGGTGATTTGTGGCAGGAATTGACGGAAGGAGTCATGCTATTTCCAGATGGTTTGGAGTGTATAGGTTGTGGTGCTGCGTTCTGTAGCAAGTTAGTTACGCCTGGTTGGGTGCCTCCGTCTCCAGGTCAGGAAATATTCGGTCTTAGAGGTGGTGTCAGAGTTGTTTGAATGGTGCTCATCTGTCTGCACTTCATATGGTAACGGAGGGAGCTGCATTAGGTCTGGTCCTGGTCCCTGTATGCATGTCCTAGGTGAGTGGTGATGTCAGTGTGGAATGTCTGCGTGGAACACTGTGCGTCTGAGAAGAATGTTGTGTAGTTGGGAGTTCTGACCCAGGCAGTTGATGAAGTTGTAGCCTGGGTGGTGGGAGTCAGTGGGCTCTCCATTAGTCTTACTAGCTCAGTGATGAAACCTGATTACCCGATGGCAAGCTACATTCAAAGTACCCTACAGTGCAAGTTTATCCTTTCAACTTGCTGTTTAACAGACAACTAGTGAATCGTCACAGTCCCCAAGACACTATGTCCTTGTTCGAGAGACAGACTTCAGGAGCTGCCAGACACATTCTTTAAGATTAAATTGAAGTGGCAGAATGAACCAGACTTACCAAGAAGGAAAGAAGGACCTGTATTGAGGACTGCTTTGGATCTTTAGTTTTTCCAACATCCAATGGCAAACTCATAGCCAGTTACCCTTGTACTGTACTCACATGCAGGGCTTCTTGTATGGTGCCCGGTACTTCAAGATCATCTCAAGTGCAAGAGTGCCAAGGTAAGTGAATATGGACAAAGGTGCAGTACCCCCCCCCCCCCCACCCCCCCTGCTGCTGGTGAAGGTGGCCTGGAAAGACAGAGAGAAGGAAAGTTGGTCCACTTGCTATAAGAACTAGATCAGAGAACCAATACCTCTTTGCCCAACCACAAAAATCTTGCAATTAAGACCCTGAAATTCTGTAAGTCTTTCGGACTCAGAGGAAGAGGAGGAAATGCATAAGCAAGCAGGTTGTTCCACGAGATCAACAATGCATCCATCAGAGCTCCTCTCCTTCTCCCCCATCCACGAGACATATAGATGACACTGGATATTGAGCACCATCACTAACAGGTCTACAAGGGGATCCCAGGTAGGGAAAGATCTCTACAGGAGGTGATTGTTCATTTCCCATTTGTGCTTGGTGAAAGACCTACTGCTCAGTCTGCCCGCTTGAACGTTGTTTCCAGACAGACTAGCCCCCTGAGGGACGATGATGTTAATGCCCACTCCCAAAGGGGTGCATTAAGAGCACATCATTTCACTCATCTGGTTCCACCCAGCTTCTTTACCTTCAACATGTTCAGTAATCTTAAGGGGGAGGAGACTGGAATTCTTAATCACCGGCAAGAATGCCTGTAAAGCTAGTAAGTCTGCTTTCAACTCCAGGAGGTTTAAGTGTTCGAGAGAATCCTCCTTCTGCTGTTTCGTGTGGACTTGGAGGTCCACCAGAGTCATTCCCTAACCCGAGAGGGAGGCCTCTGTTGTGATAGTGAACTGGTAATGAGGTGGACAGCGACAGTAAGGGACAGAAGACTGAGGTCTTCAGGCTCGCTATCGCAGCCTGAACAACAAGGCTTTCAGGTGAAGCGTGAGAGGAAAGGAAAGCCGGGTTCGCTGGAGCGAGACAGTGCTTTCTCGACAGATCCCTGTCCACTGTTGAAACCGATGCAGATTTCTCCCACACCACCACATTAAAGGGAAGGAGCGTTTCCTTCTTTGGGCATTGTCCAGAATGGCAAAGAGTTCATATTGATCTCTGGTCCTGGATGGAGCAGAGCGCCACAGAGTATCAAACACCGTAGCCATCAGACGCTGGAAGGCACATGAGGCTTACCTGGGGAAGGAGCTGGTAAGATGTCCAACTCTGGGGAAGTGTATAGGCCGTTGAGCCCTTGCAGGCCTCCTGCCAGGTCCAGCACAACGTCATCTCCCTCATAAAATTCCTCCAGGAAGTCTCTCACCTCCCTAAAACCAATGAGTTCAAACACAAAAGGGATTTGGTCGTCTTCCTCATCATAGATGTCATATGCACGAGATAAGGGCGTCCCTGGGGAGTGGGCCATATTCCCACTGAGCCCATGACGCAGATGACAATGCTGTTGCAGTCACTGCGACACCCAAGGGCAGGGACCTGGTGGTGCTGAGAGACCTCACTCTCCTCCTTGACCAGGCCCGAGCACTTGGGCGTGTGGAAGTGGTCTCCCGGGGGTACTCTGCCATTTGCAGAAGACGTGGTGGGACCCATGGGTGTTGCAGCAGAAGCGGACTGCGCCACAGGCACCGGGCCCGGAGCCGCTGGCACCTTGGCGAAGATGTCCACCGTCTTCAGGCAGAAGTTCTTGCATCCCATCAGAGTGGAGGACTGGGTTGGAAGAGGCACCTGCTCCGGCCACTCAGGGGATCCCTTAGAGCAGTGGCTCTTTTTCTTCGAGGGAGGAGTAAAAAGAGTGGCAGTGAGAAGACTCATTCAGGGAGCTTGACCTCTTCTGATGCTTCTTCACCATGCAGGGAGCTGCTCGATCTTAGGAGCGTCGATCCGTGCCGTGCAATCTCAATCGAGAGCACGGAATCCTCACCCTTTGCCATGCGGAGGAATGTGAAGATCTTTGCCGCCTGTTTCGAGGGTCTTCGTGTGCATGGACTGAGACGAGCCGCAATCCTGGGTGTCGTGGTCCTCGCCCAAGCAGTGGAAGCAGATCCGGTGAGGATCCAAGACCGACATCTGCCGGCCGCAATCCACACAGCTTGACAAGCGTATTCCCGATTAGCAAACAGAGTGTGGAAAAAAGTAACTGAGATAATGGGGCGCTGCAGAACTATATATCCTGGCTCCAACGTCCTAGCCGGAGCGTAAAGGTGTCGGATAGAAACAAATGTGAAGCAGTGCTGTGCCTCCTGGCGGCGGAAAAGCTTCCAGAGAGCAGCTGTGAGTATATTGTGGTACCACATCGATGTGTATATATTTATCATTAATAGGATAGTGTTACCCGAGTACAAAGTCTGTTATTTATTGATGTATATATTTCCTTGAACATTATTCTATATAAAAGAACTGTTTCATCACGTAACAGTGTGTGGAGATTCCTTTGAGGGTGCTTGGGGATTTACTGTACTGGCAGGGTATCCCCAGGAGTAAAACGTTTGCTCTGCACCTTGTTAAATCTTGTCTTTTGTAAATATTCAGTGACACCCCATGTTAAATTGTAAAATCGGCATCCATTTAACACGTACTTTGGAGTTTTGTTAATGTGTACTATACCCCAGAGTTATAGACCATACTGGTCACTGCTACACTTTCCATCCTTTACTTTAGGTGCTCCACACTCAGGAGAGGAGCATTTTTTTTCAACGGTGTGTGAAGAGTTGGAACACACCACTCCACCATTTTCAGGGGAAGACACATACTTCACCCACTGCATATTTAAGGTATGCCTACTCTAAATAATACAATGGAGGGCTGCACTATTCTAAAACATCTTGGAATTTAAATGGACTGTTCTTGGGGCATGTGATGAGCAGATTGGTGCACATTGGCACAGTGTAGGACTCTTAACTTTGAAGAGCCTCTATTATCATGTTTGAATGTCTTTGGAACTGTGCTTAGAATGTTACACTAATTCATTTATGTCTTAACTTTCGGTGTTATGTAGAAAGTTAACTCACCTTGGTAGAGGCATTATATATTCATGTGAAGTCCACAGGTTTGGAGTTCATATGATTAAAACAGTTTTCATTTATTTATGTTTTTCAGTTTAACCTATTTGGCTCAAGAAGAAAGGATGTGTATCTCGAAACGCGCCAGCCACCATTGATTTGTATACATGGATTATCATTGCTTATCATTATATCTTGTTGACAGCTAAACTTGTTTTTTTCAGTTGAATCTTTAATGGTGAACTAATTGTGACTAGAAATTAAAACCTCTGTTTTTTTTGTTTTTTTTAACGAAACAAATGAATGTTCATTCTCGTTATTCATATAATCTATATATTATTGAATATTAATAAACCAGCATACTTGACTTTGATGAACCATCAGTTGATGGACTTATAATAGAGTGCAGGGGACGGGAGGGCTCCTACCGTTGGATCCTCGTTTCTTTTCTTACATATTTGTTGTAGTGATCCTGTGCCAGGGTCACATTTCCTCCCCCACACCTGAAAAGAATACCTAAATTACCGTACATAGAAAATTGACTTTACATTTGAAATATTAGGTAGTGCACCTACTAATCCTCCTCTCTTTGAAGGGTATCCCCAGGAGAACACTTCCACATGACTAAGTGTTCAGGGCTAGTCAAGGAGGAGAGTGGGGTCTCAGCACCGCCAGGCCCAGTTAGGCAGAATCTTCTGCAGTATCCTTAGGCAACACTACAGACAATTAAGACTACAAGTGATAGTACAATTTCACCTTTGGTACAAGCCTGTACTACACAGTAAAGTGGTAGCGATGGCTGAGCAGCCAGACTTATCTCGAGAGCAAATGAGCAGTAATAGTGATTACACAAAGGACTACAATTACTGTGACTCAAGCAAACACTGACTCAAGGTTTCTAGTTAAAAAATATCAGTACATTTATTTTTAAACCATCTGTTCACAAAACACTTCACTTCTATTAGATAAAACCACATTCTAAATATACTACACACAACCAATTCCTTCCGTTCACGTCAATTCAAGGCAAGTACATTAGGATTTGACAGACCAGTGTTGCGAAACAAAGACGTTACCGTGGGTTAATACGCAAACACTTTTTGACAGTAATGACAGTTCGGTCTTACGAAAGAAAAGCGTACCCGCGGGAAGAAATGTAACCGTAGTCAAACACACTTAGCACATTGAATTAAAACAAGGGAATAGTGGATAAAAATCATAGGCAATACTTTTGTCAAGGCACTAGAATCATAGGACGTGTTCTAAGAGGCAGATAAAAGTCAATAGGGCTGCGTCAGTGTCAAATTGAGCAGGGGCTCTGTTGTTGAGGATCACACGGTGAGAACAGTTCAAGATTAGCGTTGCCAGAAGTACTGGATTTTGTCAAAGGGAAGCAAAAGTTATAAGAGGGAAGGAAGAAAGGACAAGCCTTCGGAAAGGAAAAGGGTTCACCCCAGTTCCTCAAGGTCGGACAGAGAGAACGACCAAATTGACACAGTACCTTATTCGTCTGAAGAAAGCTGGTGCTACGGCAGTTCCTGGTAGTTCCTGCAGACTCACGGTTCCTGAAGCTTCAGTCATGGGGACAAGAAGGACGACGTCTCGAGTGATCTGCACCACCCAGGGATGAGGCCCGCAGCAGCAAAGCAACAATGAATAAAAGGTGCGCTCCTTAAAAACAGGGGAGGGCTCTTCTGATGGCTATCTGGACCACTACAGCTCAGTGCAGTGATTGCGACGCAAAAGAGGATTCTCTGGCTGTAGAAGGTGAGCTGGTTGATCCCACCAGGCTCAAGGGAAGACTACTCCGGACTGGATCTTCTCCGTCGTTGAAGGGTAGATGGCTCAGGAGTTGCAGCGGCCATCTTCTTCTCCACGTCTTTTTGATTCTTGTAGTTCCAGTGGCGACTCACTTCCGGACCAATAATCCTGCCTTTTATGCCAAAATACACCATTCACACAGCCTGGCTGTCAATCACACAGCAGGGGGGTTTGTCCAGCCCGGACAACTACCTCAGCCAATCGGCACAAAGTGCGACTTGGGTCTCCAAGGAGACCCTGTGCAGGGGGTGACTAAACCCCTCCCTCACATTCAGCCCACCTAGAAACCCAGATGTCAAAGGAGGGCTTCTTCGCAGAAGCCCGCCAAAGGACGTAGAACAAGGAAACCAAACCTGGTTAGTAGCGAAAAGCAAACAACAAGAAAGAACTTTCCAACACGAAATGGTGAAAAACCACGCTAGGACCCAAAATAAAAATTATATGGGGTAGCAGGTTTTATGTTCATGTCTGTCACCACAGCCAGAACACTAACACGGGAATCTGTGTAAAAATTATAGTTACCACTGCCACCAGCCATGCCGAGTCAGGAAGGGGGACACAAAGTGCCCCTTGAGGTACAGAAAGACGGGGGAAAGATATTCCCCTCCAGTACTCCATTGTAAGATGGTTGGTACTGAATCTGTATTTAAAAGGACTAGTAAAGCCAATGCTGACTTTACATGTTTCTGGGGGACAGTAGTCATCCCCAGAAATGGAGTTCACAAGGGAAGCCTAAAAGACATCCCTGTGTCATTGCACTAATGGTGCTGTGTGACACACAAGTAAAAAGATGATGCCTAGGGAGTTGGTGACACTCCATAGCCCATGAGCACAAAAAGTACAACACACACAAAAATACACTAAGAGTGGAAAAAAGGCTCACACTCTTAACAGGTGGAAAAAATAAACCCCAGAAATTCAGCAAAGCTGCAGAGGGACTCACTAGGTAACGGAGATTAGCCATAAATGAGAATTCTCCCTAACAGGCACCACCCTTGGACATTGTGGTGACTGCAACAGCAGTCGTCTGCATCATGGGCTCTAGAGGAATACTTCCCACTCCCCAGGGACGTCTTTATGTCCAAGATGTATGACAATAGTAATCAAGCAGTACATACCCTTCTTCACACAGTCTCATATCATGTAGGTCTATTAACTTTTGGATTAATGCAGTCCTACTTTATGTCACTGTATTAAACTGATTGTAAGTGTTACACCGTTCTGTTGGACAAAGTGCACTGCCTCAGGTAACTGGCGCTTGAAGGTGTTATTGATGATTTTGTCAGGAAAATTCACCATACAGTAATAATCCAATAGACAAGAGGATTGGTAAGCGTCTTTAATGGCAGTCAGGAAAACAGACATCAACATGACAGGAAGGCAGAAACACAACCAGATACTTTTTCCAGACTGCGCAAAGAACAGCAAACCCGCCCCTCTCTGCAATACATTGGTTTTATACCTAAGTTTAACATAGATCTCTATCAAATATGGGAGGGGCGTGCCAGACAACATTCGATGACAACAGTTTACAATGTATCAGATTGTCTCCTGCCTATTGTACTGTCTTCCCACAAGTAGGCTCATAGTCTTAACTACAATCTCATGCCGGAGTGAGGATTTCTCACGGCGTGGGGCAGACATATGTTGATAGAATAAAAGCAAGTCAGCAGTTTCTAGTCTGGATCATAGTTCTCAATGCTCATGCAGTACCTGGTCCGCCTAATGTTGCTAATCTACACTATAGAGCATATATGAGGAGGGCCACATCTTTCAGAATACCTGCGGATACATCTTGGTTAGAGCATTTGCACACCTACATTGTTTAGACCTATCCCAAGCAGGGGAGCAACACAGTTGAACACGACTGATATTAGTAAGGCTTTCGATTATTGTTAAGGCACAGGGATCATCCAATACATAACAGCACATTTCAAATTACCACAATACTGCGCTGTATAATACAGATATGAATAGCATTTCATGGGCTCTCACTAACAGGCTGATCATGTGTGCCTCAGGTCTAGATTTATAATGATAGAAGTATATACTCTGGAAAGCAGGCATTTATTAGTCTTGTGATGACCGGCACTTTAGCTTGCATGTTCTTTAAGCTGGGCTTTATGGGGCTAATACAAATTCACGTCTTTCAATGTAAAAAGCTTTGAATAACTGCAAAATGTAAAACTATTGACTCTGTGATTGTGTATTTTGAAATCTGTCCTCAAGGTAAACCCTTTGTATACATCATAACGTAAGGGATTTAATCACAGGAAAAGGACAAACCACAACAGTAATTTTCATTCTTCTTGTACCATATGGCACTAACATCCAACTTGAAACAACCATTTGACATTGCATCCCCATCAATTCCAGGAAAAAAGTACTACAAACTGGAGGATATGTACACAAAAGAATACAAGGAACAAAGACATAACACGGGTAACTTTTTTTGAGGAGATCGAGATAAAATGATTAAGGGGGTGGAGGGGCGACTGACCAAGCAGCAAACTCTGAAGGCATGGCTCCAATGAGCTCCCCATTACCTGGCGCACAGAGGGCTAGCCGGCTGAACTCCCTGCATTTTCATTATAATTTCATTATAAATAAGTTCCTAAGGAAACAGAATCCTGTACTAACCACAGCTTTCATCAAGAATGCCACATATCGGGAACAAAACACTGATGGCAGGGAAGCAGTGCACCAGCGAGTGAGCATGCCAAGATGGTGGCAGCAGCAGGGACCTGCATCGAAGACTGAGTCTTAACCAGCAACATACAGCATAGTTCCAGAGGAGAACGGGACCATTGGAGAAGCTTTTGCAAACTAAACCCCATGTGGACCAGCAACCAAAATGGGGAAGGAGCGAAGAGTAAGGATGGTTCTTGGCCCCAAGAGTGAGAGATTTAAAGCTGTTGGGCGCACAGGGCATATGTACCGAACATACAAGAGGGTTGGGAGGGGGGGGGGGTTGAGAAACCTTAACAAGGCACAGTGCTCCAGCCTAGGGTGGGACCTACAAACCCTCCATTAGCAGAAGGGCTGAGGGAAAGAGAAACAACAAGGTTCTCAAACCACCAGTCCCTTCCATTCCTAGTATGAGCAATCTGAAAATAAATGCCACCTCGCTGAACCACTGAATCCACGTCGGTGGATTGATGTGGGTCCACGACCCCTGATTAAGTGGCGGACCTGCGGGACGGTTCCATATACCACTGCCGAAACCTAGATACTTAAACTCACCAGCACGCTCGAACGACCCCTCCAGATAAACTAGTAGCTTTCGTGCGAACCTATACATTTCAGAGGAGGAGGATCTATCTATATATAGACGTAGGAGGAGGATCTATCTATAATAGACGTAGGAGGAAAGCAGATGGTTAGAACAATTGGCAGAATACTGACACTGTTACCTAGACACAGTTCTGTATGGAGACCCCCCCCCCCCACCTGGGCAACCTATAAAATAAAGATATATCACAAGCCCAGTCCATATATTGTTCAATAACTCTTATTTCCTTCCACAATGTTTCTAGCACCCCAATTTACTTGGAATAGCAGAGTTCGACGAGACATCGACGGATCCTTCTTGAGCGGCTCTCTTTAAAGCAGGAGCCACAGATCGTCGAGATCCCTCGAAGAAAGTGAACTCGGCGTCGAGGCGGCAACTTCGGTCCCAGCGGTGCTAGTAGACGACGGAGCGAAGATGTCCTGCAAGGAAGAGGCGTGTGGGGCATCTCAATGTCAATAGTTCAGGATCACGAAGAGTTTTTGAAGAATTGTGGCCCAGCAAGGACGTGGAGTCCTGCGTCTCTATGGTCTTTGGGTGGCAGGAAACCCACCGGAGGATGCTCCTCGACGCGTCGACGGCCTTGTTACGCTCACCTGGCTCCCACGGGGGCGTCGGTCGGACCCGGACTGCTGCGGCCTCCACCAACGTGATGCGTAGTGCAGAGATGACAGACTGGACTGGCCCTCCTAATCTCGTCAGCTTGACCCGTAGAAGGATTCTCCTGCAAGTGGAGAGAGGAATTTAGCCACCCGTGGATTCTAGTGATGGCACCTCCCTGCTCTCCTCACTAATCACCTCCGAAATCCCCTTCCAGTACTCTCACCTTATATTCTTGAAAGATGAGCTCTCCATCCTGCGTGGATTGCAGGGGTGCGTTGATACCAGTTGCTTCACTGGTTAGAAGGCATTGGGGGGTTCCGGACGAGAGTTGACTCTGAGGTTCCTGGCGAAGACCAGTAAGTATAGAGTTCAATATGTCCGATGTTCACTCTTGTCCTATTCCTTTCTTATCTTACAATGTAGTTCGAGAAAAGATGGTCTTGTGGCGGTAGATGGCGTTCAGGTAAGAGTCTGAATTACCCGATGCTGTCCGGTAAATGATGCATGTATTTGACATGTTTTCTCTCCGTTTTCAGATGCAGCGTTTGAAGATGTGGAGAGTTAAAGAATAATGCCACAGGTGGTAAATCAGGTAAGTCTATGGTGGTAAGAGAGATTGTATTTGTTGGCTCTCTCGGCTCACCTGGTTATTTCTTTTGTCCCCAGATGCGGGAGCCCGGCGCAGAAATGATGGAGGCAGCGCCGGATCGAAAGGTGCTGAGAGGACTGGTGAGTATGGCGCGGCGCTGCAGCTGGCGATGCGACACACGTAGAAAGAATGTCCTTTACAGGTGCTGTGACGTGATGGTTCCGGAATCAGGTAAGAAACTGAAATAAAGTTTGTTTTCTAACCTTGCCTAACCTTGCCTCTACTTTCCTTCTTCTCTAGGAGCTCCGGATTCAGGACGGGCGTGGCAGAGGTCTGTATGCTGACTTGCAAGCACGGTGAGCGTTACGCTGCTGGATGCAGAATAACGCGAAGCGTGTGTTGCTGGTAGGGCGTGGTTTAAATAGCCTCAAAAGTATTTCCAGGTAAGAAGTCCCTAGAACCACAGCCGAGTAAAATAGTCCCTGTAGTAACATAGTCCCTTCCAGGCTTCACGTTGGATTGGAGTCATTTGCAGCATGGTCTGCCTGAGGTTAGTAATGACTATGAGCCTGGCGCCTAAGGTGCCAGGACTGAACCCAGATAGCCCCTAGCCGGGGCTGCTGAGGTTTTACTAAATGTCTAGATGCCTGCTCCCGGGGCTGATGGGCTTGGTCCAGATGCCTGGGGGTAGGCATCATGACAGGCCTGACCTTCTCCAGCGGGATAAGGCGGGCGGCGGTGCGGACTAGCGCATCCGTGAATCAAAAGTCTTAGGCAAAGGAGCGTTGCGGCTCCGGTCGTCTATGGCACGGCGTCAAGCGGTACCTGCTTCTGGGCAACACAGCTTCGACGGGCCTCCAGCGGTTACAGCAAACCTGCGAACCCTTGTCGACCACAGTGGATTTAATGTCCGGTGCTCATCTTCGTTCTCCTCGGCGGTCCCCGTTTCTGGTCGGCAGCCTGTCGAGGGTCTGACTTCCAGGGTGCTTTCGGCAAAGGTTAGCAGTACTCGATGGTCCCTCGGAGCACAGGAAGAGGGCACCTAACCAGGTCCTCTCTTGGATCAGTCTCGACGGCTTTCGGCGAAGGGAGACATCAGTCAACCCTCTTCTTCAGGCTCGGGTTCGAGATTAAGTATCAGTTTCAACTTCAGCTTCTGAACGATTTCTAGCAGTGAGAGGCCCCCAGATATACTAGTTGATCTCCCATTCATTCTGCTGGGTCACACTCAGGCAACCAATCACTCAGAATGGCATTCAGGAGTCAGTCAGCCAATCAGGCATACAGTGCATTCGTGCAATTCTCCTCCTTCTCAGACACTCACAATAAGGAATGTGTATTGGGACAAGTACTCAGCCATTCAACACTACACACTGCATTCATACCAGTTTCGGCAAAGGCTGTCTCAGTCATTGTGTCAGATACCAGACATCCACAACCAGAAATGCATATTGGTCACACACTCCATTCATCCAGGTTCCACCCACACGGTGTACCTACAACATAAAGTCACTGGGAAGGCTCCAGCCAGTCTGGCCTGGACTTCACAACACCACCATATATAGAACTTCCACCCAACAGCCAGTCAGGGGGAAGAGAGAGTCAGGGCTTCCCAGGACTTTGGGAAAACAAGGTAACAGGCAATAGAAAGCAATAAGCCACAGGGGCCATCTTGTTTCCTATCAGGAATCAACTGATTCCAATTGCAGGGCCTGGGTATCCCAAAATGGAGGATACTCATAGAACCTGTCAAATTCAGCATGGAGCTGCCGCCAGCCCATACCCTGCTCTGTGGGCCATACACAGGTGCCCAAAAACATACACTAGGGGCACAGGGTTGTACCCCCACCCATGGGCGCCATACGGGTATCCCATGGGCCTGTACACCAAACCAAAAACAGGAATAGCTGCACTGCCAGGAGTCCCATATGATCTCCTGGGCAGAAAACAATACAGGGCACAAATGAAAAAGGACTACAGACAAGGACAGGGAGGCCCTGTCCCTCCAATGCATTTCTAGCATCACACCGTAGTAACTGTGACCTGAGGGGCCGGCTACCAGAAGGGCTTGCCCTGCCTCAGATTGAAGTCTGCGGACCCCCAGTGGAGGTCTGAAAGCAGAAAGGGCGGAATGTTGACTGGATTTTCGCCACCTGAGTCTTGTGTGTGGCACGGGCAAAAGGACCGCTGCCCTAAGCCCCAGTAGGTGTTGGTACCACCAAGCCTAGGTCACGGGCATGGAGAGGAAGTGAGCTGTAGCTCTCTTGATGGCCGCAATCTTGTCCTCCGAGGCAAAGACTCTCACAGAGCTTGTGTCCCAGCTGAGGCCCAAGAAGGTAAGGATCTGCGTGGGCTGCAGCTGAGACTTCTTTGCGATTGATAGTGAACCCCAGGTCATGGAGTGTGTTCCTCAGGGAGGAGGCATTATGCTGAACCGTTTCCGGAGAGGTGGCCAGGACGAGCCAGTCATCCAGGTATGGGTAGACATGGTGGCTCTGGTCCCTGAGGAGGGCTGCCACTGCATTCATCAACCTGGTAAATACCCTGGGAGCCGAGTTGAGGCCGAAGGGTAGTACCTTGTATTGGAAATGGAAGCCCCTGATCCTAAAGCACAGTAAGGAACGATGCGGCTGCCAAATCGGGACATGTAGGTAAGCGTCCTTCGGATCCAGGGAGCACATCCAGTCTCCCCCTGTCCAGTGTTTCCGCAATATGAGCTCTTCAATTTTTGCAGAGGGATGGAGAGGTTGAGGGTGGAAAGGTCCAACACAACTCTTCGGCCAGCCTGGTTGTTCTTCTGCATGGCGAAAATCCCAGAATAAAAGCCCAAGCCTCGCTGGGAGGTTGCGATTTCTTCCACAGCCTGGCTCTCGCCGAGGTACTGGATCTCTGCCAGCAGAGTTACCATCCCAATCTGTGGGAGGAGGAGGAAGGCGATACCTCGTGCAGACTACAGAGAGGATCCAGAGGTCAGAAAAATGTTGGTGCCAAAATTGCACGTGAAAGGCGGCTTGCCTGCCCCCCTCTCCCTCCCACTGGAGACACGTGGACCCGAAGGGACGTGTCATACCTTTTTTCCCCCTCTGAGGCTGATGCTGAGGAGGGGGATTGGAAAAACTCCTTGACCGCCCCCCCCCCCCCAGCCCTTTTGTTGTTTCCTCCAATGCGGACTCTGAGAACTTCCGGTTGTCTGGACCTCCGTTCCAGGAGGCCTCGGAACCCGCCAAATGCCTGCCCCTTGTCGGAGCATTGTTGCGACTGGGTGTAGGCCTTGGGCGTGGCCTTTCTAAGAATAGATAAAGACTTTGAGGTTTGTGAGCTGTTCTTTTTATCTAATTCCTCATCCGTGGTGGAGTGGAAGAGGTCACTGCCCTAGAAGGGAAGGTCCAATATGCGTACCTGGACATCAGGATTAAACTTAGTAGCACAGAGCCAGACGTCCGTCTCATGTCAGTGGCAATGCAGATGGCCCGGGCAGAGGTATCGATGTGGGTCACGGTGGACTCCATAATATCCTGCTCTACCAGCCTGGATTCTCCTAGTCCCCCACCTTGAAGAGCGCTTGCCTCTGTGCTGGAAGTTCTGGGAGGAAGTCTGCCATTTCCCGCCAGAGCCCTTGGTTAGCAGCTACCAACATGGCATCTGTGTTGGCCTGCCGCAGGTGCAAGGAGGCGTTGGAGTACAGCTTCTTCCCGTACGCCTCCAAGATCTTCTCTTCCTTGCCTAGCAGCATCGAGGACGAGATGGTTGAGGAAGACTGCGGCTTAGAAAAAAGTGACGCTGCAATTATCACAGAAGAGTGCGGTTGAGGATGAGCTGAAAGCAAGAGTGTGTCCCACACCATCTGCCTGTACTCGGCGTTGAGGTGCCAAGTGACATGCTGAGCCGAGTGTGGCTTGATCCACCCCTACTTTGTCAGGGAAACTACGTCTTTCTGCATCAGGATCCCCGTTTTGGTAGGGGGTCTAAGGGTGAGGACTTCTGCTTAGACCCCCTCCTCTGGGGGCTCTACTTCGGGCTGTGGAAGGCCCAAATACTCAGTCGAACCTGCAAGGTGTTCCTGGAAGGCCCTGGCTGATGATGGCGTGTTGGGGTCCTCTTCCTTGTCCGTGTTCGCCAAGCTAGGGGTGGTCCGAAGCTGGTGGAGGAGTGCTGAGCGCCGTGGGCTGCAGAGTGGCAACCGAAGCCGGTGGCTGCTGCGGAGGCTGGTGTGGAACCGCCTGTACTGTGGGCGGCAGGGAGGCCAGTGTAAGGGGGAATTCTCATTATATGGCTAATTTCCCTCACCTAGTGAGTCCCGCAGCAGCTTTGCTGGATTTCTGTAGTTTATTTTTTCCACTTAGTAGGAGGGTGAGCCTTTTCCCCCTCTTACATGTGTTTTACCATGTGTATGTTTACTGTTTGTGTAATAGTGGCCTCTGGAGGACACCACTCCATGAACCTCACTTTTCATGTGTGTTACACAGCACCTTTCGTACAGTAACAGGGTTGCCTCGGAGACTTCCCCCCGACTCCATTTTGTGGGGCTGACTACTGTCCCCCAGAAAACAGGTAAAGTTGCCATTTACTTTACATAGTCATTTAAAACTGCAGACCCAGTACACCCCATCTTACATGGAGTACTAGAAAGGGTTATCACCTATCCCTTTTTGTCTGTGCCTCTCTGAGCTTTGTTTTGCTCTTCTAACATTTAGACTTGGCTGGTGGCAGTGGTATCTACCCTAACTTTTCTACCGCAATTATATTATATAAACGTGGTATTGTTCCAGGCTATCATGGTAGCCTCGAATATAAATCCCGCTTGACCAAATACTCTTTCTTTTGGCTCCGGTCGGGTTTATTCGCCATTTCTTTTTGTTAAATCCTTCTTGTGTTTTACTTTGCGCCGCAAACCAGGTTTGCCTTCTTTGTTCACTGTCTTTTGGCAGGCTTCTCTCAAGAAGCCCTCCGTTGGGCGCCTGGGTGTCTAGGTAGGCTGAATGTGAGGGAGGGGTGTAGTCACCCCGCACAGGGTATCCCTGGAAACCCAAGTCGCACTTTGTCATGATTGGCTAAGGTGGTTGTCCGGGGCGGACAAACTGTGCTAACCGCGTGATCCTCGACAACAGGAACCCTGTTCCACTTGACACTGGCGCAGGCCTATTGACTTTTATTCACTTGTATGAAAGTGTCCTCTGATTCTATCTGCCTTGACAAAAGTATTGCCTAGGATTTGTATCCCCAACTCGCTTGTGTTGATTCATGTGCTAAGTGTGTTTGAACTCCGGTGACATTTCTTTCCATGGGTATGGTATCTTTAGTAAGACCGAACTGTCATTACTGTCAAAAAGTGATCGCATCTGTCCCTCCGGTAAGGTTGTTTCACAACACCAGTCTGTCAAAACCAAAGGTACTTACCTTGAATTGTGCTGCACAAAGTGTATTGGTTGTGTGTAGTGTATTTTACGTGTGGTTTTAATTTAATAGAAGTGAAGTGTTTTGCAAACAGATGGTCTAGAAATAAATGTACTTTTACTTTTCAATCAAAAACCTTGAGTCAGCGTTTGCTTGAGTCACAATAATTGTGGTCCTTTGTGTAATATCGACTACTGCTCATTTGCTCTTGAGATAGGTCTGGGTGCTCCACTACTGCTACCACTTTAACAGTGTAGTACAGGCTTGTACCAAAGATGAACTTGTATTACCAATTGTAGTCTTAATTGTGTGTAGTGGTCCCTAAGGGCACTGCACAGGATTCTGCCTAAAAGCCGGCTGGGGGTGTCTCGTCTGCGCTGGGGCTTGAGGCACCAGAGCCCTTGGAGGAATGACTATGGGTGACGGTGGGGCGACCTGAGGGAGCATGTCCCTGATGGCATCCCGAAGGATGGCCCCTCTGGGGAGTTCGCATCAGCCCTAGGAACCTTTCGAAGAACCGTTCTTCGGAGACTGAAGAGGTGGCAGGTGATACTGAGGGAGTGGCCGAGGGAATCTGGGACCAGGGCACACTGCTTGGGGAGCAGGGGAAACCTGTCCTGCGCTGCTGATGGATAACCTGTAGGCCACTTACCTGGCCGACACCAGTCCATCCTTGTGACTCTTTCCTCCACCCGCTCTGCAAGAGGGCGTATTGGATGAGCGGCCATTGTGTCTGGCGTGGAAGCCATTTTGACGAGCTGCGTGCGACATGTCGAAGTCGTGGTGACTGGCTCGCTGGAACCAGCCCCGTCCAAGGCGCTTGGTGTTGGAACAACAGGCCTATCCCGCACCTCAGGCCATGACCTGGAAGGAGTATTGCCCTCGGCAGTGCTGCCGCTAGTGCTGCGTGAAGGCACCCCCTCAGACATGATGCCGGTACTAGGGCGTAGCCCCTCGGGAGAAACCCTGGCAAAAGAACCTTGCGGTCCCTTAGCACTGACACCGAAAGGATCCAGAGACACCTCGGCTGTGAGGCCGGTAGCTGGACTCGCCTCGGTACGTGTGCCGGTACTAGGGAGTTGCCCCTCGGAAGTAGTGGCGGTATTTCAGGCCGAGACCTGGTAAGCATTTCGTCCTCAGCGGATCTGCCGGTAGTACTGCGTATAGGCGCACCCTCGGACATGTTGCCGGTACTATGACGTGGCCCCTTGGGTGAAAACCCGGTAAAAGAACCTTCTGGTCCCTCAGCACTGTCACTGGGAGGATCCACTGACCATCGGCCTACCGGCCGGTAGCTAACTTAGCCTTGATACTTGTGCTGGTATGAGAACCTGAGCGGTTCCTCCCACGAGGGCGAGTAGTTGGAAGGAGTCTCCCTTGCGGGGTGCACTGGAAAAGAGTGGCCCTACCTTGAGCCTGAATCGATGATCGAAGAAGTCCTTCCGGTCCTCTGGAGGCGATCTCTGGGAGAGCTCCCTCCACCTGGCTAGTCTGTCTTCAGAGACCTCGAGGAAAGCGCGTTGCCCAAGTTCGACAGCCATGGTCAGGGCCAAGGTAACGTAGGCAGAGGGCGTGGAGGTCTGAAATTGGAAAGCACCCGTAGCAGGATGGACACCTGCTGAACCTGTAGAAGTCTACATGCGCCAGGGAGGAGTGCAACGCCTGAGGACCAAGTACCTGAAAGATAAAAAGATAGAAGAGAAGAAATATCAGCGCGTAGAAGTACATGGCCAAAGCTAAACCAAGGAGCACTGGTGAATTCGGTCTGTTCCAGTCGATGTGGAAAAGGGGACTGAGGAGTGACACCGGGGGAAGAGTCAGGCGAGCACATGCTCCCAGGGTTGCGCCCCCACGCGCCTCTAAATGTAAAGGGGAAGAAGATTTCTTCTGGTGCAAAAGGTTCGGTCTCCCGTCCCTTGGAAGGGATTCCCATACAGTATGGAGGAAAGGGGACGGGACGTAAGAGTAAGACCTACAAAATTGAGAACCTCCCAACACTAGTTGTAAGGTGCAGCAAGCACTACACATGGGGGGACAATCTACTAAAGCCAAGGGCTCAGGTTCTGGGATCATCATCATAACGATGTTACAAACACAAAAGCAGACAAATAAAAAGCCGGTAGAGGTCTGTACTCAGGTTCACTTCCCGGACTCCCCCAGAGGGCCCCAGAATACATGCACATCTCCACGACCAGAATTGACCTAAAAACTATGCTTCTAGAGCTGAAGCAGTAAATTCAAGGCAGCAAAGGAAAACTCACAGCATCTATAGAATAGCTGAACAAACATCAGAGGAGGAGGATCGCCTGGAGGAGGCTGAAAATGAGCTACATGAGCAGGTGCATGAACAGATGGTCCTTTTAGAACGAATGGATGCTCTTGAGAGATAGCTGGAAACCAAGCTCCCTGCAACAAGATTAGGATCTGAGGGATCCCGAAATAGATCACTGCAAGAATTACAGGGCTTTGTGATGACCCTTTTTCGTAATCTCCTACAGACCTCTGATGAAACTGAAATAATCCCTGATTGCACATAGTCTTAAACATCTTATCAGCAAAAAATTAAAAAAATACCAGATGTCCTGACGAGGGTCTACTTCTTCCATCAAAAAGAACAAATAAAGCATGCAGCCAGGTTACGAAAAATCCTCAAGACACAAAATTAATACTATACCAAGAAATATCCTGCACCGCTGTGTTCAAAAGGAAACGCTTATACCTGGTTACCTTGTGCCTGGGAGACAGTTCACAGATCAGTGGGAATTACCATACAGTCTCATATTCAACCTCAATGGGAAGAAAGGAACAAGTTACTTACCTGTAACTATTGTTCTCTAGCATGGGTCTGGCATGGATTCACATGCTCATGAATATTCCCCGTCAGGCTGGGAATCCTCGGTAAAAGAAAAAAATAGTGCCCCCAGCCAATGACTGTCCTCTCCCTAAGCCCCTCCTCTGGCAGCCATCATCAGATTTGGTAGCACGTAAAGAGGCAATATGACCAAGAAGAGCCATAGAGTGGCAGGATGGAGGGTTTGCATGTGAATCCATGCCAGACCCATGCTGGAGAACAACAGTTACAGGTAGGTAACGTGTTTCTTCTCCAGCATGGGGTCTGGCATGGATTCACATGCTCATGAATAAAGCATACATAGCAGTACAACATTACACAACCACAGGAGTTGGCAAGGCTCAACAGAAGCAAATACTCTTACCTCTGGAACAGGCTCAGCTTCAAGCAAACAGGTTGCGTAGCACTGCTTGGCCAACCCTCGACTCCTCTCTGGAGTCCCTGTCGACGCAGTAGAATCTCGTGAAGGTGTGCGTGAACCTCCATGTAGCATCCCTGCAGATGTCCAGCATGGGCACACCAGACAGGAACGCTGTTGTCGCAGCGATTGCTCTGGTGGAATGTGCTCTCGGACGGCAGGGCAGCGGTCGGTTTGCCAACCGGTGACAGCGCATGAGGGAGCCGGAGAGCCACCTGGAGATGGAAGCCTTGGACAAGGCCTTCCCATGGTTCACAGGACCAAAGTTCACGAATAGTTGAGATGTCTTACGGAAATTCTTTGTACATGCTACATTGAACTTCAGCTCACAAGCCACATCCAGAGAGTGCAAAGTCCTTTCAGATGGCGACGAAGGTTTTGGAAAAAACACAGGTAATACCAAAGGTTGATTGAGGTGGAATTCAAACTGAACCTTTGGCATGAAGGAGGGGTTTGTCCGCAGCACCACCCTGGTGTCTGAAAAGTCAGATAAGGCGTTTGCAGAAAAGGGCCTGGATTTCACCTACCCTCCTGGCAGAGGTGAAGGCAATGAGAAAAGCGGTCTTCCACGAAAGGAACTTGAGAGGGGCCCAATACATAGGCCCGAACGGAGCCCACATGAGCCTTGTTGGCATCACTAAGTTCCCACAGCAGGGCAGGGGCCTTCACCAGCAGGAACAATCGAAACAGTCCTTTGAGGAACTCCTTGACTAGACGGTGGGACTAAAGAGAAGACCCTCCTGGAGCTCTGGTGTAGTGGGAGATAGCCACCAGATGCACCTTGATAGAGGCGTGCGTCAGCCCTGCCTTGGCCAAGGACAACAAGTACAGAAGAATCTGCTTAGCCGAGACGCTCAGAGGGTTGATCTTCTGCGTCCGGCACCACATTGCAAAATGCTTCCACATATGTCCATAGCACTTAAGGGTCGACGGCGCACTGGAAAGGACCTTCCTGCAGTCCGCCAGCAACATGTACCCTCCGAATTTTAAGGCTGCAGGAACCAAGCCTTCAGGTTCAGCGATCCTGGGTCTTGGATTGTGCCACCTCCCCTCGTAAACAGATCCGCGACTACTGGCAGCTTGACTGGAGGAGACGTAAACAGGCTAAGGTGGTCCGGGTACCAAATCTGCCTAGGCCACGCCAGGGTGACGAGGATCATCCTGCATTGGCACCGTTTGAGTTGATTGATGACTTGCAGCAGGAGAGGCAAAGTAGAGCATGCGTACAAGAACAGGCCTTCCCACAGGAAAATAAACGTGTCCCCATGCTCCTCGGCTGGTGGAGCCTGCTGGTGAATCTCGGGCATTTGAAATTCGTCGCCGTTGCAAACAGATCGATCTCGGGTCTGACCCATTTGAGGAAGAGGCGTTACATTTGATCCTCCCGAAGTTCCCACTCGTGTCACGATTGCAGCTCCCTGCTGAGGGAGTCAGCAATGGTGTTCTGGACTCCTGACCGTCTTTAAGGGCATGTCCGTTTCCCCATAAAAAGTGAGCGGAAAAGCCCATGGGAGTGCAGCAGAAGGCTGTGCTCCTCTGGAAATGTCAGGCTATGGTGTTTAAACAAAGCAAAAAGTTGGGAAAACCCAATTGGAGGGAAAATGACACATGAAATGGAAAGCTTTCCCCAACAGTGACCATCCTGAATTTCTGGAACGTGTGTTATTTGTTGAGGCGCCGCAGGTCTAGAATGAGCCTCCAGCCCCCGGTCGTCTTCTTTAATAAGAAGTATCTGGAGTAGACTCCGGAGCCCCGCTGTTGAATTAGAACCAGCTCTATTGCCCTTTTTCTGATCATGGCCCATACTTCCTGCAGGAGCTGAGGGATGTGCTGCTCCTGCCTGGCCACCAGCGGAATCCGCTGACACTTTAGTTGTAATTCCAGAGTTTGTCCGTGGACGAGAGCATCCAGCACCCATCGGTCAGTGGAGATCTTTGCCCATTCACGGACGAAGTCTGCCATCCAGCCTCCCACCGAGGTGCAAGGTTGGGGGCCCGACGTCCTGGCCAGTTCAATCTTGCTTTGGGGCCTGGGCGACGCCTTGGGAGCGACGTCAGCCACCTCCTCCAAAAGCCTTGGAACAGCCCCTTTAAGCCTCCTGGTTTGTGGATCAAGAGTGCTGGCGGTACGAAGATGATCCCCCACCAAAACCCTTTGAAGACCTGCAGGATTTCCCTCCTGAGGCACGAAAGGAAGGACGATGTTGCTGAAGCATGCCCAGGACACGGGCCGTCTCTGTGTCGGCCTTAAAAGCCTGCAGCGATACGTGAACGGCCTTCCCAAAGAGGTTGTCGCTGTCAAAAGGCATGTCCAGCACCCTCAGGTTTGTGGCTTTCAACCAGTCACAATGACGTAGGCAGACCCCCTTCCCAGTATGTTGGAACCCAGTGTCTGCGATGTCCAGGGCCACAGAGTTTGCATCGGGCAATGCCACCTCGCCCTTCTGGAGGATCTCAAGCGCCTCAACGCCAGTAGTGTGCCATTTTATACCACAGCTCCCTGTCGTATCTGGCCAGGATTGCAAGCTCATTAGCTGCCTTGACCGTTGTTGCTGCCGAGTAGATCACTTTCCTACTCCTGGTATGTAACTTCTTCCCTTTGCTGTCGGGAGGGACGGAGGCTGAAGACGAAGGGCTCGATGACTTCTTTCTTGCTGCCACAGAGTCCGGAAAAGGCAGCGAACGTAGGCACTTGGGTGCGAACTCCGGCCCCCGGTACTTTTTCTTCGGACGGACCCTCTTCGCCCGGGCTGAGTCCGGTTTTCTCATCAACACCAGGCCCTCGTCCCAAAAATCCTCCAGGAGAGGCACCGCCAAAATGGTCGTCCTCTTGGCTTCAAGCCATTGGTAAAGGAAACCTTCCTTCTTGGTCTCTTCCGACGTCTTCTGGAAGAGCTCAGATGCTCTGGCAACCAGGGCATGGAACGACCCCACTTTGTCCTTTGTCTGGGGGGGAAACCCTTGGCGGTGAAGAAACGCTGTTGTCATTGTCCATGTCGGTAGTCGCAGTGTCCGTCCCTGTATCCCTACGGGGGGTCAGGGGGGAAATGTGCGGAGGTTCATGCAGCGGTGTAGGGTGCAGTCTCCTTTTTCTCACTGGGGGCTGGCTCGGTGTCCTCGCCAGGGCCGGAGCCCGAGGCATCGTCGGCATCCTCTTCTGGATTTCCGACACCAGGGTGTGGAGGGTCGAGAGGATGTCCAGCGATACGTCCCTTGGAGGTGTTGGGGGAGTCTAGATTTGCTGCGCCCATCGCCCTCGTAAGCATTTCTGCTGCCGTCGTTCCCCACGTCCTCTGGGACAGCGTGAATGGACACCAGGTCCTCCTCATCTGAGTAAGAAATATCCGTGCCCTGGAGAAGGGCTGAGACCCACGACCGCTTTTTTGCATCCTTAGGGGTCGGTCTCGGGTTTAGGGATGGCATACTCTTCTCCACTGGCTCGGCTGAGGCCTCACACCTTGGGTGAAGGGACACTCTGGGCACCAACGGCCATCCCCTTTTGCCTTCGAGAGGGCAGCCGCCACCAGCTCAATCGCAAAGGATGACTTTGCCTGGGCCTTCAGGGGCAGGTTGGACACCTTTCCCTGTGCCTTGCTCTTCTCTGGCTTCTCCCGCAGCTTCCCTGGGTTAGCCGGTTTCCTCTTCGAGAAGGAGCTGGAGCGATGACTGGAGATGGAGGACAGTGAAGATGAGCGCGCCCTGCCCATCGCGGAACAGCATTGCGTGGCGACCCCGCCAGAAACAGACTTACGGTGCTTGGCCTTTTCTTGGGCCCCCACAGATGGAGCGCCCTCAAAGGACATAGAAGCCCGCTCCTCAGACCGGGCGGTCCTGGGAAAGGCATGCCCCCTGCTTGCCGCACCGGATAGAGGCCTTGGCATTGAGACACGCTGCCAACCTACTTTGATGATTCTTGACGGTTCGCTTGGAAAAACCAAGGCAGATTTCACAATCTGCTTCCCTGTGGTCCGGATGGAGTCAGTAGAGGCACTGGAGATGTTTGTCCTCTACAAACCAGTTTCTCAACCCACAGCTGGAGCAGAGCTTGAAGAGGGAGCCTCCCTCCTCCTCCTCCGACATGGTCCGGCATGTGGTGTATGCCCAAAGGACTACTGGAATATTTGATGAAATTTGACAATTCTTGCCCTTGAGGGGGCGTTGAAAGATGCCGACAAACGGAGCCACACTAGCCGGTCAACGGTGCAAAGAGCACACAGGCTCAATTGACAAAAAATAGAACTTTTTATTGAAAAAAGTGCAAAAACGTATAAAAGATCACAGAGCAAAACACGAGGACTCCCAACACTTGAACGTGCATTAAAAATCAGAAGATGGCTGCCAGAGGAGGGGTTTAGGGAGAGGGCAGTCATTGGCTGGGGGCAGTATGACTCAGAGCTCAGTGATTGGTTTAAAGGAGAAAGACCATTTGTAAGTTAAAGTGAAACAGTTTTTTCTTTTACAGAGGATTCCTGGCCTGATGACAGGGACTATTCATGAGCATGTGAATCCATGCTAGACCCCATGCTGGAGAATATAACATTACAAAGTAGCAGCATCTGACCTCATGTCAACGGGAGATCCCAACAAATTCTCCCCCGGCCGAGGGCCCACAATCACAAAGAAACTATTGAGAGAGCAGGGCAGACTGAAAGGCCCATTGGACAGCGGTGCAGACCAACTTGGCAACGGTCGCATCCAAAATCGTAATTGTTCCAAAGTTACTCTTGCCATCTAATCCCTGGAAACCATACGAGACATGTTGAGACATTCCGAGCATAGGATTCCTGATTCAGCAAGGTGCCTTGATTACTTATGTTTACACGTATAGGAATTGAGGCACATACTTGCTACTGCAGAGATGCACAGCAGAGACATGAATTACTAAAATGCCATGGTAGCTGCCTCAGCGAGACATGGAAAAGGATGGCAGTGGGTGTGGGGAAAGGCTGCAGCTCGTCACAGTGGAAAGGGAAAAAACTCCCAATAGGGATTGTTATAGGAATAAGGCTAAACAATACCCTGAAATCTGTTATGCCTTCCCTAGTTAACACACTCCTCTTTTGTTTGATTTTATCTGTTAGTTCGAACCATCACCAGCATGACATGCTACAAACAATTAGTCCTACACCTTGACCCTCTCCCCACTCACACCGCCAATATGTAGAGGTATGAGAACCCACCAATAGAGGAGTACACCCACAGTTCAATGGCTGAGAACAAATTGGCTGCTGGAATGTCCAGAGCCTCAACTCACCAGTTAAAAGAAAGTCTGTTCTATAGAGATTAAATGAGCTGAAGTTGTGGGGATGTGTTCTGCAGGAGGCACATTTACTTACCTTTGGCGAAAAATGATTAGCTCACAAATCCTTCCCTCAGATACTTTGCCAGCTTAGACAACAAAACAAAGGGTGTGGCCATCCTTCTATCCAAAGATAAGTGCAAGTTCAAGGAAACAATGTTAGACTGAGGAGGGTAAATACATTGGTAACAAGGGCACTCTAGCAGGGATAAATATGACACTGATGTTGATTTATTGTCCGAACGATATGGTGTAGATTCTTGCTTCTGCTAATCCAGACTAAATTCCTCATGGAGCATGATTTGATTCTGGGGGGCTGGGAGGAATTTTGGGGGGGGGGGCTTCAACTGCATGGTTGACCCTTACTTGGACAAAACCTCCAGGTGCTACCCACAGATATCAGGAACTTTAAAGCTATGGTGAAACTACTGAGGCACCTGGGGCTCAGAGGCTTTGAGGGGATACCCCCAAAGCGAAAGAGTGTGTGCATTTGTCTCAGCAGGTCACATGAGATATTTAAGATTCAACATGATATTGGTGGCATCCCCCCTCCAAATTTCGAAGCTAGAAATAGTATGTCTCAGACCATGCAACGGTCTCATGGCCAATTAATGATATTACATCCCCCCTCTTGAATCGATCAAATTGGCAACTGAATAGTCACATTAAAAGACCAGTCTATTAAGGATAAAAGGTTTTTTTTTCCTATGTGAACCTATGCGCATTCCAAATCGGCTGTAAAATGTAAATTTGAATCATATTGACACACCAAACAAAGTATCAAGTGCCTTGACAACCAAGGAAGGGCGAAAAAAATCGCATGTGCAGAGAAATGTTGGCACAAATGTATTTAAGAATAACACAATTTCACCTAAAAAGTCACTACGAGCACAAGTTCAATAATGAATAACAACAAGTGAAGTATTTTGCTTTTCTATGATGAATGTGAAATTAATTGAATTAAAACAATATATAGAAACACAAACAAGTGTGTACCTCACAATCACAGTATTAGGAACCTGTGAGGACAGCCGATTTTGAATGCGCATAGGCTCAACTAGAAAAAAACAACCTTTCTTCTCACATAAATAACAGGCCGAAAGGTGGATATCGGTCTCTATGGAGCCATCCAGTCACTGACCTCCAATTAACTTGGATCAGTCAGGTACTAAGTAAATACAGGAAACACCAAGGAACAGAGAGTGGGTAAAGCGCACAGACTGATAATATTCACCAGAAGTAAAAACAGTCTATTAAGGATCACATAAAGGAACAAGTTACTTACCGTGGTAACGTTCTTTCGATTGGATGTTCCTCCCACATATTCGTCATCTGATGATCTTATAATTATCTCTTCAGCTGCTACGGAATTTTTTTCGACAGGGGGCGCTGTGTGCCGTCTCATCGAGTCGATGTCCCTCGATGGCCTCAGTTCGACTGTTGACGTCATCATCAGTACAAGTAGCACATGCAGCGCTCATTGGCTTCAGTTTTTTTTCACCCCGGAAGATGAATTACCAGGCGTACCATAGACTCCAAGAAAGCGTAAATTGTTATGGCGGGGTAGACTGGGAGGGGCATGAGGAATGCGTGGGAGGAACATCCAATCCAAAGAACGTTACAAGGGGTAAGTAACTTGTTCTTCGAATGGATTGTGTCCTCCCACGTATTCCTCATCTTATGATAGATTCCCAAAGAAGTAATAATTTGGTTGTGAGTGTACAAATTAAGTTTTGCTCTAATCATGGAACGAATGAAAGACTGCATTTGCAAAGTGTCCTCCCTGACTGGAAGATGAATGCAGGCAGTAATGTCTCACAAAAGTGTGAACATACTACCAAGTGGCCGGTGAACAAATGTCTTTGATTGGGACACCTTAAGAGCAGCAGAGGTTGCCATGCCCCTTGTGGAATGTGCCCTTAGGCCTTCCGGCAGATCCTTGCCCCCTAATCTGCAACATTCATGAATAGCCAGGATGATCCATCTGGATATGGTTTGCTTTTGAACAGCTAGACCCAATTTGGGGCCAGTATAGCCAATTAATAATTGCTCATTTTGGGCCAACTTTTGCCATTCTAGATATGTAAAATCTGGGAGCCCTTTTTGGGTCCAATCTGTGTAATCTTTTCTCCTCCTTTCCCGGGTGGGGAGGTGCATAGAAAGTTGGTCAAGTGATTTTCTGCAACAAGTGGAAGTCAGAGACGACCTTAGGTAAAATAGAAGGTTTCACCTTGAGAACAACCTTGTCTTTATGAAAACTGTATGTGGAGGTTTACAGGGAAGAGCCTGCAACTCGCTTACCTTGCGGGCTGACGTTATTGCGATAAGCCAAACAGTTTTGAATGGTAAATCATATGGACATGGTGTAAAGGCTTAATAGGAATGCATGTTAAAAATCTTGACTGAGATCCCATACAGGGACATTGAATGGAACTGGTGGAAATACATTAGTAAGATCTTTTAGGAATTGAACAATCCGAGGGATCTTAAAATATGAATCCTCCTCTGAAGAGCGCTTAAAAATAGATAGCACCGCGAGGTAACCTTTAATTGTTCTAATCTGGAGCCCCAGATTTGCCAAACGTAACAAAAAGGAAAGCACAATAGGCGTGTCACATAGAAAAAGGATCCACAGTCTTGTCCCTGCACCAGCTGCTGAACTTGTTCCAACAGCAGCAGTACAAAGAGTTTGTTGCTGGCGTTCAAGCCGAAAGCAAGACCTCCCTTAAGTCATCCGGGAGGTCCCAATCCTTGTACCGCAAACTCTCAGAAATCATGCGTGAGGGTTGAGTGTCTTGACCTCTGGGTGGAGAACCTGACCCTCCTCTCGTGAGAGAAGATCCTCTCTTTGTGGAAGACGTATTGGAGGGCAGATGGACATGTCTACGTCCTCCTGGCCCAATCCGGGGCAATTAGGATAATGGGTTTCCTGAACTTTCTCAACCTCCTTATTACGTGAGGAATGACAGGGACTGGAGGAAAAGCATATAGGAGTGGAAACTCCCAGTCCACTACGAACAAATCTACTAGAGATCCTACTGGCAAATTCCCTAGGAGCGGAAGAGTTTGCACTTCCGGTTGACACTGGTCGCAAACAGATCCACTTGAGGGGTTCCCCAAAGGGTGAAGATCTCTTGAAGGACTTCCTAAGCTAGTTCCCACTCATGGGAGACTGTGCTCTGCCTGCTCAGAGCGTCCGCCACCATGTTCTGCTCTCCGACTAGGTGAACTGCTGATAGAGAGATTCCTTCTTGAATTCCCCAGAACAAGAGCCGCATTGCTTCTTTGCACAGTGGTAGTGACCTTACATCTCGTCTCTTTAGGTAGTACATGGCCACTGTGTTATCACACGGAACGAAACACCAGTTGCATCGGGCAACAGACAGCATTTTTCTGCCGGAAACAGGAGGGAGCTATTTCCACACAAAAGGAATTAAAAATCGATCAGTCCACGCGACTGGAAGAGGAGCAAATACCATAGTGAGATGTTCAGATGCAAAGATCAGATCCAAAGCGTCACCCAACCTGGGGTGAGGCCAACCACCAATTGAGGAAGGGCAAGGTCAAACCTAGCGGAGATGAAGCAGCTGGCCGCAGGGTTAGATCATTAGCTTTAAAATTAAAATCACCCAGAATCATAGACTAGGGCTACAAAGGGATCAAGGAAGTTTGAATCTAGCCGGTGGGGGGGGGGGGGGGCATAGGAGAGCAAGATAAGTATAGACAAGGTAGGAAAGAGGGTGAGGCGTGCAAGAAGTGCCTCCATTTTAATGCTGTGGCATAATAGCAAAAGGGTGCAAGTAAACCTAGTGTTGAATATTAAGCCCCCCCCCCCCCCCTTGGAGCACATCGGCCTGATCAACACGAAGAATATTGATCCCCAGAGGAAAGAGTTGTAGCACGGAAGGACCAGGGGTGTCTCCTAACCAGGTCTCAATGACACACTAGATCTGGAGCATGTTCATGCAAAATATAGTAACAGGCAGCAGAATGCACAACCAGGGAACACGCGTTTAATAGAAAACATTTTAAAGTATAGGTCACAGACGTAGCAGTGGGCAGGTGTGGCATGTGTGACATCTCTCCCGACAAAAATACAGGGGGAAATATTGTGGAAGGGAGTGCAAGCTACACCAGGAACCCCTGTGTTAGCCTCCCCCTGTCATCAAGATTCAATTTGGTCCAATGGTCCTGGCCCTGCAGCCCGCCCGCACCACGGACGCGGGCAGACTTGCTTGCCTTTAGCACGCTGCAGACATGCCTGTCGTGCACGTTCACTCCAGCGGCACATATGTGCCTGTAATCACGTGGGGAAGTGACGCTGCGGCAAAATAAATTAATAAAAGACTTCCCCGATAAAGAATTAGGGAAGCAAATGCAGCGATCCCAACACAAGACAATTAAAAATATAACAAATCACAAGCAAGCAGGCAAGTGTTAAAATGCCAAAAAACACTTCCAACAATGAATGTAGGTGTGAGCTAGTATGGGCTAGCGTCAACAATGCGATGCATCTCATACATACTGGAAAGAACCCATGACCAATATATTTCTCCCAATGGATCCTAAAGTAGTTCTGCTGGGAGACGCTGACAATGTGAGAGTATAGGCTTTGAGGGGCACTTCCGCTAGATTAATCACCCCACTCTTAATGTCTGCCCAGCTAGACCTTACAAAGTCATGGAAATCCAGACAGGCTTGATTACGGCACCGTGGGGGGGTGTCAGGAAATTAAGTATCATAACAATGAAAAAAGAGCACACCTAAATTACACACATCAACCATTTAATACTGCTTGGTTCCCAGTTGTCAACATGTTAACGCAGTACAAAAAATAAATCCACAAACCTATTACTAAGGAATTTTGAATTGTCTTGACATTCAGATGAGCTGACAAATAAGGTTTTTCACTAGATGTAAAGAAAGACTGTTCAGAATGAGCATCAAATGAGGGGAGAGGGGTTCGGTCCCAATTAGTTGGTGATGTAATATTAATTGCTTTGTTGTGGATTGTAGATTATAATCGTCTTGAAATGATGAAAATGCTAAATAATGCTTTGGAAAAAAATATATGAACACATTATGCATAGCGTTGTGTAAATGGGGCCCCATCCAGTCATCTCTGTACTGTAGTTAACTTTTGCAGTGCGTTGCACCCTGTTAGGCAAAGTTTGTATGCAGTACCCTCTGGGACCACTACACACAACTAGGACTACAGGTGTAAGCAAAACCAACCTTTGGTATAGGTCCGTACCACACAGTTTTTGGTAGTGAGCTGAGCAGCCAGACCTATCTCAAGAGGGAATGGGAGCTTGTAAAGGTGTTACACAAAGGTCTACAATGACAAGTATTCAGATAGACACTTATACTCAAGGTTTCTTGGTAAAACACTTCTTAATTTATTACACAATCATTTATAAAAGCATTCACTAAATGAGGCAAACAATATCACACAAAAATTATACTACAATACTGATTACTAAGCAGTTAAGCTCCCTTGAAGTCGGAGCAAAATGGCATTGAAGTAGGAGCAAAAAGGCATAAGTTGATAAAACGAATACTACAGTTACTTTAAAACAGTGCAAATAGTTTGAGTTCACCAGAGGAGTTGATACAATGCAATAGGTAGGCCAATGTCAATGGGCTCGTGTCTTGTATAGGTAACAACGGTTTTGGGATTTAAAACAGAAAAGTCTTTGCCACGGTTCTTAGAAGTAGTTAACGGAAGAAAGATTTGTATGCCGGGTCACGAGCAGACTACGCCTGCAAGTTGCCAAAATTCCACAAACTTTTGCGGCGAGAAGCAAGTTCTCTCGGTCGGGTTTTCACAGTAACTTATATTGAAGAAAAAGATGCAGCTGAGGACTCTGTCCCTGGCAGTTCCTGAGCCTCAGTCGTGGGGACAAGAGGGAGGATGCCGGGGGACTCCTGCACTGCACAGGGACGGATCACAAAGCTGGCAAATTGGCAAATCTTCAATTCCGGTTGCTGTTCTTCAAGCACACAAGCTGGTGTCCTTCTCCCTGGTTAATCCTAACGAGCTCCCAGAATGGTATCCAGGTGGCTTACCAGTAGATTGGTTCTACCAACTCAAAGGAAGAAGTCGTCCTTGAAGAGGCTACTCTGTCGAGGTGAACTTGGCGATTCGGCCTGCAGCAGGGCTCCACCGGGCAAACCAACGGTCCAGGAGTTGCAGTAGCCGTCCTCTTCCAGCTCGTCTTCGGTTCTTTCGTTACAGTTGTCGACTCTGCCTTTCAGTCCAAGAGACTCACCTTTTAAACTGTTTCCTCCTATTCATTCCAGCCTAGCTGTCACTCACCCAGCAGGGTGGCTGTCCTTGCTGGACAGTCAGCCAGCCAATCACGCCGGAGTGCATTTGGGTCTCCTAGGAGACTAAGCACAGGGAGTTTCGGGCACCTCCCTCACTTCCTGCCCACCCCAGACACTCAGATGCCAGAGGCTGTCTTCAGTCATGAAGCCCACCAAAGGCATAGAAACAAAGGGACCAAACCTGGTTTGGCGCTTAGAGAAACTCTAGAACAACCTTTCCACAAAGAAATGGCGAAAAAAGAAGAGTGGGACCAGTTTAAACAAAGGGGCCTCAGGCGCCATCTTGAAAAACATGGCTCCCGCGATTTTTAGCTACCAGTGTTTGCTGTCGGGAAAAATCAAGGTAGTTTGTTGTAAAACAACTGCCACAAGCCATTTCGATAGGAAAGGGTAGCATTTGACTGCCACATGAGTTTCTAGACCTAGGGGATACTGGGTAACCCCTCCAGCACTCTATTCTAAGATAGTGTGTGCTGGGTCTAGGAATTTAAAACGACTAGTAAAGTCAATTAAACTTTACATTCTCTGGGAAACAGTAGTTTATCCCAGAGAAGGTATTTAAACCTTTGGACAGCCTAAAAGGCTTAGCTGCGTCACTGCACCGAGGATGCTGTGTAACACACATGAAAAGATGATGCCTATGGAGTGGTCTTAAAACACCATAATCAAAGAACACAAGAGTAAAACACATTCAAAATACATGAGTGTGGGAAAAAAGGCTCACTCTCTCTCCAGGTAAAAAAAAATCCTCAATATCCAGCAAAAGTTGCTGGGCTTATCTAAGGTGAAGGGAATTCCTTTATGTATGAGAATTCTCTTTAACACACCCTGTCCTTTTATGCATAGAATTAGCTCTTTTTATCCTAGTTTGAGATTCAGTATACTTGCACTGTCAAAAAGGTTTTGCACCCTCAAAAGTATTTTGGCCCTTAAAAATGGGGGATCAATGGATCAAAGTAGGGTAAGTGCTCTAAAAGAAATGAAAAACCAACCTGTTCTCTGCAAATCATGATAGATCACTGTCTTGTATTAGTACATTGCCTTCTGTAAAAAAAAAAGACCTTTCTTGTATGCCGCGGAAAAGGTTAAGCTACAGGTTCCCTATTCAGCAGAGGATTTCCTTCCCGTTTTACACACTTTTCAAATCCATGCTTTGCATAAATAACTCTGTACATCAGGAGTCTTCACAGATGTCAGTATTTGTAAAGACGAGGTAAAATTCAGTGCTGCCCATGAAGGTGACCCACGTATTGACATACCTACACTCTGATCTAAACATTTATAAACGGAACACATTATTCCAGGATTGTAATACACACCCTATATGTGTAATAAAGATCAATACATAACAAATTTAATGTGTGCATTCTGATGTGGGCCACTGGCTCCTGAATAATTTTTGTATGGTGTCTTTTGCTCACTTTAACATTCCTGCAGATCTTACCTCACTGGTACTATGTAATGATAACATCTCTTCACTCCTTTTAATCATAAGGACTACTTGATTACTTTCAACTTATCACTGCTGTTGTGCAACAAAACCAACTCAGTAGCTCATGTAGGAGAACATCATGCAGCAAATATAGTGAGATCATTACCACACTAAGTGCTACATTCAGTAATAAGAACCCTGTATAGCAAATGATTGCCCAATTTAAGGTCCGAAAGTCTGCATGTATTTATATACCCAAACTCCAACCAAAGACCTAGTCCATAAATCCTTCACCACGTAGATTGGGGTATTAATCCAACCCTGCCTATAGTACTTTTTGTTGGTGCTTAGTTACCGAATTACCCCATAGTAAGCCCATACCATGTATAAAGGTTGCATCACCCCATACCTGTTGCACAAGCCTAACAAACCTTCACCACACAAGGTAGAAGGTGATGGTGCTTTACAAATGTTTATAGCCACTAACCCAATAGTATTCCTTATGTATTGACAAGTCTCAAGATGCAAATTGTGCTCCAAAATCTTTAAACCCCCACCCTGAGGTCTTTGAGCTTCTTCGCCGAGTCAGTTACCGGATCTTGGCACCAAGGATATTGTGTAACAGGAGGCGATCACACAAAAACTTGGGGGACACAGTAACAAATTCAACTCCTTTATTCCTTTTCTGCATAGAGAGGAAGACTAACCGAGTGTCCTGGAAAAAAAGTGTCAGGATGGATGAGTAACTTGGTTAAAACTTTGTCTTTAGCTGGAATGGCTATTTGCCTTTTAGTCCAATCCCTACTCCATTTCATGCTGTTGCAGGGCACCTGCTCTCAGGAAAGAGCCCTTCAATACAATGTCTCAGTATAGTTAAATGTGCTTCAGAACACCCCCTTACTTGTCCTTGCAAGATGATCAAGTCAATCAGCCATCCTCTGGGATTCTGTAGCCCTATTACATGCTCCTACTGGGACAAGACCTTGCTAGGTTATCCCCCCCTTGCCCTAGGGGGTTGTGTTAGATTTTTACAGAGGTAAGCTCATGCAGCCTTTCCCCTCTTGATCCAGAGTCCTTTAGAGTAGGATTCACTTCCCCCTACCTGCCCTGCGTCATTTTCAGGCACCAGTAAATATAGCCCCTGAGCCAAGGTCCTCCTTCACTACAGTCTCTGTTCAGCTTCTCATTGTTAAATGTTCTTAGCCTTTAAATCTATGAGCAGCATCTGGGATAGTAACCCCAGCAGTTGTCTCTCTTTAGTAACCTCTAGCTTCCGTTTGGCATATTGACTTGGCCACTTCCTGTTGTTCTGCTTCTCCTGCCCCTCTCGCTTCTACAATACCAACTTACTGGAACATCACCTAGCTTCCGCATAGTCTGGAGCTTTCTGGCCAATTTTTATGTTGGTTTGTGTTTCAATTGTTCCCCAATGAGAGCACACAATGGTGCATCCTTTTCACCATTAGCTTGTGGCAGTAGGATTAGTGCAGTGCTACCCCCTGACCCCCATGTGCATGTCCCATTTCCCCCATATGTTCCCCCCAGAGCTCAAATATTAATTTTTCCAACTGGGGATCAGGGATCTGGGCCAAATGGTGGGGTAGGCGAGTGTTCTAGCTGCAGAGGTGTATCATTAAGTCTGTTAGCTTCCTATTTGTGTTCTCTGCAAGGACGACATATCTGTGCATCTCTCCATGCTAGCTCATGTTTCTTTTCAGACGCCATGCTGGGATTCACACCATAGTTTGAGTACTCCAGGTGCGCTTGTCAAAGATTGCCTCTCCACAGGTTGAGTTGCAAGTTAAGCCCAATGTTAGTAGTAATGTCCCATTTGTACTGGTTCTAGTGGACTCCTTGCTCCCACAGATTCCTCATCTACGGTATCCATCTCCCAGCGCCAGATGTCTCTGGAATCTTTTTCCACCTCCAGGGGTGTCAACTGTGGCTCCACATCAGCTCCACCCAATGACTGTACGCGACCATGATGTCGGGCTAGTATAAAAGGACACCTTGTGACCCAAGTTCCTTTTTTCTCTCTCACACTGCTTGCTACCAGAAACACTGCTCTTAACTACTGTGAAGGCATAATGAAGCAAGACACAGACAACAAATTCAAAGTTCAAACAAAATATTTTTAATTTAAATCCGAGGATGGTGTAAGGCCTAACTTGCCCTATGCTAAGGTGGGATTTCCCTACCTAAAGAAACTAAGGATAGTCTGAGTCAGTAAGTTCAACTTAAAAGTCTGTGTCCAAAACCTTTACTTGCCCTCACAACTAAAGTTAAACAATGTGTAGGGATGTAAACAACAAAAGATATAGCATTCCAAATAAGGTTCTGAGCTTCTTCCAGATCTTGCCTACTTTCCAGCTTCCCTTCCGCACGTCCAAACAGTTCCACAAAGGCTCGAGGTTCCTTTCCCCAACGTGATGACACAGGTCTTTAAGCCTCAAGCTTCTCTTCCCCAAGTTAACAGCAATCTCAAAACGGTCTTGGGGTTGACCTCCCCAAGAAGAAAAACTAGCTCCAAAAAGAGGCCTCAGGGTTCCCTTCCCCAAGGCGACTATATTACTTTGTAAAAGCCTCAGGATTCCCTTTTCCTAAGGCAACAACAAAGTTCAAGGTCTCAGGTGTACCTTCCCCAAGACTAGCTTTTCCAGTTTGCCAACTCACAGTTTCAATCTCTTAATACTCAAAACCAGATCCAGGTCAACTTTTAACTCCTTCAGACTTTTCAACAGTTTACACTGATTGCTATTGACTGTATTCGCTTCAGCAATCTCTCTTATACGCGACGATTTGTTATCTGAATTGTTCCTTAGCTTGCATAGACAAGTGTGTCCTCGGTCTAGGCGCAGTTGTCAGACCACACAGTCCACAGATTACAGGTCACGCAACAGATCCCCTTTGGCTTTTTTGCTCACACAGGTTTTTCTTTCACTGCCCCTGTGTTCTGATTCACATTCACTTTGGTTTTTCCTAGTCAGTCCCTTGCATTGCCACAAAATGTTTGCCAGAGTGTGTTCTTTCATACAATTCACTCTGTGGTGCTCACTTCCTTTCACCACTCTACTTTCACACTCTTCAGTAATGCTCATTACTTGCTTTCCACTTCATGCCATAAGATGTGTTCCTTGTCTTTTAATATTTACTACGTGTGCTTCACACATGCTTGCATTCAATATGTAAGCTTATCAAAGCTTTCCTTTAGTACAGTATTCAATAAGGCTTATTTCACATTCTGTTACTTCTAGTCCATCATGCTCATATTGTTCAATACAACCCCAAACATTGGGTTCTTTTTTAGTTGCACATTTCTTTTTGCTCTTCCCACAATTACAATTGCCCTGGATAGCTCCAGGAGTGCCCCAGTATGAGTGTCCCTTTGATTCGCTTGCCGGTCCTAGGTGGCTGCTTCCAGCGTCTTCTTTCCTTGCTCTCTGCGCCACGCACACATCTATGTAGCGTTTCGAGCAGCGCTTGCATTTTGGAAATCTCTGGATTGCCGGCAGCTCTGCGTCACTCGCCGATGCGGCCTGTAGCTTTCAGCACTGAGGTCTTTTCCTTCCCCTACAGATCCGGCTGTGGGGACCCGACCAAGGAGGCTTCAACAGCTGTGACCCTCTCAGGCCTCAGCATCGCAGACTTTCGTGGCTAATTACAGGCGTCCTGGCCTCCAGGCAGGACCCTCGTCAGCAGCCACCCTCTTGACAGGATTTCTCTGCAAGTCTGAATCCCGCACACTACACCGAGCTCCCTTCTCCCCGTATTTCAACAGACACACCATGCTGCAATTCATAAGCACAAGGTGGACGCAGAATTGGAGGACGTTTTAATAGGTCAGACATCTCCTTTAATCGTTTGGTTTACGGCGAAGGACACTAGCTGCCGCCTATATTGCAGATTATATCAGACAGCACACGGCTGGCGCAATACAGGTGCACCCCACCTGATGTTCCATTTCCAGACGTCAGGCCACCGTATCTTCTATGCACGGGAGCATTGAAACAACCACGTTTATCAAGAACTCAATGTTCACACGCGGTTTTCTACTGTTGTAGGGTCCTGCTACTCACTGCCCTGATGAAGGCAGATCACTTCTGTTTTGAATAAAAGACTTTATCCATAACTGTCGAAACGCATTGCTAGAAGAGGGGAATGAAGGTCCTTCAAAGACCACATCATCCAGTTTGGACCTTGGACCACTGAAAGTCCACCCTACGAAGGAACATCTCTTGAGGTTCCGCTTTAGTTCCCCCTGTTGCGTTGGCAGACCCAACCCCAGATTATAACAATTTCAACTCTGGGTTTTCATAGTAACTTGAAATGAGGATTTATTTTCCACTCCTGTCTCAAACAAAATGTTCTCTTATTACCTGTTTTGTTGCGAGGTAACAACATAGTCAGAAATATTAATTTGGTTTCAAATAATAAGCCCTCTTTTTCTGATTGAATGGATAAACTGAGCGTGACATTGACACATGCCTCTCTCCATGTTCGGTTTCTGTCCTTTCTCTGATCACATATACTTCATGTTTACATTCAAGAATGTGTAATTGTTGATGCGAATGTTACTTTAATGCACCCTTTCATGTTGGGCTTCACTGTATGTATTTTCTCCACTTTGTTTGCAATTGTAACATGTAAAATGATATTTATTCTTTTTTTATATGTTGATATTTTCAATAATATCACTTTGATTTTCTAAAGACTTGGGGCTGACTAGGTGTCCTTTGTTCTGTATGATTGAGTGTAGGAAGAAGACCCTTTGTGGTTAAACAGGATTGGACTAGGTAATTGCATTTAAATAATTTAAACCTAATAGGGCCAATCCGTGATGCATCAGTACCCTTTTTCTGACACCGGGTATTCTTTCCCCAGACTGTTGCGTATCCCAAGGGGCAGACCATTGTCACTGGACAGTGGTCCCTCTGTTTGTATAAAGGATTTCTCTGCTAGCAGGACTGCACCTCCCGGCCCGGCTCCTCTCCTGCTGGTCTCCCCATACTGACTTTTGGCGCCACCTTTTATGCACTTGCCACATTTGAACAGGTTTCAGGTGCAAGCCCTTAAGTCCACTTGCCTGACAATAGTAACTGGTGTTCTCTGGACATACATGACCCTCACAACAGTATTCAGGCCTCTTCCTTGTCTCAGTACCAGAGTTGTGTAATGGCATGTTAGTGTGTATCACTCCTAGTCACCTCTTCCTCATTCCAGTACTAGAGTGGTATGAATGAGAGGAAGTGATTGGCAAAAACCGACAAAGGCAGGGGAGGGAAAAGTTGGTTATCCCAAGAAAAAGTCTTGCCTGCGAACATACGCCTATTTAACCTCTTCCTAATCTTACTGTATTGATGGCATTTTCCTGGGTCATCCTGGAAGGAAGAAAAGGGAAGAGGGTAACAACATCCCATACAGGCTCCTCGGACTGAAGGCTCATCATGGAATGGAAATTATGAATTACTCACCGTAGTGACTAACTTAATCTTAGTCCATAGTCCCCTTTCCGCCATACTGCATGGGCGTCCCTTCCAAGGGACGGGAGATGGAACCTTTTTCAACAGAAAAAAACCTTCTTTCCCTTTAAATTTAGAGGCGCGCAGCGGTGCGGCTCTGGGAGCATGCGCTACCCTGACTCCGCCCCCTCCCAGCGCCAGTCTCCCATTGACACGTCGATAATATTTAACATTGCCTAATGACACCAGTATTATTGGGGGGGGGGGGATGGTGTGACGTATTTACTGTTACCTCCCGTCCCCTTTTCTCCATACTGCATGGGCGATTACAACTGAATGTAGACCCAGGGTGGAGAGGAGACCCTCCTTAAGCAAATAAGTTCCTTAAAACCGCCTGTCCGAAGGCCACGTGTGATTTAGAGCCGGCATCCAAACAGTAATGCTTACAGAAAGCCAAAGGGGTGGCCGAGGTAGCCGCCCTGTTTATGACTTGCCACAGAACCTGCCGCTGGAAGGCGATGGCCGTGTCCTTGGTTCTGACCGCCTGAGCGTGCATGTTGGCTGGCAGAGGCTTGTGCTGCCCTTCATATGCCTCTTTGGTGACCACAAGCATCCACCGTGCAATAGAAGCCTTGGATGCTGGATAACCAGGTCTGGAGCCCCCAAAGGTGACAAAAAGTGTGACTTGCGGACGCCCTTGGTATTGTGTAGATAGAATTTAAGAGCGCGTCTGACATCCAGACAGTGCAAGACTCTCTGAGCCTCGTCCTTGGGGCCAGCGAAGAACGTAGGTAAGACTATTTCCTTGTTTAGATGAAAGCCGGCGGGTACCTTAGGCAGGAACGCCGCTTGAGTCCACAGTACCACCTTATCCTGGTGGAAAGTGGTGTAAGGTTCTGAGGCCACCAGAGCCTGGATCTCGCTGACTCAGCGAGCTGAGGCAAGTCCTACGAGCAAAGCAGTCTTAATGGTGAACAGCCTGATGTCTGCGGATGCCATTGGCTCGAATGGTTTGTGCGCCAAGATGCCGAACACCACATTGAGGTTGAGGTCCCACATAGGGTGTGGCCTCTTAATGGGCAGGTAAAGCTTGGACAATCCCGCCAGATGTTTGACAATCGGGTTGGAGGAGAAGACGTCCTTCTCCGAATTTCTGTAGGCTCCTATGGATTCCAGGTAAGTGTGACATGTGTCCACCTGAACACCTGAGTGTGCGAGGTGCGCTGAGAAGGCGAAAACGTGGTCCTGCGTGGATTTAAGGGGGATGATCTCCTTAGAGTCAACCCATTGACACCACCTACTCCTGGCGCCCTGAATGATTTCCAGGTTAGTTTGTGATAGGATCAGGTGCTTGAGGGTGATCTGCTCAGGAACCACCCTGCAAGGGGTAACTTCTGAGGAGCGGGGTGACAGACCCTGCTGGGACAGGAGAGGTGCCGAACCCAGCGGAAGGTGAATGGGTGGTCTGTCCGTGAGGCTAAGCAGTTCGGAGCACTACTGTCTCGCTGGCCACCAAGGAACTATCAAAATTATTCTGAAGTGACAAGCTTCCTTCAACTTGCGGAGTACCCTTGGGCTCAGGGTTGTGGGTGGAAAGGCATATGCGGTCATGCCTTCTCATTGAATCTGCAATGCGTCTCCCTGTGAGCCGGGGCCCAGCCCATGCCAGGACGCAAACTGATGGCAGTTTTTAATGTACTAGGAGGCAAATAGATCCACCTGAAGATAGCCCCTTGTGTTGAAGACGACCTGCAGCACCTGGTCGTTCAATTGCCATTCGTAATTGTCTGCTCCCAGTCTGCTGAGCCTGTCCGCTTCCAATGTGGCCTCCCCCGGGAGGTGGACGGCTATGAGGTAGATGTTTTCCAGGGCCCATTCCCTCATGATGACTGCTAGGCTGCACAGCGGAGGGGACCTGGTACGCCCCCTGTTTGTTGCTATAGTACATGCTGGTGGATTTGTCGGTCTGGACAAGGACGGTTCTGCCCCCAATGAGCAGAAGGAAGGCTCGGAGGGTTAGCTAAATGGCTCTGAGCTCCAGCCAGTTGATATGACTCCTGCCGGGTCCAGATCCGTGGACGCTGTGGCTGTCCACAGTGGCTCCCTAACCCTCTAGGTAGGAATCCTTAGTGATGACAACCTGCAGGAATGGCTGCCAGAAAGGCTTGCCCATCCGCAGGTTGCAGTCCATGGACCACCATGTGAGATCAGAGTGGAGAGAAGGCTGTATTCTGACCAGCTCCGTATGGGAGCCCTTCTCCTGATTCCATTAGGCTGCGAAGTGCAGCTGTAATCTCCTCATCCGGAGCCTCGTGTGCGGCACGGCCAGTAGGACCGCTGCCATGATACCCAGTAGGTGTTGGTACCACCAAGCCGAGGTCACTGCTGTGGTAAGGAAGTGCGTAGTGGCCCTCTTGATGGCCATAATCTTGTCCTCCGATGGAAATACCTTCTAGGAGCTCGTATCCCAGATGAGGCCCAGGAAGGTGAGGTTCTGTGTGGGCTACAGTGGAGACTTTTTTGAGGATGATGGTAAACCCCAGGTCGTGCAGTGTGTTCATAGGTGCGGAGGAAATGTGGGTAACCCCCTGTGGGGATCTCGCCCTGATGAGTCTGTCGACAGTGACCCTGGGCCCTGAGGAGGGCTGCCACTGCATTCATAAGTCTGGTAAATACCATGGGGGCTGAGCTGAGGCCAAAGGGTAGCACCTTGTAATGGAAATGACAGCCCATGATCCTGAAGCGTAGGTAGGAGCGATGAGGCTGCCAAATAGGGACGTGTAGGTAGGTGTCTTCAGATCGAGGGAACACATCCAGTCTCCCTTGTCTAGTGTCTCCGCAATGAGTGCTGGCGTAACCATCTTGAATCTCTGAAGAGGGAGAGAGAGGTTGAGGGTGGATAGGTCCAACACAACTCTCAGGCCAGCCTGATTCTTCTTTTGTATGGCGAAAATACTACAATAGAAGCCTAATCCTCTCTGGGAGGCTGGTACTTCTTCCACTGCTTGGCTCTCGACAAGCGACCGGATCTCCGCCAACAGAGTTGCCATCATAATCTATGGGAGTGGAGGGGAGGATAGGAGAGGAAGGTATCGGTAGGCATTACCCCTGGCTACTACAGAGAGGATCCAGGGGTCCACAAAGTACGGACGCCAGAAACGCACTTGAGAGCCAAGCCTGCATCCCACTGGAGACACGTGAATCCGAAGCGACGCGTCATGCCTTTTTGCCGTCTGAGGCTTCTGCAGAGGAGGGGGACTGGAAGAAGCCCTTGCTCCCCCCCTTTTTATTGCTTGCGCCAGTACTGCTTCGGCGAGTGGTCAGATTGTCTCGACCTCTGTTCCTGGTACCCCCGGAACCTGCCAAATGCCTGCCCCTTGTCGGAGCATTGATGTGACTGGGTGTACGCCTTGGGCGTGGCCTTCGTCAGGATAAAGAATTCCAATTTTCAAGCAGTTATTCTTTTTATCTAATTCCTTGTCGGTGGTAGAGTGGAAGAGGTCACTACCCTCGAACGGAAGGTCCAATATGCGATACTGGACATCGGGGGTTAAACTTAGTAGCCCGGAGCCAGGCCGCCCTTCTCGTGTCCGTGGCGATGCAGATGGCCCAGCAAGAGGTATCAATGTGGGCCACGGTGGACCGGTACCGTGGACTCCATGATGTCCTGCGCTACCAGTCTGGATTCTCCTAGACCCGCCTTGAAGCGTGCCTGGCTCTGCACCGGAAGTTCCAGAAGGAAGTTCGCCATTTCCCTCCACAACCTTGGCCCGACGTAGGTGCAGGGGTCCGTTGGAGTACAGCTTCTTCCCTTACACCTCCAAGATCTTCTCCTCCTTGCCAACAGCCTCGAGGACGAGGTGGCCAAGGACGACTTAGACTTAGAGTAGAGTGACGCTGCAGCGATCATCGAAGAATGCGGTTGGGGGTGCGTCGATAACAGGAGTGTATCCCCTTCCATCTGTCTATACTTGGCATTGAGGCGCTGATTGACAGGTTGGGCCCAGTGTGGCTTGAGCCATCCTTTCTTGGCCAGAGCCACAAAGTTCTTCCGCTTCGGGATACCCGCCTTGGTAGGGGTCTTAGGGAGAGGACTTCTGCCAAGAACCCCCTCCTCAAGCTGCTCTACCTCGGGTTGAGGTAGGCCCAGATATTCTGCCAAACATGCAAGCCTGTCGTGGAAGGCCTTTGCTGACAACGGCGTGTCAGAGTCCTCCTCCTCGTCTGTATTCAACTGAGTGTCCAGCTGGTCTGGAGCGGGAGGAGGGAAGCTGGGCACCGTGGGGTGCGGCATGGAGACCGGAGCCAGAGGCTTCTGTGGGACCGCCTGAGCTGTGGGAGGCAGGGGAGCCAGAATCGAAGGAGCTGGCAGGGGCAGCGGGGGCTGTGCTGGGGCCTGTGGTACCGGAGCCATGGGAGGAAGGCCTATGGGAGCCGGTGGAGTGACCAGATCGAGCAAGTCCCTGACTGCATACCGTAGGATGGCCCCCATCTGGGGGGTTTGCATCAGTGCCAGGAACCTTTCGAAGAACCGGTCTTTGGCGGTAGAAGCAGTGGCAGGAGATGTTGACGGAGTGGCTGGGGGATGCTGGGGCCGGAGCGCACGGTTTAGATAGCAGGGGAACCTGCCCTGCGCTGCTGATGGATAAACTATAGCCCATGTACCTGGTTGACACCAGTCCCACTTTGAAACCCATTCACCCGCTTGCTCTGTTCCTAGGAGCAGCATTGGACGAGCGGCCATGTTTTCTGACGCGGTGGCCATTTTATCGGGCTGCGTGCCATGTGCAAACGTCGTGGTGCATGGCTCCCTGGGCCCGGCCTTCTCCAAGACTCTTGGTGGCGGAGCATAAGGCCTACCCTGCACCTCAGGTCTAGGCCTGGAAGACGTATTGACCTTGGCATTGTTGCCAGTAGTGCTGCATGCAGACTCCCCCTTGGACATTGTGCCGGTACTAGGGCGTTGCCCCTTGGGTGTACACCTGGTAAAAGAACCTTGCGGCCCCTCAGCACTGATTCCGGAAGGATCTGATAGCACCTCGCCATGAGGCCAGTAGCTTAACTAGACTAGGTGCATGTGCTGGTACTATAACCCGAGAGGTTCCTCCCGCTTGGGCGTATCATCGGGAAGGAGTCGCCCTTACGGGGTGCAATGGAAAATAGAGACCCTCCTTTGGGCCTCGATCTCTGCTTGACAAATTTTTTTCAAAAGTCTTCTGGAGGCAATCTTTCAAAGAGCTACCGCCACCTAGCTAGCCTGTTCTTCATTGCGTGTTGAGTCAGTGCGTTGCATGCGGTACAACCTTGCCAGCCGTGGTCAGAGCGAAGGCAAAGAGCGTGGGGGTCAGACTTCGGGAAGAGCCCCTCGCAGGTTGGACTGCTGCTGAAGCCTGCTGAAGTCGACATGCAGCAGGGAGTAGCATGACGCCGCAGGACCAAATACCCAAATGACAAAAAGATAGAAGAATAATTCGGGAAGAGCACCTGGTATTACATGGCCGAAGCCAAACCCAGGAGCCCTAGTGAAATTGTCCTGTTCCCGTCGATGTGGAAAAGGGGACTGAGGAGTGGCGCCGGTGGGCGTAGTCAGGGTAGCGCATGCTCCCAGGGCAGCACCCCTGAGCGCCTCTAAATTTAAAGAGAAAGAAGGGTTTTTCTGGTGAAAAAGGTTCCGTCTCCCGTCCCTTGGCACGGACGCCCATGCAGTATGGCGGAAAGGGGATGGGACGTAAGAATAATGCATCAGATCTTCACTTAGTCCTACACAGCTACCTTATTGCTCGCTCCCCTCCCACAACCCCCGTTTCCATTTGGCTGTAAACCCAGCTAAGTGTAGGATTCCCAATCTTAGCTTTACAGGACGTCTTCGGAGCACAGGGTTCAATTACATCTAGGTATGGTTCAGCCCCACAGGACTTTCTTAAATTCAAGGTATACATAGAGCAAGCAAGCTATTAACACAGCAATTTGTCAATGAAACTTTCGTAAAACATTCACCAAAAGCATATTTTGCAGCTTTGTTTCCAATTGCAAAAGTGTCTTTGCAGATTTATTTGTCTCAAATGTCAAGGCCATAGATACATTTTTAGACATAATATGCTTCTAGAAAGATTCGAAATCAATAAGAGTGTCTAACAACTGCATAGAGTAAGAAAAGGATATCTCCAGATTTTCAACCAGTATACTAAAAGTTTGAATTTAGCAGTACAACATATTTCGGGAGAACTTAGTTTATGTCACACTGGGATATTTGGGGCACTACATTGTAAGGTTAAAAGGGGTCTAAAGAAAAAGTTGTCTTTGTGGATTAGGGTATCATATCCCCACCCACATACTTCTGATTAAGAGGGCAGAAGGGAAACCCTAGATGCAATAAACCTCTATTGCCAGGGTCATTCATGTGGCCACAGTGTTGCACAGCATAACCTTGTACTGCTCTTCCTTTTCTAGATGATGTTAAACACTCTTTCCCACCAGGGGAATCTTAATAGTATTCTGGGGGAAATCATAGCGCCAGGTAATCAAACCAATTCACCTTCCTCTACATTGTCCTCTACCAAAGAAATGTCATCGTGGCAGGATTTTGCATTCATGACATACAGTTTGTTTTTTAGATATTGTCAGGTCCTTTCTATGAATTAAAAACAAATAGTTGCTTAGTGACTACAGTGCACCTCCACCATAATCTCTTTGCCTCCATACTTATGGGAGTTTGTCGCACAGGGACAGGATTTTCAAAATCAGACTTTTCCTTTGACAGCTTTGTGCACACCTCCACTGAATCTTCCCACCAGTATTTAGTTGAAGGGTGTATGTAGTTTTGTGGGATTTTGAATGCAGGGAAGTTATGAATACTTGGGGTGTATTGCAAATGAAGCATATAATCATGCAAACCCAGGTGTTTTGTCTGAATTTGTGGCAGAGGGCCTGTGTGATGTCATCAATCTAAGCTGGCCGCCGCTACAATTTATGAATCAGAATTTGATCTTTAACTTCTTTCAGAGTGATCGTATCAAATATTTTCGAAGGACCTTTTTGGTTCACCATAAAAAGTGAATAAAGAAGGTCCTTACAAGAATTTGATCTTTGTTTTTATTGTTTAGAAGTTTGTTCGCAGTTCGCTTTTCATGATTTCCCAAAAAAAAATCTATTTTGTTACAGGTTCTTGTAATTGGCAAGACAATTTCAACATTTAAGAGCAGTTGAAACGTGAAATTTGATTGCATCTTCCAGTAAAATCAATGCTGATAACTCCATAGATCGAAAGTCATTTAAAGGTAAACTTCCCCCATCAGCCAAAAACGGAAAACTGATAAGTCTTTTCCTTGTGTATCTTATGTCAACAAAGAAAGAAATCTCCACTAGTTAATCCAAAATGTTATGAAAAGGTTTTAGATTGTATTAAGAAGAGAGCCGAGTGGAACAATAACAAATACTTGAACATAAGTCTACGATTATTAACACTTGAACTGAAAAATGAGTGTGCATCAACAGAAATAAAAGCTTCTTTTGCTATAAAGGAAAAAGAAGAAACCAATTATATTTGATAGCAACCGATTACGAGGCATCCATTTGAAGAGACTAGTAGAACTAAGAATGACACATTGAAGATTCGTCTTATAGATTGCACAGATCCTGGAAACCCTCACGCAAGGGGAATTGCATATCACAAGCTATCTTGGAATGCACATTTAGTGAATGTCTTGCGTCGCAAGCCTAGACTAAACGGAAAGAGGTTGCCAAATTAACTGTCTTACGAAGCAACAAAGGTAAAATTTTTCTCTTCAATCAGTGATTTTCTTCTTTAAGGCAATGCAAAGTAACAACAATGGGGGAAGTTGAAAAGATTTACAGAAAAAGTGCAGCGAACAGTGGTCTAGAATACAACAGATGAAAAGAAAGCAAATCAAAAGTTTCATAGAAGAGCTTGAATGTATTGGCATTATTTTTTAGTAATCCAAAAAGGGTAAATTAACCACAATGAGTCTCACTGATAGGAACAGCAGATGTTGCACTATTTATTTTTTATTGTAACATATAGTTTATTACAAACAAATCAAATCCTCTCAATTTCATTTTTCCAATTACTCTAAATCCCATCTGTCCCATGCACGACTAATCATTTCTTACTCATTACAAGTCGTGCTTTCTTTTGAAAAAATAGTTGCACTATTTCATGCAGAAGAAGAATTTGAGGTTATTGATACAAATATGAGACTGCTCCTTGAAGGAGCTACGATTTTATGGAGAGCCATCATAACTTGTGAAAAATAGAAATTCATTGGAAGTTTTGTAGAAGTGAATTTGACAGATATTGTTCCAAAGGAAGTTGTTCCGTTTTACAAGTGGTGCTGAAAAGGACAGATGGATATTAAAAGTAATTCGGGATACCACTGTAATGAACAGGTTTCAAATTGTCACTGATGTTTATATATGAAATGCAATCACCACGACAAGCTTCCCACGCAAGCACTTCTACCACACGGCATACCTGCGAAATGCCCTTGCAAGCGGCAGTAGGCTTACAATGCACACAGCTACCCGCAGCAAATTCATCATTACATTTTTGAATAGCATGGGAGCTTCTATAGATTACACCAGAGTCCTTCAGTTTGAGACACAGACAGCCACAGAGGTAATACAATCCATGGATTAGTGTGAAGGATCTTAAGTTCTCTCAGAGTTGGTCAGAAGCAGATTTTTCTATTGTGCTGCTGACAACATTGACTTCCACAAGGATACTCTGTATGGTAAAGGAACTTTGCACAGTACAGTTATGGTGGTCTATTAGGAGAAGGAGTAGTTGGATGTCCTAAAACCAATTTAAATATCAGGACCATAATCACTTTGATCACTGCTGAACATTCCTCAGTCCCTGTCTGAGGTCATGTCTTGAAACATTCCCAAAGGGTGTAGACCTCAGAATCCTGTAAGCAGTTAAATCACTGATTATACAGAGAGGAATAAGGTTATTTTAGATATTGATGAACTACTTTGGATGATGGCGGAAGTCTTGTCGTTGAGGGATTTTCAAGAATGAGAAAAAAGGAAATCCAGGACTCTGCGCCAAATTATGTGGTTGCGTTATTTTATTGCCTTGTGGTGCCCATTAATTGATAACACGTGTTTCAGCTCTCCTGAGCCTTTTTCAAATCTGGGCTATTATTTTCAGCAATGACTGTGCATCAATTATACCATCTATCAGTCATTTGAATAAATAAATACAACAAAATAAATTCACAAAATAAATTAAATGAATCCCAATGACAACATAAACCATCATTTGGAAATGAGATTAGCAGGTCAAACATTAAAAAATAATCTGTGCTAGAAATGCAAACAAGCAAGAGGTACCTTAAGTCATCAGATCTGGTTCTGTCCCAAGACTAAGGTATTCTGGGAGGGAGTTTGTGAGAGATTAGGTTTGGTGTTGAGCTGCACCATTCCAATGGTTGCGTCTCTCTTAGTACTGGGTGATTGTCATTGTTAGAGGATGTTGACTTAGAAAGAAAATGTGGTTCCTTAGGGCCTGTATGATTGCGAAAAAGATGATTAAGGCTTGGAAGTCGTCCACATCGATGAGTGGGTGGATGAGTTGCTTACGATCTCCACCTATGAAAAGGCAATTTGCAAATTGAAAGGAGAGACTGAAAGGTTTATGGACATATGGAGGATCTTTCTCAATGTGTATGGTTAAAGTCTCATGGTGACCCAATATGCTGGTGTATTTTGTCCAAATTCATTATTTACCCTGAAATGTATTCTGATTTGCTCTTATGCTAGCCAAGATCATGCCATGTTCCGTGGGGATGTGTTTATTGATTATTTATAAATTGTACTACTAAATGATACAGTTAGATATTCTTCTGTTTCTTTCTCTTCTTTTCTGGTCTCTTTTCAATTTTCTCTCTTCTACTTTTTCTCCTTATTTATGCTGTGTTATGCATTATGAGATGATTTTTTCTTCTTTCTCTTCTCTTTTGGACTCAATCTTGTGACCAGGTTTGTAGTTTTATGAAGCTTGTTTATTTCTAATTGTATGGCAAACTTTATTGGTGAAAATAAAAATGATAAAACAGCAAAAAAGTGCAATTTTTCAGTATTAATGAACAGCACAATAACTAATTTTTATAAAAGACAAAGTAAGGGTTGGCACTGGGGAGGAATGTACGGGGTATGAAAAAAGATATACACAAAATGAAGGGACAGTCAAACAGACAGACAAGAAACAAAAATAAGAGGAGTCTCAGTCACTGTTCCTCTATTGCATATTGTTGTGTTTATGCTATGTCGCAAATTTTATAACTTAACCTATTCGAGGTTAACTCCTATTCACATATGTTTAGAGTGGGCTGAATTCCTGGGTTTAATCCCATAGTTGCAATCCTAATAAAATGATGTTACGAAAATGCCATTATTCTCTATATTGTTGTTAAAAAGGATTTTTTTGGTCACACTACGAATGTGTCACATATTTTGTATGCTAAAGGTAACAATAAGTGTGTATTAAGAAAGAGGTGTTCCACTATCATCTTTAGGTTACTATGATTTCATGTCAGATTGGTAAACCCCTTCATTATGTGAGCGTTCCAGAAACTTTCCAGTTTTGCGGAAATTACAGTAGTATGAGGATTATAACAATGCATCATCTCATTTTATACTTGTCATTATTTAGTGTTTTCCCCAAACTTAAATATGCCCTGTTAAAGCCCCATCATATCTAAAATTCTACAACTAAGAACAGAAAAACTCCATATGCATGCTTACCTTGCTGCGTACTAGTAACTCGCGTTGGCTCCCTACCGAGGGGAAAGCAGCCGGCGCCATTTTGGGACTATTTGTTTGTTGTTTCCTAGGTAACGCGTCGATAGGAATACTGGTGTGTAACGCCGAGCCGGTCAGATTAAAATCTTAAAGAGAAACAAATGTTAATTTCCCATTGTATAATCCTGATATAAATTAAACAGCATCCTTTAAAAAGAAAAGCAATTCTGCTTGTTAAATAACTGTCATGATGCCTACCCCCGTGGATCCAGATCAAGTCTAGCAACCCCGGAAGCAGGCATCAAGTTATTCCAAGCAAGCCCAACAACCCCTGCTAGGGGCTATTTGGGTGCAGTCCTGGCGCCTATGGCACCAGGCTCGTATGGAGAGTCAGTCCTGGCGCCATAGGCGCCAGGTTCATTGATTAAAACTTCCCTGATGCAGACCATGCTGCAAGAGCTCCAAGCCAAAAGAGGCTTGGAAGGGACTACTTTACCTAGGGACTATTTTTTACTCGGGTGGGGTCGAGGAGGAATACTTACCTGGGACACTTTGGAGGCTATTTAAACCACGCCCGAAGAGCAGCACACGCTTCGCGTTATTCTGCATCCAGCAGCGTAACGCTCACTGTGCCTGCAAGTCTGCATCCAGTCTTCTGCCACGCCTGCCTCGAGTCTGGAGCTCCTAGAAAAAGGGAGAAAGAAGGAGAAAAGGTTAGAACAAGAGCAATACCTTTGATCCTTACCTGAATTCCCGATCCACCGCGACTTCGAGCTGGAAGAAAGAAGTTATTTTATGCGGGTCGCCTCGCCTGCTGCAGCACCGCGCTGAACTCACCGGCCTTCGCAGCATCTTCACTATCCACTGCATCCTTCTGCATGTTCCCGCCGCACTCCGGCACCTAAGGGGAACACAAGAACAGCAAGGTGAGCCAAGGGAATAAACAGAGGCAATATTAGTTACCTCCCATAGACTTACCTGATTTTACCGCCGGGGGTACTATTCCTCTTCACGGGTCGGCGCAGCCTCCACCGCATCTTCGCCGTACCCCGGCCCCTAAGGGGAATGAAAGGACAGCAAGGTGAAACAAAGGGACAAACAAGGGGAATCCGTCTTACCACAAAAGACTTAGCTAATTTTACCGCCGGAGGAGTTATTCCCCGAGACTTCAGAATTTCTCTCAGCACCCGAATAAAGGAGAAAGCAACAGGTTACATACTGACATTATTTTATCGAACTGTGTTGGATAATACAAATCCTTACCTGAATGTTACCGGTTGCCACGAGGAACTCGTCGCTAGGGTCAAACTGCAACCTGCAAGGAATCAGACAAGAGTGAAAGTCAGACATTTGAACTCTTAAGAACTATATACTTACGGCGTCTCGCCGGAAATCTCAGTCAATATTGTTCTGGAACTCACCAATTCCTTCGAACCAGTGAAGCAACTGGTTATCTACGCGCCCCTGTGCTCAATGCAAGATGGAGAGCTCATCTTTCCAAACCATCAGGTGAGACTATAAGAGGGGACATTAAAGGTGATCAGTGGGGAGAACAGCGGGGGTGGGGGTTAACACTCAACTCCACGGGTGGTTAATTCCCTTTCTCCATTTGCAGAATACTCCTACGGGCCAAGCAACACGCGTCATATTGGTGGAGACCGCAGCTGTCCAGTTCAGATAGACGCCCCTGTGGGAGCCAGGTGAGCATAACAATAACCTTTAACTTACATTACACATGAACCGAAATCTGGCGACTACATACACATTTGCAAGTTGTTATGGCAACGTTGCTGGAAAACGCGTCTTAAAGACGAACTCACACATTACCTATCGATGAATTGGCACATTGCTGTGGCATACTTTGCCGAGACACATACTAGCACGTTATTGGTTTATACTTAAACGGATTCCTTGCAAAGTAACAGAGAATAAGCATTAGTGCGTTGTTATAGTAACGTTGCCAAACACGTGTAAATGCGCTAGCACGCTGCTATAGCAACGTATAGAGACGGGTCACAAGGACGAACTCAGTTATCCTATCTGTGAGCAGACTTTTTCACAGATATGGACACGTTGGTAAGTTGACAATTAACAGCAAATCTTCTCAAAAGCTCAATACTCAATAAGCAGGATGCTCAAAAGAAAAAGTGTTAAAATGAATGCGAGTGGTCAGAAAATGGCCCTTACTATATTTACAGAGCCAAAACGCAAGCATGGTTTGGTTAGTAAAGATTACCAATTGATAATGCGACATAGCCCGACTATTAATTACCATGATAGTATTAGCCATTACATAGCCATCTTAATAATAATAAACAAATCATCTGCATTGTGCAGAATATATATATTGCGGAATGCACATTAACCCTACACGAACAACACCATTTCAGTGTCAATATTAAGGCCTGTCACTGTTGAGTTGAAATTACTAATCAGTCTGGCCTCTGCTTGGCATAGTGCTTTGACTCTATCCCCGCCCCTTTTGGACAAGGTGACATGTTTAAGGCCGACAAACTTAATTGAGGTTTTATCATCCATTTGGTGATTCTTTTGCCAATGCACGGATAATGGTAGGGTTAGATGTTGGCTTCCAATTTTTGTCAAATGCTCCCGAATCCTAATTCTGAACTCCCTTTTAGTGCTGCCTATATGCATTTTTTGGCAAGTACAAATGATTCCATAGACAACATACTTAGTTCTACAATTGATACTTTGCTTGATCTTAACAGTTTCACCATTGGGACCCATGGGTTCTTTGGTCTTGCCACTTGCAAATTTGTACATTGTGCAGAAACCACATTTTCTGAAACCTTGCTCATTTGTAGTTAACCAAGTTGGTTGCACTTCCTGGGTATCTGGTAACAAAGATGGACTGGTAAGTGATTTCAAAGTACTCGCTTTCTTAAAAATAATGACTGGTCTATCACCGACACATTTTTGTAAATGTTCATCTAATTGGAGTAGTAGCCAATGTTTTTGTAAAGATTTTCTCATGATCTTTATTAAATTGAGCTACAAACACCAATGTCATTGGTGCCTCTCTGTTTTAGTCTTGAGTTTGGGTGTCTGACTGTTGTACATTTTTGGTTTTCTCAAAGGCCTTTTGTATGCACTTTTTTGGGTATCCTCTCTGTTTGAAACGTTTCCTTAAAAGTGTACAGTCTTGTTCAAATGTATCATGCTCTTTGCAGTTACGACTTGCTCAGATGTATTCTCCAAGAGGGATATTGTATATCGTTGTGCGCTGATGACAGCTGCTGGGATGTAGTATTGAGTTGACTTCCGTTTTCTTACGGAAAGTCCAAGTTTCCAAATGATCATCTTTAGCATGAATTGTAAGGTCTAGAAAATTAATTTGCCTACCATTATTTTCCCCGGTGAATTCTATGTCAAAAGGACTCTGGTTAAGTCTTTTCGTGAATTCAAGGAAGAGGATTTCAGGACCTTCCCAAACCAGGAAAATATCTATGTATCTTATCCATAGTTTCACTCTATTATTGAAGTCTGGATCTTGATAAACTCTATGTTCTTCCAACATCCCCATAAATAGGTTGGCTAGCACTGGGGCATATTTGGTCCCCATTGCTACTCCTTTCAGTTGTTGATACAGGCAACTGTTGAACATGAACAGATTGGATTCAAGGGTCAGTTGTAACATCTCTTTGAGCATGTCAATTTGTAGATAGTATGAAGCAGTCTCGTTCCTGAAAGTATAATCAATTGAGGCTGTTGCCCATTTATTTTGTATTGATGTATATAATGCTTTAACATCCAAGGTAGCCAGTATGAAAGAATCTTGCCATTCAAAAGTTTGGAGTATGCGAATTACACTGGAGGAGTCCTGTAAGCATGATCTTACAAGACTAGCTTTTGGTTTCAATATGCCATCCAGATATTCTCATAAGTTTTCAGTAACCCAACCAATGCCACTCAAGATTGGGCGACGTTCTGGTATAGTGTCACAGTGTTTATGAATCTTTGGTAAAAAGTACCTAGTAGGTGTTACTGGGTCTTTAGTCATGATCAATGTCCTTTCTTCATCAGTGATTCAGCCTTTTTTATGCCATGTGAGTATGGATTCTTCAATATGACTTAGAATGTTTTGTCGTGCTGTAGAATTGAGTTTTCTATAACAGCCAGGTGTTGACAGATGGTTAGAGGCCATACATAGATAGTCTACTCTGTCCATCACCACAATATTTCCCCCTTTATCGGGCTCTTTAATCACTATTGATGTGCCACCCGATAGTGTTTGGAGAGCTCTTTCACCCCTTGTTAGATTATCATGATCGTGAGGAGGCCATCTTGTGCCCTGGTTCGTACGTTGCGGGAGATTATATAGTTCTTTCGTAACTGCTTTGTAGAAGGTATCCATTATATTGTCCATTGATAATTTAGGAATACATTTTGATTTGGTTTTCAGATCTTGGGTGGTTAGGATGTCTGGTTGAATTCTTAAATCACATAGTAAATTACACATGTCAAAATGTGCATCTTCTGTCAGGGACCGTAATACCCAAGTGTCTTCTATATCTTTGATTGTTCGATCACTGATAGGTGTTGGCACTTCTTTGGCCTGATAATCGCTGGGGGCTTTTGTAGCAAAGAATTTCTTTAGTTTGAGTTTTCGTATAAACTTGAATAGATCAATATGTATGTCAATTTCTTTAAGGTTTATTGAAGGTGCAAATGACAATCCTTTGTTCAATAGTTTTCTTTCATCTTCTGCAATTGATCTCTTCGATAGGTTCAACACTAGATCCTCCACTATTTGTTCCTGTTGCTTTCTTTCGAACTGGCCCTGGTCTGTCTTTTGT